>NC_080379.1:11802556-12154631 GCF_014773155.1 Arachis stenosperma
ATTCAAATTACCCATGATGCAAGGAGATGCACGCCCCTACACTAGAAGGGTCAACTTTAATCAAAGGTTGGACCAAGTCCTTATGGACATATATGTGGAAGGAGCTCAATGGAAAAGAGACTCCAAAGGCAAGCCGGTTCAACTAAGAAGACTGGACCTCAAGCCTGTGGCTAAAGGATGGTTGGAATTCATTCAACGCTCCATCATCCCCACTAGCAACTGATGAGCGGATAATTTATACGCTTTTTGGCATTGTTTTTAGGTAGTTTTTAATAAGTTCAAGCTACTTTTAGGGATGTTTTCATTAGTTTTTATGTTAAATTCACATTTCTGGACTTTACTATGAGTTTGTATGTTTTTCTGTGATTTCAGGTAATTTCTGACTGAAATTGAGGGACTTGAGCAAAACTCTGAAAAAGGCTAACAAAAGGACTGCTGATGCTGTTGGAATCTGACCTCCCTGCACTCGAAATGGATTTTCTGGAGCTACAGAACTCCAATTGGCGCGCTCTCAACGGCGTTGGAAAGTAGACATCCAGGGCTTTCCCGCAATATATAATAGTCCATACTTCATTCGGAAATTGACGACGTAACTTGGCGTTGAACGCCAAGTACATGCTGCTGTCTGGAGTTAAACGCCAGAAAAACGTCATGATCCGGAGTTGAACGCCCAAAACACGTCATAACTCGGAGTTCAACTCCAAGAGAAGCCTCAGCTCGAGGATTGATCAAGCTCAGCCCAAACATACACCAAGTGGGCCCCGGAAGTGGATTTATGCATCAATTACTTACTCATGTAAACCCTAGGAGCTAGTTTTATTATAAATAGAACATTTAACTATTGTATTGAAAAAATCTTTGGATCACTTTTAGATCTTTTGATCACGTTATGGGGGCTGGCCATTCGGCCATGCCTGAACCTTTTGCTTATGTATTTTCAACGGTGGAGTTTCTGCACACCGTAGATTAAGGGTGTGGAGCTCTGCTGTACCTCAAGTATTAATGCAGTTCTATTTTCTTTTATTCAATTCTCTCTTATTCTTATTCCAAGATATTCATTCGCACCCAAGAACATGATGAATGTGATGATTAAATAACCCTCATTATCATTCTCACTTATGAACGCACGTGATTGACAACCACATCCGTTCTACATGCAACAGAGCTTGAATGTGTATCTCTTAGATTCCCCAACAGAATCTTCGTGGTATAAGCTAGATAGATGGCGGCATTCATGAGGATCCGGAAAGTCTCACCTTGTCTGTGGTATTCCGAGTAGGATCCTGGGAATCCGGAAAGTCTCACCTTGTCTGTGGTATTCCGAGTAGGATTCCGGTAATGAATGACTGTAACGTGCTTCAGACTTGCAAGTGCTGGGCGTGATGACAAACGCAAAAGAATCAAGGGATTCTATTCCAGTAGGCACAGGAACCAACCAGTGATTAGCCGTGCTGTGACAGAGCGCGTGAGCGTAGTTTTCACTGCGAGGATGGGATGTAGCCTTCGGCCAGGTGATGCCTCCAGACGATTAGCCATGCGAGTGACAGCCGCAGAGGACCATTTTCCCGAGAGGATTGAAAGTAGCCATCGTCGAACGGTGAACCCCTATATACAGTTTGCCATGGAAAGGAGTAAGAAGGATTGAGTTGAAGCAATAGGAGAGCAGGCGTCCTTGAGCCATACAACATCTCCATGCGCTTATCTGAAATTCCCACCAATGAGGCTACATAAGTATCCCTTTTATTATTTCTTTTCTTTCTATTATTTGATTTTCTAAATTCCATAATTTTATCTGCCTGACTGAGATTTACAAGGTGACCATAGCTTGCTTCATACCAACAATCTCTGTGGGATCGACCCTTACTCACGTAAGGTTTATTACTTGGACGACCCAGTACACTTGCTGGCTAGTTGAACGGAGTTGTGAATTTAATCAATGCCATAAGAAAGCCTTCATCTCAAAATAGTTAGAACATGGATCACAATTTCGTCCACCAGCAACCGATCTGAAGTTACTGTGGATCGGGCCATCATGATTCATAGCATCATGATTGGAGAGGAAGTAGAAGTTCATGAAGTCATCCCCCATGAATTCTACAAAATAGCCGATAAGTCCTCTACTTTGGCAAGGCTAGCTTTTCCTCATCTTATTTGCCATTTATGTTACTGATGAGCGGATAATTTATACGCTTTTTGGCATTGTTTTTAGGTAGTTTTTAGTAAGTTCAAGCTACTTTTAGGGATGTTTTCATTAGTTTTTATGTAAAATTCACATTTCTGGACTTTACTATGAGTTTGTGTGTTTTTCTGTGATTTCAGGTAATTTCTGGCTGAAATTGAGGGACTTGAGCAAAATTCTGAAAAAGGCTGACAAAAGGACTGCTGATGCTGTTGGAATCTGACCTTCCTGCACTCAAAATAGATTTTCTGGATCTACAGAACTCCAAATGGCGCGTTCTCAACGGCTTTGGAAAGTAGACATCCAGGGCTTTCCAGCAATATATAATAGTCTATACTTTATTCGGGAATTGACGACGTAACTTGGCGTTGAACGCCAAGTTCATGCTGCTGTCTGGAGTTAAACGCCAGAAAAACGTCATGATCCGGAGTTGAACGCCCAAAACACGTCATAACTCGGAGTTCAACTCCAAGAGAAGCCTCAGCTCGTGGATTGATCAAGCTCAACCCAAGCATACACCAAGTGGGCCCCGGAAGTGGATTTATGCATCAATTACTTACTCATGTAAACCCTAGTAGCTAGTTTATTTATAAATAGGACTTTTTACCAGTGTATTAGACATCTTGGGACGATTAGTTCTCAAATCATGGGGGCTGGCCATTCGGCCATGCCTGAACCTTTTACTTATGTATTTTCAACGGTAGAGTTTCTGCACACCATAGATAAGGGTGTGGAGCTCTGCTGTACCTCAAGTATTAATGCAATTCTATTTTCTTTTATTCAATTCTCTCTTATTCTTATTCCAGATATTCATTCGCACCCAAGACATGATGAATGTGATGATTATGTGACGCTCATTATCATTCTCACTTATGAACGCGCGTGATTGACAACCACCTCCGTTCTACATGCAACCGAGCTTGAATGTGTATCTCTTAGATTCCCCAACAGAATCTTCGTGGTATAAGCTAGATAGATGGTGGCATTTATGAGGATCCGGAAAGTCTCACCTTGTCTGTGGTATTCCGAGTAGGATCCTGGGAATCCGAAAAGTCTAACCTTGTCTGTGGTATTCCGAGTAGGATTCCGGTAATGAATGACTGTGACGTGCTTCAGACTCGCAAGTGCTGGGCGTTAGTGACAGACGCAAAAGAATCAAGGGATTCTATTCCAGTAGGAGCGGTAACCAACCAATGATTAGCCGTGCTGTGACAGAGCGCGTGAGCATAGTTTTCACTGCGAGGATGGGATGTAGCCTTCGGACAGGTGATGCCTTCAGACGATTAGCCATGCGAGTGACAGCCGTAGAGGACCATTTTCCCGAGAGGATTAAAAGTAGCCATCGTCGAACGGTGAACCCCTATACACAGCTTGCCATGGAAAGGAGTAAGAAGGATTGAGTTGAAGCAGTGGGAAAGCAGGCGTTCTTGAGCCATACAGTATCTCCATTCGCTTATCTGAAATTCCCACCAATGAATCTGCATAAGTACTCTATCCCTTTTATTATTTCTATTTTCGAAACCATAAACAAATTTAATCTGCCTAACTGAGATTTACAAGGTGACCATAGCTTGCTTCATACCAACAATCTCTGTGGGATCGACCCTTACTCACGTAAGGTTTATTACTTGGACGACCCAGTACACTTGCTGGTTAGTTGAACGGAGTTGTGTTCACTCGTGCCAATTTCAAATTCCATAAAAGTACAAGGAGTACAACTTAAAGAATATGGATCACAATTTCGTCCACCAAGTTTTTGGCGCCGTTGCCGGGGATTGTTCGAGTATGGACAACTGACGGTTCATCTTGTTGCTCAGATTAGGTAATTTTCTTTTCAAAAATCTTTTTCAAAAATTTTTCTTTTATTTTTCGTTTTTTCCAAAAAAATATTTTCGAAAAAAATTAATAAAAATCCAAAAAAATCATAAAAATAAAAAATATTTTGTGTTTTTTTTGTTTGAGTCTTGAGTCAAATTTTAAGTTTGGTGTCAATTGCATGCTTTTAAAATTTTTTCTTGCATTTTTCGAAAATCCCATGCATTTATAGTGTTCTTCATGATCTTCAAGTTGTTCTTGATAAGTCTTCTTGTTTGATCTTGATGATTTCTTGTTTTGTGTTGTTTGTTGTTTTTCATATACATTTTTCGTTTGTTAGAGTCCATGCATTAAAGATTTCTAAGTTTGGTGTCTTGCATGATTTCTTTGCATCAAAAATTTTTCAAAAATATGTTCTTGATGTTCATCATGATCTTCAAAGTGTTCTTGGTGTTCATCTTGACATTCATAACATTCTTGCATGCATCCATTGTTTTGATCTAAAAATTTCATGCATTGAGTATTTTTGTTGTTTTTCTCTCTCATAATTAAAAATTCAAAAATAAAAAAAAATATCTTTTCCTTATTTCCCTCCAAATTTTCGAAATTTTGGGTTGACTTGGTCAAAAATTCTCAAAATTAGTTGTTTCTTACAAGTCAAGTCAAAATTTCAATTTTAAATATCTTATCTTTTCAAAATCTTTTTCAAAAATCATATCTTTTTCAATTTTTTTTTATAATTTTCGAAAATTTCAAAAATCTTTTTCAAAATATTTTCAAAATCTTTTTCTTATCTTTACATCATATTTTCGAAAATTCACTAATAATTAATGTGATTGGTTCAAAAAAATTTGAAGTTTGTTACTTTCTTGTTAAGAAAGGTTCAATCTTTAAGTTCTAGAATCTTATCTTGTAGTTTCTTGTTAGTGAAGTAAACAATTTCAAAATTTTTGAATTAAATCTTTTTATTATCTTTTATCTTATCCTTTTCAAAATTTTATCTTTTTCAAAATTTGATTTCAAAATATCTTATCTAACTTTTTATCTTCTTATCTTTTTCAAATTTGATTTCAAATCTTTTTTTAATCAACTAACTAACTTTTTGTTTGTTTCTTATCTTTTTCAAAACCACCTAACTACTTTTCCCTCTCTAATTTTCGAAAATATCTCACCCCTTTTTCAAAAGTTTTTTTCAATTAATTAATTGTTTCAAAATTTTAATTTCAATTGCATTTTATTTTTTTTTCGAAAATTACTAACCTTTTTTTTTCAAAATTGTTTTCGAAATGTCCCTTCTCTTTTCTTCTTCTATTTAATTATTTATTTACTAACACTTCTCTTCACTTCTCTTCATTCAAAAATCCGAATCCCCCTCTTCATTCTTCTACCCCTTCTTTTTCTACTAACATAAAGGAATCTCTATACTGTGACATAGAGGATTCCTCTTCTTTTCTTGTTTTCTTCTCTTTCATATGAGCAGGAACAAGGATAAAGGCACTCTTGTTGAAATTGATCCAGAACCTGAAAGGACTCTGAAGAGAAAATTAAGAGAAGCTAAATTACAACAATCCAGAAACAACCTTTCAGAAATTTTCGAACAAGAGAAGGAGATGGCAGCCAAAAATAATAATAATGCAAGGAGAATGCTTGGTGACTTCACAAAGCCAATGTCCAAGTTTGATGGAAGAAGCATCTCCATTCCTGCCATTGGAGCCAATAACTTTGAGCTGAAACCTCAGCTAGTTGCATTAATGCAACAAAATTGCAAGTTTTATGGACTTCCATCTGAAGATCCTTATCAGTTTTTAACTGAGTTCTTGTAGATCTGTGAGACTGTAAAGACGAATGGAGTAGATCCTGAAGTCTACAGACTCATGCTTTTCCCTTTTGCTGTAAGAGACAGAGCTAGAATATGGTTGGATTCACAACCTAAGGATAGCCTGGACTCCTGGGATAAGCTGGTCACTGCCTTCTTGGATAAATTCTTTCCTCCTCAAAAGCTGAGCAAGCTGAGAGTGGATGTTCAAACCTTCAAACAAAAAGATGGTGAATCCCTCTATGAAGCTTGGGAAAGATACAAGCAGCTGACCAAAAGATGTCCATCTGACATGTTTTCAGAATGGACCATATTAGATATATTCTATTATGGTCTCTCTGAATTTTCGAAAATGTCATTGGACCATGCTGCAGGTGGATCTATTCACCTGAAGAAAACGCCTGAAGAGGCTCAAGAACTCATTGATATGGTTGCAAATAACCAGTTCATGTACACTTCTGAGAGGAATTCCGTGAACAATGGGATACCTCAGAAGAAAGGAGTTCTTGAAATTGATACTCTGAATGCCATATTGGCTCAGAACAAAGTGTTGACTCAACAAGTCAACATGATCTCTCAAAATCTGAATGGATGGAAACATGCATCCAACAGTACTAGAGAGGCAGCTTCTGAAGAAGCTTATGATCCTGAGAACCCTGCCATGGCAGAGGTTAATTACATGGGTGAACCTTATGGAAACACCTATAACTCATCATGGAGAAATCATCCAAATTTCTCATGGAAGGATCAACAGAAACCTCAACAAGGTTTTAACAATGGTGGACGCAATAGGCTGAACAATAGTAAGCCATATCCATCATCTTCTCAGCAACAGACAGAGAATTCTGAACAAAATACTTCTAATTTAGCCAATATAGTCTCTGATCTGTCAAAGGCCACTTTCAGTTTCATGAATGAAACAAGATCCTCTATTAGAAATTTGGAGGCACAAGTGGGCCAGCTGAGTAAGAAAGTCATTGAAACTCCTCCCAGTATTCTCCCAAGTGATACAGAAGAGAATCCAAAAGGAGAGTGCAAGGCCATTGATATGATCAATGTGGCCGAATGCACAAGGGAGGAGGAGGACGAAAATCCTAAGGAGGAAAACCTCCTGGGACGTCCCTCAAGCAAGAAGGAGTTTCCTATTAAGGATCCAAAGGAATCTGAGGCTCATATAGAGACCATAGAGATTCCATTAAACCTCCTTCTGCCATTCATGAGCTCTGAAGACTATTCTTCCTCTGAAGAGGATGAAGATGTGACTGGAGAGCAAGTTGCTCAATACTTAGGAGCTATCATAAAGCTGAATGCCAAGTTGTTTGGTAATAAGACCTGGGAAAGTGAACCTCCATTGCTCATTAGTGAACTGGATTCTTGGATTCAGAAAACTCTACCTCAAAAGAAACAAGATCCTGGCAAATTCTTAATACCTTGCACCATAGGCACCATGAACTTTGCAAAAGCTTTGTGTGATCTAGGGTCAGGGATAAATCTTATGCCACTCTCTGTAATGGAGAAGTTGGGGATCATTGAGGTCCAGCCTGCCTTGTTCTCATTACAATTGGCAGACAAGTCAGTGAGACAAGCTTATGGGTTAGTAGAGGACGTGCTAGTAAAGGTTGAAGGCCTTTACATCCCTGCTGATTTCATAATCTTAGACACTAGGAAGGAGGAGGATGATTGCATCATCCTTGGAAGACCTTTCCTAGCCACAGCAGGAGCTGTGATAGATGTCAACAGAGGTGAGTTAGTCCTTCAATTGAATGGGGACTACCTTGTGTTTAAGGCACATGGCCATCCCTCTGTGACAAAAGAGAGTAAGCATGAAGAGCTTCTCTCAGTTCAGAGTCAAGAAGAGCCCCCACAGTCAAATTCTAAGTTTGGTGTTGTGAGGCCACAACCAAACTCTAAGTTTGGTGTTAAGATCCCATATCCAAACTCTAAGTTTGGTGTGGACAACTATACAACATTGACCTGATCACCTTGTGGCTCCATGAGAGCCACTGTCAAGCTATTGACATTAAAGAAGCGCTTGTTGGGAGGCAACCCAATTTTATTTAATTTTTATTTTATTCTATATTATTGCTATTTTGTGTTTTATTAGGTACATGATCATGAGGAGTCACGAAAAAATTATAAAAATTAAAAACGGAATCAAAAACAGCAGAAGAAAAAATTCACACCCTGGAGGACGCACAGGCTGGCGTTCAACGCCAGTAAGATGCATCTGGCTGGCGTTCAACGCCAGAACAGAGCACCATTCTGGCGCTGAACGCCAGAAACAAGCAACATTCTGGCGCAGGAATGTGCCCAGAGAGGAAAAATTGGCGCTGAACGCCAGTAACAAGCATGAAACTGGCGTTCAACGCCAGAAACATGCTTTACATGGGCGTTGAACGCCCAGAATGTGCACCAATGGGCATTTAAACGCCAGAATGATGCACGAAGGCATTTTACATGCCTATTTGGTGCAGGGATGGAATTCCTTGACACCTCAGGATCTGTGGACCCCACAGGATCACCTCAGGATCTGTGGACCCCACAGGATCCCCACCTACCATATTCCCACCTTACCTTTTAATCCTAATCACACTCTCCTAATCCTATTTCACTCTTCCCCATATCACACTTCCCAAAAACCTTCACCAATCACCTCAATTCCTCTTCCCAACTACCCCATTCACCACTCACATCCATCCACTCTTCCCCATAAACCCCACCTACCTTCAAAATTCAAAACCAATTTCCCACCCATTCCCACCCAAAATGGCCGAACATACCCCCCCTCTCCCTATAAATACCCTTCCTTTCTACTTCATTTTCACACAACACAACCCCTTCTTCTCCCATATAGCCGAACCTACTTCTTTCCCTCTCCTCCATATTTTCTTCTTCTTCTCCTTCTCTTCTTTCTTTTATTGCTCGAGGGCGAGCAATATTTTAAGTTTGGTGTGGTAAAAGCATAAGCTTTTTTTGTTTTTCCATTACCAATGGCACCTAAGGCCGGAGTATCCTCTAGAAAAGGAAAAGGGAAGACAAAAGCTTCCACCTCCGAGTCATGGGAGATGGAAAGATTCATCTCCAGGAGCCATCACGACCACTTCTATGATGTTGTGGCAAAGAAGAAGGTGATCCCTGAGGTCCCTTTTAAGCTCAAGAAAAATGAGTATCCAGAGATCCGACATGAAGTCCGAAGAAGAGGTTGGGAAGTCCTAACCAACCCCATGCAACAAGTCAGAATCTTAATGGTTCAAGAGTTCTATGCCAATGCATGGATCACTAGAAACCATGATCAAGGTATGAACCCGAGTCCAAAGAATTATCTCACAATGGTTCGGGGGAAATACTTGGATTTTAGTCCGGAAAATGTGAGGTTGGCGTTTCACTTGCCCATGATGCAAGGAGATGAACGCCCCTACACTAGAAGGGTCAACTTTGATCAAAGGTTGGACCAAGTCCTTATGGACATTTGTGTGGAAGGAGCTCAATGGAAGAGAGACTCCAAAGGTAAGCCAGTCCAACTAAGAAAACTGGACCTCAAGCCTATAGCTAGAGGATGGTTGGAGTTCATTCAACGCTCCATCATTCCCACTAGCAACCGATCTGAAGTTACTGTGGATCGGGCCATCATGATTCATGGCATCATGATTGGAGAGGAAGTAGAAGTTCATGAGGTCATCTCCAATGAAATCTACAAAATAGCCGACAAGCCTTCACCCATGGCACGGTTAGCTTTTCCTCACCTTATTTGCCATCTATGTTACTCAGCTGGAGTCATCATAGAAGGAGACATCTTCATTGAAGAGGATAAGCCCATCACCAAGAAGAGGATGGAGCAAGCAAGAGAGACCCCTCACGGTTCTCAAGAGATGCATGAGGAAGCTCATCATCAAGAAATCCCTGAGATGCCTCAAGGGATGCACTTTCCTCCCAACAACTATTGGGAACAACTCAACACTTCCTTAGAAGGTTTGAGCCACAATGTTGAACAACTAAGGGTGGAACATCATGAGCACTCCATCATTCTCCAAGAAATAAGAGAAGATCAAAGAGCAATGAGGGAGGAGCAACAAAGGCAAGGAAGGGACATAGAAGAGCTTAAGGACATTGTTGGACCTTCAAGAAGAAGACGCCACTAAAGGTGGATTCATTCCTTGTTCTTTATTTCTTTCTGCTTTTCGGTTTTTAATGTTATGTTTATCTATGTTTTGTGTCTTTATTTCATGATCATTAGTATGTAACCATGCCTTAAGGCTATGAATAAAATCCATTAATCCTTCACCTCTCTTAAAAGAAAAAATGTTTTAATTCAAAAGAACAAGAAGTACATGAATTTCGAATTTATCCTTGAATTTAGTTTAATTACATTGATGTGGTGGCAATACTTTTGTTTTCTGAATGAATGCTTGAACAGTGCATATGTCTTTTGATCTTGTTGTTTATGAATGTTAAAATTGTTGGCTCTTGAAAGAATGATGAACAAAGAGAAATGTTATTGAGGATCTGAAAAATCATGAAATTGATTCTTGAAGCAAGAAAAAGCAGTGAAAAAGAAAGCTTGCGAAAAAAAAATGGCGAAAAAAAAAATAGAAAAAGAAAAAAAAGAAGGAGCAGTAGAAAAAGCCAATAGCCCTTAAAACCAAAAGGCAAGGGTAAAAATGATCCAAGGCTTTGAGCATCAATGGATAGGAGGGCCCAAGGAAATAAAATCCAGGCCTAAGCGGCTAAATCAAGCTGTCCCTGACCATATGCTTGTGTCATGAAGGTCCAAGTGAAAAGCTTGAGACTGAGTGGTTAAAGTCGTGATCCAAAGCAAAAGAGTGTGCTTAAGAGCTCTGGACACCACTAACTGGGGACTCTAGCAAAGCTGAGTCACAATCTGAAAAGGTTCACCCAGTTATGTGTCTGTGGCATTTATGTATCCGGTGGTAATACTGGAAAACAAAGTGCTTAGGGCCACAGCCAAGACTCATAAGTAGCTGTGTTCAAGAATCAACATGCTTAACTAGGAAAATCAATAACACTATCCAAAATTCTAAGTTCCTAGAGAAGCCAATCATTCTAAACTTCAAAGGAAAAAGTGAGATGCCAAAACTGTTCAGAAGCAAAAAGCTACAAGTCCCGCTCATCTAATTAGAATTAATATTTCATTGATATTTTGAAATTTATAGTATATTCTCTTCATTTTATCCTAATTTATTTTCAGTTGCTTGGGGACAAGCAACAATTTAAGTTTGGTGTTGTGATGAGTGGATAATTTATACGCTTTTTGGCATTGTTTTTAGGTAGTTTTTAGTAAGTTCAAGCTACTTTTAGGAATGTTTTCATTAGTTTTTATGTTAAATTCACATTTCTGGACTTTACTATGAGTTTGTGTGTTTTTCTTTGATTTCAGGTAATTTTTGGCTAAAATTGAGGGACTTGAGCAAAATTCTGAAAAAGGCTGACAAAAGGACTGCTGATGCTGTTGGAATCTGACCTCCCTCCACTCAAAATAGATTTTCTGGAGCTACAGAACTCCAAATGGCGCGCTCTCAACGGCGTTGGAAAGTAGACATCCAGGGCTTTCTAGCAATATATAATAGTCCATACTTTATTCGGGGATTGACGACGTAACTTGGCGTTGAACGCCAAGTTCATGCTGTTGTCTGGAGTTAAACGCCAGAAAAACGTCATGATCCGGAGTTGAACGCCCAAAACACATCATAACTCGGAGTTCAACTCCAAGAGAAGCCTTAGCTCGTGGATTGATCAAGCTCAGCCCAAGCATACACCAAGTGGGCCCCGGAAGTGGATTTATGCATCAATTACTTACTCATGTAAACCCTAGTAGCTAGTTTATTTATAAATAGGACTTTTTACCAGTGTATTAGACATCTTGGGATGATTAGTTCTCAGATCATGGGGGCTGGCCATTCGGCCATGCCTGAACCTTTTACTTATGTATTTTCAACGGTAGAGTTTCTGCACACCATAGATTAAGGGTGTGGAGCTCTACTGTACCTCAAGTATTAATGCAATTCTATTTTCTTTTATTCAATTCTCTCTTATTCTTATTCCAAGATATTCATTCACACCCAAGAACATGATGAATGTGATGATTATGTGACGCTCATTATCATTCTCACTTATGAACGCGCGTGATTGACAACCACCTCCGTTCTACATGCAACCGAGCTTGAATGTGTATCTCTTAGATTCCCCAACAGAATCTTCGTGGTATAAGCTAGATAGATGGCGGCATTTATGAGGATCTGGAAAGTCTCACCTTGTCCGTGGTATTCTGAGTAGGATCCTGGGAATCCGGAAAGTCTAACCTTGTCTGTGGTATTCCGAGTAGGATTCCGGTAATGAATGACTGTGACGTGCTTCAGACTCGCAAGTGCTGGGCGTTAGTGACAGACGCAAAAGAATCAAGGGATTCTATTCCAGTAGGAGCGGGAACCAACCAGTGATTAGCTGTGCTGTGACAGAGCGCGTGAGCGTAGTTTTCACTGCGAGGATGGGATGTAGCCTTCGGCCAGGTGATGCCTCCAGACGATTAGCCATGCGAGTGACAGCCGCAGAGGACTATTTTCCCGAGAGGATTAAAAGTAGCCATCGTCGAACGGTGAACCCCTATACACAGCTTGCCATGGAAAGGAGTAAGAAGGATTGAGTTGAAGCAGTGGGAAAGCAGGCGTTCTTGAGCCATACAGTATCTCCATTCGCTTATCTGAAATTCCCACCAATGAATCTGCATAAGTACTCTATCCCTTTTATTATTTCTATTTTCTTATTTCTATTTTCGAAACTATAAACAAATTTAATCTGCCTAACTGAGATTTACAAGGTGACCATAGCTTGCTTCATACCAACAATCTCTGTGGGATCGACCCTTACTCACGTAAGGTTTATTACTTGGACGACCCAGTACACTTGCTGGTTAGTTGAACGGAGTTGTGTTCACTCGTGCCAATTTCAAATACCATAAAAGTACAAGGAGTACAACTTAAAGAATATGGATCACAATTTCGTCCACCAGTTACTCAGCTGGAGTTATCATAGAAGGAGACATCCTCATTGAGGAGGACAAGCCCATCACTAAGAAAAGGATGGAGCAAACAAGAGAGCCCACTCATGGAACCCAAGAGACGCATGAGGAAGCTCATCACCAAGAAATCCCGGAGATGCCTCAAGGGATGCACTTTCCTCCCAACAACTATTGGGAACAACTCAACACTTCCTTAGAAGATTTGAGTTACAATGTGGAACAATAAAGGGTGGAACATCAAGAGCACTCCATCATTCTCCATGAAATAAGAGAAGATCAAAGAGCAATGAGGGAGGAGCAACAAAGGCAAGGAAGGGACATAGAAGAGCTTAAGGACATCATTAGTCCTTCAAGAAGAAGACGCCACTAAGGTGGACTCATTCCTTGTTCTTATTTTTTTTCGGTTTTTATGCTTATTATGTCATCTATATTTGTGTCTCTACTTCATGATCATTAGTGTTTAGTAACTATGTCTTAAAGTTATAAATAAATTCCATGAATCCTTTTCCTCTCTTAAAAGAAAAATGTTTCTAATTCAAAAGAACAAGAAGTACATGATTTTCGAATTTATCCTTGAATTTAGTTTAATTATATTGATGTGGTGACAATACTTTTTGTTTTCTGAATGAATGATTGAACAGTGCATATTTTTTATCTTGTTGTTTATGAATGTTAAAATTGTTGGCTCTTGAAAGAATGATGAACAAAGAAAAATGTTATTGACAATCTGAAAAATCAAGAAATTGATTCTTGAAGCAAGAAAAAGCAGTGAAAAAGCAAAAACTTGCGAAAAAAAATAATAATAATAATTTTGCGAAAAAAATAGAAAGAAAAAGAAAAAGCAAGCAGAAAAAGCCAATAGCCCTTAAAACCAAAAGGCAAGGGTAAAAAGGATCCAAGGCTTTGAGCATCAATGGATATGAGGGCCCAAGGAAATAAAATCCAGGCCTAAGCGGCTAAATCAAGCTGTCCCTGACCATATGCTTGTGGCATGCAGGTCCAAGTGAAAAGCTTGAGACTGAGTGGTTAAAGTCGTGATCCAAAGCAAAAAGAGTGTGCTTAAGAGCTCTGAACACCTCTAACTGGGGACTCTAGCAAAGCTGAGTCACAATCTGAAAAGGTTCACCCAGTCATGTGTCTGTGGCATTTATGTATCCGGTGGTAATACTGGAAAACAAAGTGCTTAGGGCCACGGCCAAGACTCATAAAAGTAGCTGTGTTCAAGAATCAACAAACTTAACTAGGAGAATCAATAACACTATCCGAAATTCTAAGTTCCTATAAAAGCCAATCATTTTAAACTTCAAAGGAAAAAGTGAGATGCCAAAACTGTTCAGAAGCAAAAAGCTACAAGTCCCGCTCATCTAATTAGAACTAATATTCATAGATATTTTGGGATTTATAGTATATTCTCTTCTTTTTATCCTATTTGATTTTCAGTTGCTTGGGGACAAGCAACAATTTAAGTTTGGTGTTGTGATGAGCGGATAATTTATACGCTTTTTGGCAATGTTTTTAGGTAGTTTTTATGCTAAATTCACATTTCTTGGCTTTACTATGAGTTTGTGTGTTTTTCTGTGATTTCAGGTATTTGACAAACCCCAATTTGAGGGTTTGTCTTGTATTAAATTTAGAGTATTTTGATAACCTTTTGTCACATTTAGCCTATAAATTAGCATGATTTTGTTATCTCTCCCGTATTTGTGCCCAAGTGTAAAAACATGCTTTGTAAGTCTTATTTTGATAAATTCTAGTTCCTCTTTGATTCCATAAGATGCCTTGATGTGTTTGACTAGTAATTCCAGGATTGAAAAAGGCTAGGCATGGATCAAAGAAAGCAAGGAAGGAAGCATGCAAGTGGAGAGAAGCACAAAAAGCCAAAGAATTGATTTCGGCCAAGCACGCGTACGCGCACAAGGCGCTCGCGCGCACATCGCAGAATCAGCCAGGGACGCGCACGCGTACCGTGCGCGTACGCGTCGTAGCCCGCACGTGATTCTTTTATTACAGCACGTGCCTGGCGATTTTGGAAGGTTTCAGCAACCAACTTTGGCGCCAAAATGCATATAAGAGCCAAGGATTGAAGGGGATTGAGAGACATTCATCCATATACTTTAGATACTTTTGATCATTAGCTTAGTTTAGTAGTTAGAGTTAGTTTCTAGAGAGAGAAGCTCTCACTTCTCTCTAGAATTAGGATTAGGATTAGGTTTAGTTCTTAGATTTTGATTTAGATTCATCTTCTTCTACTTCTATCTTCTCAATTCCTTGTTGTTACATTCATTCTTCTTCCATTCTTTTATTGCAATTTCCTTTATGTTGTTCTTATATTTTGTTGTAGATCTAGTATTGTTCCTTCTACTTTCTTCCAATTCAATAAAAGGTAATTCATAATAAATGTGTTTCTTTTGATTGTTGTTGTTAATTCCTTTCAATAAATGTTGTTAGATTCTATTCTTGTTGTCAATTTGCTTTGCTTTTCTTTTGTGCCTTCCAAGTGTTTGATGAAATGCTTGGTTGGATTTTAATGTAGGTTTTGTTCCTCTTGGCCTAGGTAGAGTAATTAGTGACTCTTGAGTTATCTAATTCTTTTGTTGGTTGATAATTAGAAGTTGCTAATTGATTTGAATGCCTCTAAAGCTAGTCTTTCCTTTAGGAGTTGATTAGGACTTGAGGAATCAAATTGATTCATCCACTTGACTTTCCTCCATGATTAGAGGTTAACTAAGTGGGAGCAATACACAATTCTCATCACAATTGAGAAGGATAACTAGGATAGGTCTTCTAGTTCTCATATCTTGCCAAGAGCTTTGTTAGTTGTTAGTTTATTTCCTTTGCCATTTATAATTCTTGTCTATAATCTCAAAAACCCAAAAATAACTCACAACCAATAACAAGACACTTTATTGTAAATCCTAGGGAGAACGACCCGAGGTTTAAATACTTCGGTTTATAGATTTTAGGGGTTTGTACTTGTGACAAACAAATTTTTGTATGAGAGGATTATTGTTGGTTTAGAGACTATACTTCGACGAGATTTCATTTGTAAAATTCTAAACCGTCAAAAATCCAATCGTCAGTATTTTCTGGCTGAAATTGAGGGACCTGAGCAAAACTCTGATAGGAGGCTGACAAAGGACTGCTGATGCTGTTGGAATCTGACCTCCCTGCACTCAAAATAAATTTTCTAGAGCTATAGAACTTTAAATTGCACGCTCTTAACGGCGTTGGAAAGTAGACATACAGAGATTTCCAGCAATATATAATAGTCCATACTTTATTCGTGATTAGACGACGTAAACCGGCGCTCAACGCCAGTTCCATGCTGCATTCTGGAGTCAAACGCCAAAAACACGTCACGAACCAGAGTTGAACGCCCAAAACACGTTACAACTTGGCGTTCAACTCCAAGAGAAGCCTCAGCTCGTGGATAGATCAAGCTCAGCCCAAGCACACACCAAGTGGGCTCCGAAAGTGGATTTATGCATCAATTACTTACTTCTGTAAACCCTAGTAGCTAGTTTAGTATAAATAGAACTTTTTACCTTTGTATTATGGATCGAGGGGATCTTTTGATTGTATTATTCAATCAGGGGACGTTTAGTTCTTAGATCTGGGGGCTGGCCATTCGGCCATGCCTGGACTTTTCACTTATGTATTTTCAACGGTGGAGTTTCTACACACCATAGATTAAAGGTGTGGAGCTCTGCTGTACCTCAAGTTTTAATACAATTACTACTATCTTCTATCCAATTCGATTTATTCCTGTTCTAAGATATTCGTTGCACTTCAACTTGATGAATGTGATGATCCATGACACTCATCATCATTCTCACCTATGAACGCACGTGACTGACAACCACTTCCGTTCTACCTTAGGCCGGGCGCATATCTCTTGGATTCCTTAATCAGAATCTTCGTGGTATAAGCTAGAATTGATGGCGGCATTCATGGGAATCCAGAAAGTCTAACCTTGTCTGTGGTATTCCGAGTAGGATTCCGGGATTGAATGAATGTGACGAGCTTCAAACTCCTGAAGGCTGGGCGTTAGTGACAGACGCAAAAGAATCACTGGATTCTATTCCAACCTGATTGAGAACCGACAGATGATTAGCCGTGCTGTGACAGAGCATTTGGACCATTTTCACTAAGAGGATGGGATGTAGCCATTGACAACGGTGATGCCCTACATACAGCTTGCCATGGAAAGGAGTGATGAAAAACTAGAAGGAAGAAGTAGGAAAGTAGAGATTCAGAAGGAACACAGCACCTCCATACACCTATCTGAAATTCCCACTATTGAATTACATGAGTAACTTTATCTTTATTTTCTGTTTATTTTATTATCTTTATTTAAACCAATAATCTCTTAAACCAGTTAAATCCGCCTGACTGGGATTTACAAGATGACCATAGCTTGCTTCATACCAACAATCTCTGTGGGATCGACCCTTACTCACGTAAGGTATTACTTGGACGACCTAGTACACTTGCTGGTTAGTTGTGCGGAGTTGTAATAAAGTGTGATTCACGTTTGAGAGCACCAAGCCTTTGGACCCATTATTGATGATCACAATTTCGTCCACCAACACTCAAGAGAAGTCACACTCAAGTGAAGTAGAGAAGTGCATAGAGGAAGAGCTCACAGAACCATCATTGTAAGGGACTCTTGATGAAGACAAAACTCCAGTAATAACACAGCAACCAAGACTTGGATTCAAAGAAGTGAAGGCAACTAACAAGGGCACCACTCTTGTCCCTGATTCAGCAAGCAAGATCAATCAAGCCATTTACAAAAGAAAGCTTATTGACGAGAGGCCAAGACAAGGGACAGTAGCTGAATCTTCTCCCCCCTTGAGGTCATTCCTCTTAATAAACTGGAAGAAGAGGAAGAATGTCATCAGCTACAGGTCAGTAGTTTTACTTTCTTAGTTATTTCAATAAAGAAGTTAAGTAGATTTCTCTGTATTGCAAAGAGCTAAGTTTGGTATTGCACACCAAAATAATTAAGGGATGAATGTTGGATGCTAAGTTTGGTGCTCCGCCAAAAATTTCATTAAAAACACATTGCACCCTCAGCATGACTAGTATCAGCTCCAAACAATCAGAGAAACTACTTAACGATTGTCATGTTTCTAATTTTTAGTTTGTTTTCTAGTTCATAGTTTGTTTTCTAGTACATAGTTTATTTTCTTAATAAAAAGTACTTGATGTTTCATGCATGTATTTATTCGGCTTCATATAGACGTAGGCAAGGAACTAAGTTTGGTGTTCCCACACTAACTTAGATTCAGAGAATCACAAGCATACATGCATGCTAACTGTCTCTCAAGTTCTTGGGGAACAAGCAACTTTCAATATCTTTTGTAGGAAGTCATTCAATCTCTTGGAGGAAAAGGTACATCATCATGGACAAAGGAAAGACATAGAACCCAACAATGATGATGATACAGAGGAAACAAATGGACTCCAAGAGGTTGTACTATTCTCTGACTGACTTTGGCTTAAATATGCTAATTGAAAGTGAAAATGTTCCCTGTTGAGTAGTTTTTTTTTTAGATTTATTTACTGCCTGCTAGTTTGTTTGTTTTCATGTTGTTTTGGCTTGTCAATTTAAGTGCTTGATTCACTTTCATCCTACTTAAATTATATGCTTTGTTCCTCATGCTTGAATAAAAGAAAAATTACTGTGAAATAGAGAAAGAGTAAAAGTCTAATATGATATGAGACAAAATAAAGTTATATGGTGGTATGTGCTGGTTCATTAGTTGATTTATAAACAAGGCTGAATGTTGGCATGACTTTGTGATATGAATTTGAGTTACATTTCATGAGACTTGACATATGAAAAAGGTCCAAAATAAAAGAAAGAAAATGCAAGAAAAAGAAGCAAAAAGAAATAAACAAGGCTGGGCACCAATGGCTTGAGACTTAGATATATGCATGTAATGCCTTTGTACAAAGATAAGCTTGGATAACTAGGTTCTAAGGGGTGCTTCACACCCGGCAACTTGGGTTAACTAACCCGGGATTGCCAACCGAAAATCCACCATCAAGAGCTACTTTGAGACAAAGCATTTAGTGACCCAAAGAGGTGTCGGGCATCAATTTCCAAAGAACAAAAAAAAGCTAAATGCCTGTGATGTGTGTGTGCTAAGAAGAGGCTTGAGCAAGTATGCCCATAGGGGTGTCTCAACACCTAGCATCTTGAACTAACTGCGGTGGGAATGCTGGCTGAAAGCTTACTCTAAAAAGCTACCTTACCACATAGCATTAAGCCTCAGCAAGAAATAAATCTCAACCAAAAAAGAGAACAAGAAAAGAACTAAGGACCATGCAATAACAAGTCTCATTTTTTGTGTGATTCAAGTAAGGATCCAAAGGGATGTTGATGTCTCAGCCACAGAATAAAAATCCCTAAGATACCATGCATGAAAACCCCATTTACCAGTATTCAATGTCTTCCAATAAAAGAATTATATACTTCTCTGCTTCTAGTAATTTTTCTTATGTTTCACTACTTGCTTGGGGACAAGCAAGATTTAAGTTTGCTGTTGTGATGACAAGTCATCTTAGGCTAGTTTCACAAGCCTTTTTTCATTTGTTTGTACTTGTTTTTCATGCATTCTTAGGCAATAAGTAAGTGTTTGGATGAGAAATTCATGGTGGTCTTGATTCAATTAAACATTGCTAATTTTATGCATTTTCATGAGATTTATGCAAGAATTGATTGGTACTATGAAAGATGCAAAATCTTGTGATTATGCCAAGGCTTTGGTGAGTTTGTTTGGTTGATGATAGGTGAAAGGAAGCATGAAGGAAGATTGAAGAAGGAGCTTAGAGAAGATGAAGAAGAAGCAAAGTTGGAAGAAGGGGCAGAGCAAGTCTCTGCATAAATACTAATGTTCACGTTTGAGGAAGCGTTGGATATCCAACGTTAACCCCAACGTTGTGATAAAAATTTCAATTCTAGTGCCAAATGAGTTTTAAGTGACACGTACGGTGAAAAAGCATAATTTCTTCATCCGCGCGCACGCGTGCGTCACGCGCACGCGTGCGTCACGCGCACGTGTGGAATGGCAAAATTGACCATCCATGCGGACGCGTGGGTCATGCGTACGCGTCAAAAATGAATGTTGGGGGTCCAACGTTGCGTCAAATGTGGCCCTCCAACGTCCGCGACGAGGAACCCAGAATCTGGAGTTTAGAATTTTAAATCGACGCGTACGCGTCAATGACGGTACGCGTGGATTGGAAAAATGGCAATACGCACGACAGCGTGAAGCATGCGCACACGTGGATAAGCTTTTCTGGCCATTTTGCGCGGACGCGCAGAGCACACGCATGCATGGATATGCGAACGTTGGCACTCCAACATTGAGTCAAACGTGAATGACAGCAACCAAAATCCATTTTTCACAATGACGTTTGACTCAACGTTTGGCCAAAAACATTGACGCCAACTTCAACACCAGAAAGGCATAATTGGCACACTCTTCTCCTCAATTTCATTAGGCACTAGTCCAATCAATCCTTGCTTCAATTAAGGCCAAGGCCCATATCCAAGTACACTGAAGATCCAAGAAAAAGCCTATAAATAGAAGAATATTTGAAGATGAGTGATGAGCGGATAATTTGTACACTTTTTGGCATTGTTTTTAGTATGTTTTTAGTATCTTTTAGTTAGTTTTTATTATATTTTTATTAGTTTTTAATTAAAATTCACTTTTCTGGACTTTACTATGAGTTTGTGTGTTTTCCTGTGATTTCAGGTATTTTCTGGCTGAAATTGAGGGATCTGAGCAAAAATCTGATCCAGAGACTCAAAAGGACTGCAGATGCTGTTGGATTCTGACCTCCCTGCACTCGAAGTGGATTTTCTGGAGCTACAGAAGCCCAATTGGCGCGCTCTCAATGGCGTTGAAAAGTAGACATCCTGGGCTTTCCAGCAATATATAATAGTCCATACTTTGCCCAAGATTTGATGGCTCAAACCGGCGTTCAAAGTCACCTCAAGAAATTCCAGCGTTAAACGCCGGAACTGGCACCTAATTGGGAGTTAAACGCCCAAACTGGCACTAAAGCTGGCGTTTAACTCCAAGAAGAGTCTCTACACGAAAATGCTTCATTGCTCAGCCCAAGCACACACCAAGTGGGCCCGGAAGTGGATTTTTATGTCATTTACTCATTTCTGTACACCTTAGGCTACTAGTTCTCTATAAGTAGGACCTTTTACTATTGTATTTTAAAGATCTGATCTTTGGAACCTTTTTCTTTAGATCTTTTGATCACTTTGGGAGGCTGGCCATTCGGCCATGCCTAGACCTTGTTCTTATGTATTTTCAACGGTGGAGTTTCTACACACCATAGATTAAGGTGTGGAGCTCTGCTGTACCTCGAGTATTAATGCAATTACTATTGTTCTTCTATTCAATTCCGCTTGTTCTTTGTCCAAGATATCACTTGTTCTTCAACTTGATGAAGGTGATGATTGACGCCCATCACCATCCTCACCCATGAACAAAGTGACTGACAACCACTCTTGTTCTACAAGCATCTGAGGCTTAGTGAATATCTCTTGGATTCCTGATTGCACGATGCATGGTTGATCGCCTGACAACCGAGTGCTCGCCTGACAAACGAGCCAGCCATTCCGTGAGATCAGAGTCTTCGTGGTATAGGCGAGAACTGATGGCAGCATTCATGAGAATCCGGAAGGTCTAACCTTGTCTGTGGTATTCTGAGTAGGATTCAATGACTGAATGACTGTGACGTGCTTCAAACTCCTGAGGGCGGGGCGTTAGTGACAGACGCCAAAAGAATCACTGGATTCTATTCCGGTCTGATTGAGAACCGACAGATGAATTCCGCTATGCTGTGACCAGAGCATATGCAATTGTTTTCAATGAGAGGATGGGAGGTAGCCACTGACAATGGTGAAACCCTACACAAGCTTGCCATGGAAAGGAGTAAGAAGGATTGGATGAAGGCAGTAGGAAAGCAGAGAGACGGAAGGGAATGCATCTTCATACGCTTATCTGAAGTTCCTACCAATGAATTACATAAGTATCACTATCTTTATCTTTTATGTTATTTTCGTTCATCATCATATACATTTGAGTTTGCCTGACTAAGATTTACAAGATGACCATAGCTTGCTTCAATGCTAACAATCTCCGTGGGATCGACCCTTACTCACGTAAGGTATTACTTGGACGACCCAGTGCACTTGCTGGTTAGTTGTGCGAAGTTGTGTAATGCCATGGTATTGAGCTACCACGTTTATGGAGCCATTACCGGGGATTATGAGAGTTGTGAAAAAGTATTGTTCACAATTTCGCGCACCAAGTTTTTGGCGCCGTTGCCGGGGATTGTTCAAGTTTTGAGCAAGCTTTTGGTAACAATGCCTGGGATTGTTCTAAATTGGACAACTGACGGTTCATCTTGTTGCTTAGATTAGGTATTTTTTTTTCGAAATTCTTGAAGATGAATTCTAGAGTTTCATGATGATTTGTTGAAATCTGGCTGGCTGAGAAGCCATGTCTAATCTGATTGGACCGAGGTTTCAACTTATCACCACAAGAGCTTGTTGATTTTCATCAATTTTGCTTTTGGAGCAGTGATCTGCTAAGGCTTGGCTGATCTTTGGTCATGTCTAGTGATTTGGACCGAAGCTTTCTTTGAAAGCTTGGCTGGCTGTGAAGCCATGTCTAATTCCTGGACCGGAGTCTTAGACTAGCATTGCACTGATTCCTGGAATTCTCATTGAGAATTTTGATATCTTTTTCCACTTAATTTTCGAAAAATACAAAAAAATTTACAAAATCATAAAAACCAAAAATATTTGATGTTTCTTGCTTAAGTCTAGTGTCTCATCTTAAGTTTGGTGTCAATTGCATGCATTCATTCATGTGTCTTAAGGATCCTCAAGTAATTCTTGATGATTTTTGTGTTCTAATCTTTGAATTCTATTGACTTGAAGTATTTTGTGTGTCTCATATGCATTCTCATTTTGATAGTGTCAGTAGTATACAAACTACTAAGTTTGGTGTCTTGCATGCATTGTTATTTGATTCTTAGTGCATTTTGATTATAAAAAAATCCAAAAATATTTTTAATTTGTGTCTTTTCAAGTCAATGATGCAAAGAATTGAAGATTCAGAACATACTGCAGAGGAATTATACAGAAAAAGCTGGGCGTTCAAAACGCCCAGTGAAGAAGGACAGACTGGCGTTTAAACGCCAGCCAGGGTACCTGGTTGGGCGTTTAACGCCCAAAGAGGTAGCATTTTGGGCGTTAAACGCCAGAATGTATACCATTCTGGGCGTTTAACGCCAGGATGGTGCTAGGGGGAAGATTTTGTTTTCAAATCAATTTTTTTTCAAGTTTTCAAAGTTTTTCAAAATCAAATCTTTTTCAAATCATATCTTTTCAATCAAATGTTTTCAAAATCAATTTCTTTCCTTTTCAAAAGATACTTACTAACAATTAATGATTTGATTGAACATTTTTTGCCTTTTCTGTTGAGGAAGGTTTTATGTTTGAATCATATCTTTTCTTGTTAGGCAAGTCACTAATTTTTAAAATCAAATCTTTTTAAAATTGTTTCCAAATCATATCTTCTCAATCACATCTTTTTAAAACCATAACTTTTCAATCATGTCTTTTTAATCACATCTTTTTCAAAATAGTTTTCAATCAAATCTTTTTAATTTCTAATTTCAAAATCTTTTTCAAAAATCACTTGATTTCTTTTCCACTTTCATTTTCGAAATTCAATTAGTGTTTTTCAAAAATGTTTTCAAAATATTCTAATTAATTTTCGAAAAGATTACTTCCCTCCTTCTCACATCCTTCTATTTATGGAGTACCACTCCTTCTCAATGCACAATTCGAACCTTATCTAATTAAAGTTCGAATTCTTCTTCTCCTTCTTCTTTCTATTTCTCTTTTCCTCTGACACTTCAAGGAATCTCTATACTGTAACATAGAGGATTCCACATTTTCTTGTTCTCTTCTCTTTCATATGAACAGGAGCAGAGACAAAGGCATTCTTGTTGAAGCTGATCCTGAACCTGAAAGGACCTTGAAGAGAAAGCTAAGAGAAGCCAAAGCACAACTCTCTTTAGAGGACCTGACCGAATTCTTCAAGGAAGAAGAACACATGGCAGCCGAAAACAACAACAATGCCAACAATGCAAGGAAGGTGCTGGGTGACTTTACTGCACCTACTCCTGATTTCTATGGGAGAAGCATCTCTATCCCTGCCATTAGAGCAAACAACTTTGAGCTTAAGCCTCAATTAGTTTCTCTAATGCAACAGAATTGCAAGTTCCATGGACTTCCAATGGAAGATCCTCACCAGTTCTTAGCTGAATTCTTGCAAATCTGTGACACAGTCAAGACTAATGGGGTTAACCCTGAGGTCTATAGACTGATGCTATTCCCTTTTGCTGTAAGAGACAGAGCTAGAATATGGTTAGATTCTCAACCTAAAGAAAGCATGGACTCTTGGGAAAAGCTAGTCAATGCCTTCTTGGCAAAGTTCTTTCCACCACAAAGATGGAGTAAGCTTAGAGTGGAAGTCCAAACCTTCAGACAGAAGGACGGAGAATCCCTCTATGAAGCTTGGGAAAGATACAAACAATTAATCAGAAGATGTCCCTCAGACATGCTTTCTAAATGGAGCATCATAGGTATTTTCTATGATGGTCTCTCTGAACTATCCAAGATGTCTTTGGATAGCTCTGCTGGAGGATCTCTTCATCTGAAGAACACGCCTACAGAGGCTCAGGAACTAATTGAAATGGTTGCAAATAACCAATTCATGTACACTTCTGAAAGGAATCCTGTGAACAATGGGACTAGTCAGAAGAAAGGAGTTCTTGAGATTGATACTCTGAATGCCATACTGGCTCAGAACAAGATATTGACTCAACAAGTCAATTTGATTTCTCAAAGTCTGTCTGGAATGCAAAATGCACCAAGCAGTACTAAGGATGCTTCATCTGAAGAAGAAACTTATGATCCTGAGAACACTTCAATGGAAGAGGTGAATTACATAGGAGAACTCTATGGAAACACCTATAATTATTCATGGAGGAATCATCCAAATCTTTCATGGAAGGATCAACAGAGACCTCAACAAGGTTTCAATAACAATAATGGTGGAAGAAACGGGTTTAGCAATAGCAAGCCTTTTCCATCATCTTCTCAACAACAGACAGAGAGTTCTAAGCAGAATACCTCTGACTTAGCAACAATGGTCTCTGATCTGATCAAAACCACTCAAAGTTTCATGACTGAAACAAGGTCCTCCATTAGAAATTTGGAAGGACAAGTGGGTCAGCTGAGCAAGAAAATTACTGGACTCCCTCCTAGTACTCTCCCAAGCAACACAGAAGAAAATCCAAAAGGAGAGTGCAAAGCCATAAACATGGCCGAATATGGAGAGGAAAGAGAGGAGGTGGACGCCACTAAGGAAGACCTCAATGGGCGTGCACCAACCTCCTCTGAGTTCCCCAATGAGGAACCATGGGAATCTGAGGCTCAAAATGAGACCATAGAGATTCCATTGGATTTACTTCTGCCTTTCATGAGCTCTGATGAGTATTCTTCCTCTGAAGAGGATGAGTATGTCACTGAAGAGCAAGTTGCTAAATATCTTGGAGCAATCATGAAGCTAAATGACAAGTTATTTGGAAATGAGACTTGGGAAGATGAATCTCCCTTGCTCACCAAAGAACTGGATGACTTGTCTAGGCAGAAATTACCTCAAAAGAGACAAGATCCTGGGAAGTTTTCAATACCTTGTACCATAGGCACCATGACCTTCAAGAAGGCCCTGTGTGACTTAGGGTCAAGTGTGAACCTCATGCCTCTCTCTGTAATGGAGAAGCTAGGGATCTTTGAGGTACAAGCTGCAAGAATCTCACTAGAGATGGCAGACAACTCAAGAAAACAAGCTCATGGACTTGTAGAGAATGTTCTGGTAAAAGTTAAAGACCATTACATCCCTACTGACTTCATAGTCCTAGAGACTGGGAAGTGCATGGATGAATCCATCATCCTTGGCAAACCCTTCCTAGCCACAGCAAAAGCTGTGATTGATGTTGATGGAGGTGAACTGATCATTCAAGTGAATGAAAAATCCTATGTGTTTAAGGCTCAAGGATATCCCTCTGTCACCATGGAGAAGAAGCATGAAGAGCTTCTCTCAAATCAGAGACAAACAGAGCCCCCACAGTCAAACTCTAAGTTTGGTGTTGGGAGGCCACAACCAAACTCTAAGTTTGGTGTTGAACCCCCACATTCAAACTCTAAGTTTGGTGTTGGGAGGTTCCAACATTGCTCTGATCATTTGTGAGGCTCCATGAGAGCCATCTGTCAAGCTACTGACATTAAAGAAGCGCTTGTTGGGAGGCAACCCAATGATTATATTTTATATATTTTCTTTTGTTATTTTTTGTTATTTTGTAGGTTGATGATCATGAGAAGTCACAAAATTAATTGAAAAAGCAAAAACAGAATGAAAAACAGGAAGAAAAATAGCACACCCTGGAGGAAGAACTCACTGGCGTTTAAACGCCAGTGAGGGTAGCAGTTGGGCGTTTAACGCCCAGTCTGGCACCATTCTGGGCGTTTAACGCCAGAAAGGGGCACCAGACTGGCGTTAAACGCCAGAAAAGGGCACAAACTTGGCGTTAAACGCCAGAAATGGGCACCAGCCCGGCGTTTAACGCCAGAAATGGCTCAAAACGTGATTTTGAATGCCATTTGGTGCAGGGATGACTTTTCCTTGACACCTCAGGATCTGTGGACCCCACAGGATCCCCACCAACCCCACTACTCTCTCTTCTTCTTCACCCATTCACCATTCACCTCAATACCTCTTCACCACCTCCATCTCCTCCATTTCTTCTTCTTCTACTCTCTTCTTTCTTCTTTTGCTCGAGGACGAGCAAACCTTTTAAGTTTGGTGTGGTAAAAGCATTGCTTTTTGTTTTTCCATAACCATTTATGGCATCCAAAGCCGGTTCAACTGAGAAGGCATGACCTCAAGCCCATCACTAAGAAGAAGATGGAGCAAACAAGAGACCCCTCTCATCATGAGATCCCTGAGATGCCTCAAGGGATGCACTTTCCTCCACAAAACTATTGGGAGCAACTGAACACCTTCCTAGGAGAATTGAGTTCCAACATGGGACAACTAAGGGTGGAGCATCAAGAACACTCCATCATCCTTCATGAGATTAGAGAAGATCAAAGAATCATGAGGGAGGAGCAACAAAGACAAGGAAGAGACATTGAGGAGCTCAAGCACTCCATAGGATCTTCAAGAGGAAGAAAGAGCCGCCATCACTAAGGTGGACCCGTTCTTTAATCTCCTTGTTCTTTATTTCTCTGTTTTTCGAAAATTATGCTTTATGATTATCCATGTTTGTGTCTTATGATCATTAGTGTCTTAGTGTCTATGCCTTAAAGCTATGAATATGAATCCATCACCTTTCTTAAATGAAAACTGTTTTTATCACAAAAGAACAAGAAGTACAGGATTTCAAATTCATCTTTAAAACTAGCTTAATTAGTTTGATGTGGTGACAATACTTGTTGTTTTCTGAATGTATGCTTAAACAGTGCATATGTCTTTTGAATTTGTGGTTCATGAATGTTAAAATTGTTGGCTCTTGAAAGAATGATGAAAAAGGAGACATGTTACTGAGGATCTGAAAAATCATAAAAATGATTCTTGAAGCAAGAAAAAGCAGTGAATACAAAAAAAAAAGAGAAAAAGAAGGAGAAAAACGAAAAAAAAGGGAGAAAGAAAAAGAAAGAAATAAAGTTGTGATCCAAGGCAATAAGAGTGTGCTTAAGAACCCTGGACACCTCTAATTGGGGACTTTAGCAAAGCTAAGTCACAATCTGAAAAGGTTCACCCAATTATGTGTCTGTGGCATGTATGTATCCGGTGGTAATACTGGAAGACAGAGTGCTTTGGGCCACGGCCAAGACTCATAAAGTAGCTGTGTTCAAGAATCATCATACTTAACTAAGAGAATCAATAACACTATCTGGATTCTGAGTTCCTAAAGAAGCCAATCATTCTGAACCTCAGAGGATAAAGTGAGATGCCAAAACTGTTCGGAGGCAAAAAGCTACTAGTCCCGCTCATCTAATTTGGAGCTTAGTTTCATTGATAATTTGGAGTCTATAGTATATTCTCTTCTTTTTATCTTATTTGATCTTCAGTTGCTTGGGGACAAGCAACAATTTAAGTTTGGTGTTGTGATGAGCGGATAATTTGTACACTTTTTGGCATTGTTTTTAGTATGTTTTTAGTATCTTTTAGTTAGTTTTTATTATATTTTTATTAGTTTTTAATTAAAATTCACTTTTCTGGACTTTACTATGAGTTTGTGTGTTTTCCTGTGATTTCAGGTATTTTCTGGCTGAAATTGAGGGATCTGAGCAAAAATCTGATCCAGAGACTCAAAAGGACTGCAGATGCTGTTGGATTCTGACCTCCCTGCACTCGAAGTGGATTTTCTGGAGCTACAGAAGCCCAATTGGCGCGGTCTCAACGGCGTTGAAAAGTAGACATCCTGGGCTTTCCAGCAATATATAATAGTCCATACTTTGCTCAAGATTTGATGGCCCAAACCGGCGTTCAAAGTCACCTCAAGAAATTCCAGCGTTAAACGCCGGAACTGGCACCTAATTGGGAGTTAAACGCCCAAACTGGCACTAAAGCTGGCGTTTAACTCCAAGAAGAGTCTCTACACGAAAATGCTTCATTGCTCAGCCCAAGCACACACCAAGTGGGCCCGGAAGTGGATTTTTATGTCATTTACTCATTTCTGTACACCTTAGGCTACTAGTTCTCTATAAGTAGGACCTTTTACTATTGTATTTTAAAGATCTGATCTTTGGAACCTTTTTCTTTAGATCTTTTGATCACTTTGAGAGGCTGGCCATTCGGCCATGCCTAGACCTTGTTCTTATGTATTTTCAACGGTGGAGTTTCTACACACCATAGATTAAGGTGTGGAGCTCTGCTGTACCTCGAGTATTAATGCAATTACTATTGTTCTTCTATTCAATTCCGCTTGTTCTTTGTCCAAGATATCACTTGTTCTTCAACTTGATGAAGGTGATGATTGACGCCCATCACCATCCTCACCCATGAACAAAGTGACTGACAACCACTCTTGTTCTACAAGCATCTGAGGCTTAGTGAATATCTCTTGGATTCCTGATTGCACGATGCATGGTTGATCGCCTGACAACCGAGTGCTCGCCTGACAAACGAGCCAGCCATTCCGTGAGATCAGAGTCTTCGTGGTATAGGCGAGAACTGATGGCAGCATTCATGAGAATCCGGAAGGTCTAACCTTGTCTGTGGTATTCTGAGTAGGATTCAATGACTGAATGACTGTGACGTGCTTCAAACTCCTGAGGGCGGGGCGTTAGTGACAGACGCCAAAAGAATCACTGGATTCTATTCCGGTCTGATTGAGAACCGACAGATGAATTCCGCTATGCTGTGACCAGAGCATATGCAATTGTTTTCAATGAGAGGATGGGAGGTAGCCACTGACAATGGTGAAACCCTACACAAGCTTGCCATGGAAAGGAGTAAGAAGGATTGGATGAAGGCAGTAGGAAAGCAGAGAGACGGAAGGGAAGGCATCTTCATACGCTTATCTGAAGTTCCTACCAATGAATTACATAAGTATCACTATCTTTATCTTTTATGTTATTTTCGTTCATCATCATATACATTTGAGTTTGCCTGACTAAGATTTACAAGATGACCATAGCTTGCTTCAATGCTAACAATCTCCGTGGGATCGACCCTTACTCACGTAAGGTATTACTTGGACGACCCAGTGCACTTACTGGTTAGTTGTGCGAAGTTGTGTAATGCCATGGTATTGAGCTACCACGTTTATGGAGCCATTACCGGGGATTATGAGAGTTGTGAAAAAGTATTGTTCACAATTTCGCGCACCAATGAGAAGAAGGCTGGCTCTGCTAGAGCATTAGGAGTAGGGTAGAATAGAAAGTCCGTTTTGAAACACTTTTTAATTTTTCTGTGTTGTTACATTTTCAAGTATTGAATTCAATTCCATAGTTTCATTTTCATTGAGCTTGATTTACTCTTCTACACATTTACATTTTCTGCAATTGTTTTGATTGATCGATCTATTGCTTCCTTTAATTTCCAGCACCCAACCCGCTTCACATTTGATGCAATTTACATTTCATGTTCTCTAAGATTTTGTCAATTTACTTCCTGCAAGTGAGATCAACTACAATTTTACTTTCCTTTTCATTCAAGCTTCAGCTAATTTACATTCTGCTCTTTATTTTCACTGCAATTTACTTCCTGCAATTTAAATTCCTTGCAATTTCCTTTCTGTTGGTTACACTTCACACAATTCACTCAATGTTAGCTTGACTAAACTAATCACCCACTAAAGTTGCTTGATCCATCAATCCCTGTGGGATTGACCTCACTCTAAGTGAGTTTTACTACTTGATGCGATCCGGTACACTTGTCGGTGAGTTTTGGTGTTGGAAATCCGTTTCCAACCCATCAAGATGCTGTCAAAATTTTATAAAAATTAGAGATTTTATTTGCATGGTTATTTAAAAAGATTCGGAATTAAGGGTTATAAGGCTTGGTTTTGAGTTATTAAGAAAATGATTACGTTTGAGTTTCAAATTATTGATGGATGCAATGGGAGAAATGATGATAATTGAATGTAAATGAAGGATGATGTAGATATTGATGAATTGATTGAATTATTCATATGGCTTATGAATTTAAATTATCTGAGACAAGAGTTTTTCTGGGTAGATACAATGGTTTGCCACCACTTACTCCAAGTTGAGACTCGATACTCTGTTGACCCTCTGTCGCAAGATGTGACCGGACACTTTAACTCTCCGGGATCCCCCATGGGCATGCATATATATGAATTTTAAATATTCTATTATTGAGTTTGGAGTTTGACTCCATGGAATATTATTGAGCTTGGATTTTGACTTTATGGAATATTATATTTGAGCTTGGAGTTTGACTCCATAGATATTATTTTTGAGCTTGGGGATGCGCGCACAAAAGGACTATCCAATGGTTAGCTACCAGGACATGTCGGGTTGGCTGTATAACCGGCAGATGAGCTCATTAGCCATAGGACAGACACGTATCATCTGCATTTGCATGCTTTGTTTGGGTTTGAATTTGTTTTGGTTTGCCTAATTACTTAAGTGTTATTATCTACTATCTAAACAATCTGTTGTAACTGCTGCATATATCTGTACTTTTCTTGTCTGTTTTTCCTGTGTTTGCTCTAGTGTAGTACTTTTGTTGATTGAGTATTAGTGCTTAATTATTGATTGTGTTGATTGATTTTGTGATTGGTCTCTGATTGAAGTATTTGTAAAGTATGAAAAATCAAGCTGGTTCAACATAGACTTAATGAACCTATAATTGGACGGGTTGGTCATTCATACAGTCTAGGAAACTGATTAAGATTTTCTTATAAAAAAAGAAAGGTTATGAATTTCTGGAAAATTAAATATTGTTCTTTTGAAAAGGTTTTCAGATGATTATCCATTGGTTTTTAAGTCTATGCTGTATATATATGTTCTCACTCCCCTACAGGATTTCTTTTTAGTGACAGGTTCAGGAAGCTTAGCACGAAGCCGCGATCGAATTACGGAACCTTATGTATATATATGTTTTCATTTTCTGTATATCATTTAGTCTTAGATTTTATTTTACCCCTCGTCATTTGTCATTTTGCTCGTCATTTGTCATTTTGAGATTTTTAGAGGGACAGGATTTATATTTCAAAAGTTTTGATTAAGCTTATGTATTTATTATTATGTAAAAATAATTATGTGATTAAGTGAATTTTAAGTAAATACTTTTCAACTTTGTAACTAAGAATTCGGTTTATATTCGTGAAGGCTTAATATTAAATAATTATAATATTAAATTAACAGCTTAGAGGTAGGTAACGCCTAAGCTTTAATACAATCATGAGGTGTTAAAAGGTAGGGTGTTACATAGGCGCTGATTCTCCAGCTGAAGTATGTGACCCTTTTTCTTGGAAGTCATTCCATATTTACGGGCGTCCCCGCACAATCATTCATATACAAAGCCAACGGCTTGTCAATATTTATCCTTCGGCACCATAACCATACTATTGTCACCCTTGCGTGATCTTTCTAGCCGATTTATCTTCTCTTTTTCTTCAGTCTTTTACTTATTTATCTTTAATAGTTCAAACTATCTTCACTAAGTATTTTATGGAAAAGAAATCATAAGGTTCTTTACTTAAGTCGGTGTTCTGTAAAGCTTTTAAGATTAGTCTGCTTATTACTCTCTGTTTTATTCTTCATAATACATATAATAATATTCTTATAAAATAATATATTTGATAAATAATAATTATAATAATAATTTACTCTAATGTAATTGAGTAATTTTAAACAAATATTTAAAAAATATTTCTAATACTCTCAAAATTTATTTTATTAAATCTTATTTTCAAACTTTTATTAATTAATTTCTAAACCACGAATTCTTTAATATTTTATTTTTTACCTCAACATTTTATAGAAATATATTTAAACCTTCACTCTTTGTTTCATATTTATAAAAATAACCCTAATCTTTTATAAAATATTTATTTTATCCCTAAACTTTATTTATTTCCCAAATTATTTGAAAACTTATATAATTATAATATTAAACTTAATCTTTTCATAAAAATACATTTATATCCCCCAAAAATAATTCTTCATGACTGTTTCTTCTCTTCATAAAGAACTAAAATCCTACTTATTTTCTTATCAAAATATACATTTAAATCTTAATCCGTTTTTAAATTTTACAGTTACGGATTTACCATAACTTTTATATAATCACTTAGCCACTTAAATCTCATTAAATTTTACTTAATTTTTAACATTGTAACAGCCCAAATTTTGTTAATGTATCATGGATTGGGCTGTTTCTCCCTGACCGAACCATCAATAATCACCAATTATCAAGGTTTCACAAAAATTCAACATAATCTCAAACAAATTCATTCAACAATCAATTATAATCTCAATTCACTTATCAAATATAAATTTAATTGGCAAAAATTTACTAAAAGTTCTATTTTCGCACAAAATCAAAATAACAAAAATTTTAAAATATTTTTTTGACCAAATTATTGAAGAAGAAAATGTTCGAAATCGTCTATGCTTCCTAAAGTTTCGATTGATCGAACTCAAAAAAAAGAGTTAAGTTATTGTCAAAATTTATAGAATAAAAATGATGCCAACGTGTAAAGAAAAAAAATACAAACACTTTAATTGAATTAAATTTTTTATTAAAATTACGAATTACAAGAAATCGAAGTCGAAAACTTCACGGTCATGGAGATTCTCTCTTTCTCACTCTCGGTTTCTTTCTCTTCTTTTCTTCAAGTTCATTCGGTGATGCATGCGGAGAAAGGAAGATAATTAGAGGTTGATTGGTAATAAATTAGAATTTGTGGTGTTGAAGCATTATAGGTGTCATGGTTATTAATTAAAAGAAGCATGTGTAACGATTATATATATGTATATATGCATTACAAGCCACGTTTTCAATTTCTTTTACTTTGGTTCCCTTAATGGCTTCGATCAAATCTCTTTTCCTGGCTTCGGCCAATGAGAAACGAACTAAGATAATGAATATGAGTAAGTAATGGTGATTTAGGGGCTTTCTGGAGTTGCTAACTCAGCGGTTCAAGTTATAAATATCTTAAACGAATAATTATAAAAATTAAATATATTAAAACATAAGTAATAATATATAAAAAATTATATATATATATATATATATATATATATATATATAAAAGTTATTAATATAATAATATTAGTAACTTAAAGATAAAGGATATTTGATAAAGTATTAACAACTTTAAATTCATCAAAAAATATCAATAATTTTTTATATTAGACAAATATCATACTTGATAATAATAATATTATTATTATCTAGGCTCTATTATAATTATAGCATATATAAATTAATAACATAATAATAAAATTATATTATCATTTATTTTATTTTAAAATTCAGAATTACTTCATCGAAATAAAACTAATTGCTAAAAATAACATTTTTTGAAAATATCGTATTAGCATAAAAATTTGTGTTGTTAAATAAAAAAGAGGACAAGATGAACAAAGACAAGAGGAATGTGCTGATGACATTATAGGAGGGCCTTAAAAATGATTTCGAAGACGAAGAAGAGTTTAAACACGAAGCAAAATTTGCTTTATGGTTGACCAAGATCAAGTTAAAAAGGTAAATTATTCTAATCTATCTAATGGAAAATTATATCAAACGGTTAATAATCTAACAGCACATGTTAAAAATATTTTCGATAAATTTTATTAATGTGAGTCAGAAAATAATTCTTTAAAAGCTGAAAATACTTTCCTTAAAGAAAAACTAAAACAAATCAAAGGTGCTATTAATTTAATCAAAGAAAATAAACTTCTTAAATTTGAAAATAAAAAATTTAAAGAAAAGCACACAGTAAATGCATTAATGGACCTAATTGATGAAAATAAAAGATTGCATACAGTGATTAGAGGCTTAAACTAAAACATAGCACAATCTGCTCAAAATTTCAAAAACTTGGACAAATTACTAGTTAGTAAAAATTCCTTGTTTGAAAAATCTAAGTTGGAATATTTTGAAAAATATAAAGCTGTTTTTGAAAAATCTCATGCTGAAACTGAAGCTTCAACCTCTAAAACCAAAAGATTTCAAATCTCTTATTACTTGTAAAAACCAACAAAGAGAAATCATTGTTAAACTTGCAAAAAATATGGTCTTTCATCTCATCAATATTTTATTGTTAAAAAAAAAGTTGGAAATAAAGTATACGATGTGGTAAAGGATTTCAATATCCTTGGGCAATCAAGGAGGATTAACATCTAAGGATCCAAATTTATTTGAATACCTAAGATCATTTAAAGTTTTAAGTAGATTTTTCTTGTATCTAGGAAGAAGAAAGGCGTGTGGTATCTTGATAGCGGATGTTCAAGGCACATGACCGAAAAATTCACATTCTTCATCAAAATCAATTAGTACAATGGAGGATTTTGTGATATTCGGTGATGATAGAAAATGCAAGATCATTACCATAGGTAAAGTGGGTAAGGACTTTTCTACTTGTATTGACAATGTATTTTTAGTTGATGGGTTGAGATATAATCTTTTGAGGATTATCCAACTTTGTAACGTAGGTTATTGGGTAATTTTTCAAAAAATTTGAATATCTTGTTGTAAATGAAAATTCGGATGAAGTATTGTTTATAGCTAAAAGATGTGATAATGTGTATGACCTTACACTAAATAAACTCAAAAATCAAAATTTAGCTTGTTTTAATTCCATGAATTCTAAAAATTGTCTATGACATAAAATGCTATATCATGCTAGCATATTTCAAATAGCCAAGCTAGTAAAGAAAGCTTTCGTGAAAGGTCTTCCTAAAATAAAATTTGACAAAGACTTCACTTACGATGCATGCCAAATAAAAAAGCAAACAAAAAGTTTATTTAAGTCAAAGGAAGACATTTTGACTAAAAGGCCTCTTGAATTGCTACATATTGATCTTTTTGGGTTAACTAAGACTCAAATTCTAGGCAGTAAATATTATGACATGGTAATTATGGATGATTATACAAGATTTGGTTGAGTTCTTTTTCTTGCTCATAGAAGTGATATTTTTTCGGCCTTTGAGGTGTTTAGCAAACAGGTTCAAAATGAAAAAGATTTAACTATTGTTTCTATTAAAAGTGATCATGGAAAGGAATTTAAAAATTGTGATTTTGAAACTTTTTATGATGAACTAGGAATTTCACATAACTTTTCTTGTCCAAGAACACCTCAACAAAATAGTGTTATTGACCAAAGAAAAAGAAGTCTTCAAGAAATGGCTAGAGTCATCTTATGTGAAAGCAATGTCCTTGAGTTTCTTTGGACCAAAGCGGTCAACACAGAGTGTTATATTTTAAATAGAACAATCATTAGGAGGTTTTTGAAGAAAATACCTTATGAATTATGAAAAAGAACCCGTCCCAATCTTAAATATTTTCATATCTTTGAATGCAAATGTTTTGTACTAAACACTAAAGATAACTTAGAAAAGTTTTATTCAAAGACCTATGAATGCATTTTCATTGGATATTCCACAACTAGCAAAGCTTATAGAGTTTATCACAAAGATTCTAGAATTATTGAGGAATCTATACATGTTTCCTTTTATGATACTAACATTATTTTAAGATCTTTGCAAGATGACTATGCAGGTGCTCAGAATAGTGATATAAAAAATGAGAACCAAGCTCAAACTGATTTTTATTTGCAGCAGAGAGGTCAACCTACTGTGTCAGTCAATTTCGTAGGAGACAATTCTGTTTTATCTCCTGAAACTGCAAAAAATCTTGGAACTGACAGCTAAGCAAACCAAAATCTATTTGAACCTGATCCTAGGACTCTCAGACCAAGGAAATAGAAATTCACGAAGAATTATCCAAAAGAATTCATTATTGGAGATCCGTCACTAGGTGTCACCACTAGATCCTCAAGTAGAAGAAGGTTGGAAGATTAAAGCCCCCTCAAGAACACTGAATTTTCTGTGGAGACTGATGCATAAATCCCTCCCAACTATGAAGAACCTAAGGTGCAGAGGAATTGAATGTCCACCAATTTGTGAGAGATGCTAGGTAGGAGAGGAGACGGAAGAACACCTTTTCAAACACGGTGATTTTGCAAGGCGTTTCTGGTTTGCATCACCATTCAATTTAAGGCCTGAAACAAATAGAGAAATTAATGTAAAAGGATGGATTACAGAGATTTTGGGTAAGTTTCAGATGAAAGAACAGGATCTTTTTTGTACCTTACTAAATCAACTCTGCCTCTTTAGTACTGTTAGATGCATTTTGCCATCCATTCAGACTTTGAGAAATCATGTTGACTTGCTGAGTCAATACCTTGTTCTGAGCCAATATGGCATTTAGAGCATCAATTTCAAGAACTCTCTTCCTCTGAGGCGTCCCATTATTCACGGAATTCCTCTCAGAAGTGTACATGAATTGGTTATTTGCAACCATGTCAATAAGTTCTTGAGCTTCTGCAGGCGTTTTCTTTAGGTGAATGGATCCACCCGTTGAATTGTCCAATGACATTTTGGAAAATTCAGATAGATCATAATAGAATATATCTAATATAGTCCATTTTGAAAACATGTCAGAAGGACACTTTTTGGTCATCTGCTTGTATCTTTCCCAAGCTTCATAGAGGGATTCACCATCTTTTTGTTTGAAGGTCTGAACATCCACTCTAAGCTTGCTCAGCTTTTGAGGAGGAAAGAATTTATCCAAGAAGGCCATGACCAGCTTATCCCAGGAGTCCAGGCTATCTTTAGGTTGTGTGTCCAACCATGTTCTAGCTCTGTCTCTTACAGCAAAAGGGAAAAGCATGAGCCTATAGACTTCAGGATCTACTCCATTTGTCTTAACAGTCTCACAAATCTGCAAGAACTCAGTTAAAAACTGATAATGATCTTCATATGGAAGTCCATGAAACTTGCAGTTCTGTTGCATTAAAGCAACTAATTGAGGTTTCAACTCAAAGTTGTTTGCTCCAATGGCCGGAATGGAGATGCTTCTTCCATCAAACTTGGACGTTGGTTTAGTAAAATCACCTAGCATTCTCCTTGCATTATTGTTGTTGGGTTCGGCTGCCATCTCCTTTTCTTGTTTGAAAATTTCAGAAAGGTTGTATCTGGATTGTTGTAATTTAGCTTCTCTTAATTTCCTCTTCAGAGTCCTTTCAGGTTCAGGGTCAGCTTCAACAAGAATTCCTTTTTCCTTGTTCCTGCTCATATAGGGAAGAAGAGAATAAGAAAAGAAAGAGAAATCCTCTATGTCACAGTAAAAAGGTTCCTTATTGTAAGTAGAAGAAGAAAGGAATAAAAGTGAAGAAGAATGGAGAATCCAAACACAAGGGTGAGGATAGAGGCAGTGATTTGAGATGAAGAGAGGTGAAGAGAAGTGTTAGTAAATAAATAAATAAATAGAAGAAGAGAAGAGGGAGAGAATTCGAAAATTAATTTTGAAAAGTAGTTAATGATTTTCGAAAATTAAAGATGAGATAGAATTAAAATTAAAATTTAAAACAATTACTTAATTAAAAAGAATTTTTGAAAAAGAGGGAGGTATTTTCGAAAATTAGAGAGGGCAAAGTAGTTAGGAAGTTTTGAAAAAGATAAAAAACAAATAAAAAGTCAAATAGTTAGTTGAAAAAGATTTTAAAGTCAAATTTGAAAAGATAAGAAGATAAGAAGTTAGATAAGATATTTTGAAATCAAATTTTTGAAAAAGATATTTTGAAAAAGATTTAATTTTCAAAATTAAAATTGATTACTTGACTAACAAGAAACTAAAAGATAAGATTCTAGAATTTAAAGATTGAACCTTTCTTAACAAGAAAGTAATAAACTTCAAATTTTTGAATCAATCATATTAATTGTTAGTATAATTTCAAAAATTTGAAATAAAATTAAGAAAAAGATTTTGAAAATAATTTTAAAATTTTCGAAATTAATAAGAAAAAAATGAAAAAGATTTGATTTTTTTGAAAAAGTTTTGAAAAGATAAGATTTTTAAAATTGAAATTTTGACTTGACGTGTAAGAAACAACTAAATTTAAAAATTTTTTGACTAAGTCAACTCAAATTTTCGAAAATTTGGAGAGAAATAAGGAAAAGATATTTTTTATTTTAAATTTTTAATTATGAGAGAGAAAAACACAAATGTGACCTAAAACATAAAAATTTTGGATCAAAACACAAGATGCATGCAAGAACACTATGAATGTCAAGATGAACACCAAGAACACTTTGAAGATCATGATGAACATCAAGAACATATTTTTGAAAAAAAAATTTGATGCAAATAAAACATGCAAGACACCAAACTTAGAATTCTTTAATACTTGGACACTAACAAACAAAAAATGCATATGAAAAACAACAAAAGATACAAAACAAGAAAACATTAAGATCAAACAAGAAGACTTACCAAGAACAACTTGAAGATCATAAAGAACACTATGAATGCATGAATTTTCGAAAAATGCAAGAAAAATTTTTAAAGCATGCAATTGACACCAAACTTAAAAGTTGACTCAAGACTCAAACAAGAAACACAAAATATTTTTTATTTTTATGATTTTATGATTTTTTTTGTATTTTTATTATTTTTTAGAAAATATTCTTTAGAAAAACAAAAATAAAGAAAAAATTTTTTGAAAATTTTTTTGAAAACTTTTTGAAAAGAAAATTACCTAATCTGAGCAACAAAACGAACCGTTAGTTGTCCATACTCGAACAATCCCCGGCAACGGCGCCAAAAACTTGGTGGACGAAATTGTGATCATCTACAATGGCTCCAAAGACTTGGTGCTCTCAAACATGAATCACATTTTATCACAACTCCGTTCAACTAACCAGCAAGTGTACTGGGTTGTCCAAGTAATACCTTACGTGAGTAAGGGTCGATCCCACAGAGATTGTTGGTATGAAGCAAGCTATGGTCATCTTGTAAATCCCAGTCAGGCGGATTCAAATGTAATTGGATTAGATATTTAGAAGATAAATAAAATAGACAGGAAATAAAGATAATATTACTCATGTAATCCAATGGTGGGAATTTCAGATAGGTGCATGGAGGTGCTGTGTTCCTTCCGAATCTCTACTTTCTTATTACATTCATCCAAGCCTTCTTACTCCTTTCCATGGCAAGCTGTATGTAGGGTATCACCGTTGTCAATGGCTACATCCCATTCTCTCAGTGAAAAAGGTCCAAATGCTCTGTCACAGCACGGCTAATCATCTGTCAGTTCTCAATCAGGTTGGAATAGAATCCAGTGATTCTTTTGCGTCTGTCACTAACTCCCAGCCTTCAGGAGTTTGAAGCTCGTTACAGTCATTTAATCCCAGAATCCTACTCGGAATACCACAGACAATGTTAGACTTTCTGGATTCCCATGAATGCCGCCATCAATTCTAGCTTATACCACGAAGATTCTGACTAAGGAATCCAAGAGATATGCGCCCGGTCTAAGGTAGAACGGAAGTGGTTGTCAATCACGTACGTTCATAGGTGAGAATGATGATGAGTGTCACGGATCATCGCATTCATCAAGTTGAAGTGCAACGAATATCTTAGAACAGGAATAAATCGAATTGGATAGAAAATAATAGTAATTGCATTAAAACTTAAGGTACAGCAGAGCTCCACACCCTTAATCTATGGTGTGTAGAAACTCCACCGTTAAAAATACATAAGTGAAAGGTTCAGGCATGGCCGAATGGCCAGCTCCCATGATCTGAGAACTAATCGTCCAAAAATGTCTAATACAATAGAAAATTATCCTATTTATAATAGACTAGCTACTAGGGTTTACAAGAGTAAGTAATTGATGCATAAATCCACTTTCAGGGCCCACTTGGTGTATGTTTGGGCTGAGCTTGATCTATCCACGAGCTGAGGCTTCTTTTGGAGTTGAACGCCAAGTTGTAACATGTTTTGGGCGTTCAACTCCGGTTCGTGACGTGTTTCTGGCGTTTGACTCCAGACAGCAACATGGAACTGGCGTTGAGCGCCAGTTTACGTCGTCAAATTCCGAATAAAATATAGACTATTATATATTGCTGGAAAGCTCTGGATGTCTACTTTCAAACGTCGTTGAGAGCGCGCCATATGGAGTTCTGTAGCTCCAGAATATCCATTTCGAGTGCAGGGAGGTCAGATTCCAACAGCATCAGCAGTCCTTTGTCAACCTCCTATCAGAGTTTTGCTCAGGATCCTCAATTTCAGCCAAAAAATACCTAAAATTGCAGAAAAATACACAAACTCATAGTAAAGTCTAGAAATGTGAATTTAGCATAAAAACTAATGAAAACATCCCTAAAAGTAATTAGATTATATTAAAAACTACCTAAAAACAATGCCAAAAAGCATATAAATTTTCCGCTCATCAACCCCCATATCCAAACTCTAAGTTTGGTGTTGGGAGTCCACAACATTGACCTGATCACCTTTGTGGCTCTAAGAGAGCCCACTGTCAAGCTAGTGACACTAAAAGAGCGCTTGTTGGGAGGCAACCCAATTTTTATTTATCTAATTTTATTTTATTTTCATTGTTCTTTTATGTTTTATTAGGTTCATGATCATGTGGAGTCACGAAAAAAATATTAAAATTAAAAACAGAATCAAAAACAGCAGAAGAAAAATCACACCTTGGAGGAAGGACTTACTGGTGTTTAAACGCCAGTAAGGAGCATCTGGCTGGCGTTTAATGCCAGAACAGAGCATAGATCTGGCGCTGAACGCCAGAAACAAGAAACATCCTGGCGTTTGAATGCCAGGAATATGCCCTGAGGAAAGCTGGCGCTGAACGCCAGTAACAAGCATGGAACTGGCGTTCAACGCCAGAAACATGCTGCACATGGGCGTTGAACGCCCAGAACGTGCATCACTTCGGCGTTTAAACGCCGGAATGGTATGCTAAGGCATTTTATATGCCTAATTGGTGCAGGGATGTAAATCCTTGACACCTCAGGATCTGTGGACCTCACAGGATCATCTCAGGATCTGTGGACCCCACAGGATCATCTCAGGATCTGTGGACCCCACAGGATCCCCACCTAACATATTCCTACCTTACCTCCTAATTAATCCTATAACACACTTTCCCAAAAACCCTTCACCAATCACCTCAATCTCTCTTCCCAATTACCCCCTTCACCACTCACATCCATCCACTCTTCCCCATAAACCCCACCTACCTTCAAAATTCAAAAATCTCTCCCACACAAACCCACCCTAAATGGCCGAACCTACCCTCTCTCACTTCCCTATATAAACCCCTCCATTCTCCTTAATTTTCACACAACACAAACCTCTCTTCTCCTTCTTGGCCGAATACACCTCTCCCCCTCTCCTCCATATTTTCTTCTTCTTCTTCTTCTTTTCTTTTTTCTCTTACTCGAGGGCGAGAAATATTTTAAGTTTGGTGTGGTAAAAGCATAAGCTTTTTGTTTTTCCATTACCATTAATGACACCTAAGGCCGGAGAAACCTCTAGAAAAGGGAAAGGGAAGACAAAAGCATCCACCTCCGAGTCATGGGAGATGAAAAGATTCATCTCCAAAGCCCATCAAAACCACTTCTATGATGTTGTGGCCAAGAAGAAGGTGATCCCCGAGGTCCCTTTCAAGCTCAAGAAAAATGAGTACCCGGAGATCCAACACGAGATCCAAAGAAGAGGTTGGGAAGTTCTAACCAACCCCATCCAACAAGTCAGAATCTTAATGGTTCAAGAGTTCTATGCCAATGCATGGATCACTAGGAACCATGATCAAAGTGTGAACCCGAATCCAAAGAATTATCTTACAATGGTTTGGGGAAAATACTTAGATTTTAGTCCGGAAAATGTGAGGTTGGCATTCAACTTACCCATGATGCAAGGAGATGCACGCCCCTACACTAGAAGGGTCAACTTTAATCAAAGGTTGGACCAAGTCCTTATGGACATATGTGTGGAAGGGGCTCAATGGAAAAGAGACTCCAAAGGCAAGCCGGTTCAACTAAGAAGACTGGACCTCAAGCTTGTGGCTAGAGGATGGTTGGAGTTCATTCAACGCTCCATCATCGCCATTAGCAACCGATCTGAAGTTACTGTGGATCAGGCCATCATGATTCATAGCATCATGATTGGAGAGGAAGTAGAAGTTCATGAAGTCATCCCCCATGAATTCTACAAAATAGCCGATAAGTCCTCTACTTTGGCAAGGCTAGCTTTTCCTCAACTTATTTGCCATCTATGTTACTCAGCTGGAGTTATCATAGAAGGAGACATCCTCATTGAGGAGGACAAGCCCATCACTAAGAAAAGGATGGAGCAAACAAGAGAGCTCACTCATGGAACCCAAGAGACGCATGAGGAAGCTCATCACCAAGAAATCCCGGAGATGTCTCAAGGGATGCACTTTCCTCCCAACAACTATTGGGAACAACTCAACACTTTCTTAGAAGATTTGAGTTACAATGTGGAACAATTAAGGGTGGAACATCAAGAGCACTCCATCATTCTCCATGAAATAAGAGAAGATCAAAGAGCAATGAGGGAGGAGCAACAAAGGCAAGGAAGGGACATAGAAGAGCTTAAGGACATCATTAGTCCTTCAAGAAGAAGACGCCACTAAGATGGACTCATTCCTTGTTCTTATTTTTTTTTCGGTTTTTATGCTTATTACGTCATCTATATTTGTGTCTCTACTTCATGATCATTAGTGTTTAGTAACTATGTCTTAAAGTTATAAATAAATTCCATGAATCCTTTTCCTCTCTTAAAAGAAAAATGTTTCTAATTCAAAAGAACAAGAAGTACATGATTTTCGAATTTATCCTTGAATTTAGTTTAATTATATTGATGTGGTGACAATACTTTTTGTTTTCTGAATGAATGATTGAACAGTGCATATTTTTTATCTTGTTTATGAATGTTAAAATTGTTGGCTCTTGAAAGAATGATGAACAAAGAAAAATGTTATTGACAATCTGAAAAATCAAGAAATTGATTCTTGAAGCAAGAAAAAGCAGTGAAAAAGCAAAAACTTGCGAAAAATAATAATAATAACAATTTTGCGAAAAAAATAGAAAGAAAAAGAAAAAGCAAGCAGAAAAAGCCAATAGCCCTTAAAACCAAAAGGCAAAGGTAAAAAGGATCCAAGGCTTTGAGCATCAATGGATATGAGGGCCCAAGGAAATAAAATCCAAGCCTAAGCGGCTAAATCAAGCTGTCCCTGACCATATGCTTGTGGCATGCGGGTCCAAGTGAAAAGCTTGAGACTGAGTGGTTAAAGTCGTGATCCAAAGCAAAAAGAGTGTGCTTAAGAGCTCTGGACACCTCTAACTGGGGACTCTAGCAAAGCTGAGTCACAATCTGAAAAGGTTCACCCAGTCATGTGTCTGTGGCATTTATGTATCCGGTGGTAATACTGGAAAACAAAGTGCTTAGGGCCACGGCCAAGACTCATAAAAGTAGCTGTGTTCAAGAATCAACAAACTTAACTAGGAGAATCAATAACACTATCCGAAATTCTAAGTTCCTATAGAAGCCAATCATTCTAAACTTCAAAGGAAAAAGTGAGATGCCAAAACTGTTCAGAAGCAAAAAGCTACAAGTCCCGCTCATCTAATTAGAACTAATATTCATAGATATTTTGGGATTTATAGTATATTCTCTTCTTTTTATCCTATTTGATTTTCAGTTGCTTGGGGACAAGCAACAATTTAAGTTTGGTGTTGTGATGAACAGATAATTTATACACTTTTTGGCAATGTTTTTAGGTAGTTTTTATGCTAAATTCACATTTCTTGGCTTTACTATGAGTTTGTGTGTTTTTCTGTGATTTCAGGTATTTTCTAGCTGAAATTGAGGGACCTGAGCAAAACTCTGATAGGAGGCTGACAAAGGACTGCTGATGCTGTTGGAATCTGACCTCCCTGAACTCAAAATAAATTTTCTGGAGCTACAGAACTTTAAATTGCACGCTCTTAACGGCGTTGGAAAGTAGACATCCAGAGATTTCTAGCAATATATAATAGTTCATACTTTATTCGTGATTAGATGACGTAAACCGGCGCTCAACGCCAGTTCCATGCTGCATTCTGGAGTCAAACGCCAAAAACACGTCACGAACCAGAGTTGAATGCCCAAAACACGTTACAACTTGGCGTTCAACTCCAAGAGAAGCCTCAGCTCGTGGATAGATCAAGCTCAGCCCAAGCACACACCAAGTGGGCTCCGAAAGTGGATTTATGCATCAATTACTTACTTTTGTAAACCCTAGTAGCTAGTTTAGTATAAATAGAACTTTTTACCTTTGTATTATGGATCGGGGGGATCTTTTGATTGTATTATTCAATCAGGGGACGTTTAGTTCTTAGATGTGGGGGCTGGCCATTCGGCCATGCCTGGACTTTTCACTTATGTATTTTCAACGGTGGAGTTTCTACACACCATAGATTAAGGGTGTGGAGCTCTGCTGTACATCAAGTTTTAATACAATTACTACTGTCTTCTATCCAATTTGATTTATTCCTGTTCTAAGATATTCTTTGCACTTCAACTTGATGAATGTGATGATCCATGACACTCATCATCATTCTCACCTATGAACGCACGTGACTGACAACCACTTCCGTTCTACCTTAGGCCAGGCGCATATCTCTTGGATTCCTTAATCAGAATCTTCGTGGTATAAGCTAGAATTGATGGCGGCATTCATGGGAATTCGGAAAGTCTAACCTTGTCTGTGGTATTCCGAGTAGGATTCCGGGATTGAATGACTGTGACGAGCTTCAAACTCTTGAAGGCTGGGCGTTAGTGACAGACGCAAAAGAATCACTGGATTCTATTCCAACCTTATTGAGAACCGACAGATGATTAGCCGTGCTGTGACAGAGCATTTGGACCATTTTCACTGAGAGGATGGGATGTAGCCATTGACAACAATGATGCCCTACATACAGCTTACCATGGAAAGGAGTGATGAAAAACTAGAAGGAAGAAGTAGGAAAGCAGAGATTCAGAAGGAACACAGCACCTCCATACACCTATCTGAAATTCCCACTATTGAATTACATGAGTAACTTTATCTTTATTTTCTGTTTATTTTATTATCTTTATTTAAACCAATAATCTCTTAAACCAGTTAAATCCGCCTGACTGGGATTTACAAGATGACCATAGCTTGCTTCATACCAACAATCTCTGTGGGATCGACCCTTACTCACGTAAGGTATTACTTGGACGACCCAGTACACTTGCTGGTTAGTTGTGCGGAGTTGTAATAAAGTGTGATTCACGTTTGAGAGCACCAAGCCTTTGGACCCATTATTGATGATCACAATTTCGTCCACCAACACTCAAGAGAAGTCACACTCAAGTGAAGTAGAGAAGTGCATAGAGGAAGAGCTCACAGAACCATCATTGTAAGGGATTCTTGATGAAGACAAAACTCCAGTAATAACACAGCAACCAAGACTTGGATTCAAAGAAGTGAAGGCAACTAACAAGGGCACCACTCTTGTCCCTGATTCAGCAAGCAAGATTAATCAAGCCATTTACAAAAGAAAGCTTACTGACGAGAGGCCAAGACAAGGGACAATAGCTGAATCTTCTCCCCCCTTGAGGTCATTCCTCTTAACAAACTGGAAGAAGAGGAAGAAAGTCATTAGCTACAGGTCAGTAGTTTTACTTTCTTAGTTATTTCAATAAAGAAGTTAAGTAGATTTCTCTGTATTGCAAAGAGCTAAGTTTGGTATTGCACACCAAAATAATTAAGGAATGAATGTTGGATGCTAAGTTTGGTGTTCCGCCAAAAATTTCATTAAAAACACATTGCACCCTCAGCATGACTAGTATCAGCTCCAAACAATCAGAGAAACTACTTAACGATTGTCATGTTTCTAATTTTTAGTTTGTTTTCTAGTTCATAGTTTGTTTTCTAGTACATAGTTTATTTTCTTAATAAAAGTACTTGATGTTTCATGCATGTATTTATTCGGCTTCATATAGACGTAGGCAAGGAACTAAGTTTGGTGTTCCCACACCAACTTAGATTCAGAGAATCACAAGCATACATGCATGCTAACTGTCTCTCAAGTTCTTGGGGAACAAGCAACTTTCAATATCTTTTGTAGGAAGTCATTCAATCTCTTGGAGGAAAAGGTACATCATCATGGACAAAGGAAAGACATAGAACCCAACAATGATGATGATACAGAGGAAACAAATGGACTCCAAGAGGTTGTACTGTTCTCTGACTGACTTTGGCTCAAATATGCTAATTGAAAGTGAAAATGTTCCCTGTTGAGTAGTTTTTTTTTTTTAGATTTATTTACTGTCTGCTAGTTTGTTTGTTTTCATGTTGTTTTGGTTTGTCAGTTTAAGTGCTTGATTCACTTTCATCCTACTTAAATTATATGCTTTGTTCCTCATGCTTGAATAAAAGAAAAATTATTGTGAAATAGAGAAAGTGTAAAAGTCTAATATGATATGAGACAAAATAAAGTTATATGGTGGTATGTGCTGGTTCATTAGTTGATTTATAAACAAGGCTAAATGTTGTCATGACTTTGTGATATGAATTTGAGTTACATTTCATGAGACTTGACATATGAAAAAGGTCCAAAATAAAAGAAAGAAAATGCAAGAAAAAGAAGCAAAAAGAAATAAACAAGGCTGGGCACCAATGGCTTGAGACTTGGATATATGCATGTGATGCCTTTGTACAAAGATAAGCTTGGATAACTAGGTTCTAAGGGGTACTTCACACCCGGCAACTTGGGTTAACTAACACGGGATTGCCAACCAAAAATCCACCATCAAGAGCTACTTTGAGACAAAGCATTTAGTGACCCAAAGAGGTGCTGGGCATCAATTTCCAAAGAACAAAACAAAGCTAAATGCCTGTGATGTGTGTGTGCTAAGAAGAGGCTTGAGCAAGTAAGCCCATAGGGGTGTCTCAACACCTAGCATCTTGAACTAACTGCGGTGGGAATGCTGGCTGAAAGCTTACTCTAAAAAGCTACCTTACCACATAGCATTAAGCCTCAGCAAGAAATAAATCTCAACCAAAAAAGAGAACAAGAAAAGAACTAAGGACCAAGCAATAACAAGTCTCATTTTTTGTGTGATTCAAGTAAAGATCCAAAGGGATGTTGATGTCTCAGCCACAGAATAAAAATTCCTAAGATACCATGCATGAAAACCCCATTTACCAGTATTCAATGTCTTCCAATAAAAGGATTATATACTTCTCTGCTTCTAGTAATTTTTCTTATGTTTCACTACTTGCTTGGGGACAAGCAAGATTTAAGTTTGGTGTTGTGATGACAAATCATCTTAGGCTAGTTTCACAAGCCTTTTTTCATTTATTTTTACTTGTTTTTCATGCATTCTTAGGCAATAAGTAAGTGTTTGGATGAGAAATTCATGGTGGTCTTGATTTAATTAAACATTGCTAATTTTATTCATTTTCATGAGATTTATGCAAGAATTGATTGGTACTATGAAAGATGCAAAATCTTATGATTATGCCAAGGCTTTGGTGAGTTTGTTTGGTTGATGATAGGTGAAAGGAAGCATGAAGGAAGATTGAAGAAGGAGCTTGGAGAGGATGAAGAAGAAGCAACGTTGGAAGAAGGGGCAGAGCAAGTCTCTGCATAAATACTAATGTTCACGTTTGAGGAAGCATTGGATATCCAACGTTAACCCCAACGTTGTGATAAAAATTTCAATTCTAGTGCCAAATGAGTTTTAAGCGACGCGTACGGTGAAAAAGCATAATTTCTTCATCCGCGCGCACGCGTGCGTCACGCGCATGCGTGCGTCACGTGCACGTGTGGAATGGCAAAATTGACCATCCATGCGGACGCGTGGGTCACGCGTACGCATCAAAAATGAACGTTGGGGGTCCAATGTTGCGTCAAATGTGGCCCTCCAACGTCCGCGACGAGGAACCCAGAATCTAGAGTTTAGAATTTTAAATCGACGCGTACGCATCAATGACGGTACGCGTGGATTGGAAAAATGGCAATACGCACGGCAGCGTGAAGCACGCACACGCGTGGATAAGCTTTTCTGGCCATTTTGCGCGGACGCGCAGAGCACACGCACACGTGGATATGCGAACGTTGGCACTCCAACGTTGAGTCAAATGTTGGATATCCATGTTTCACAATGACGTTTGACTCAACGTTTGGCCAAAAACATTGACGCCAACTTCAACACCAGAAAGGCATAATTGGCACACTCTTCTCCTCAAATTCATTAGGAACCAGTCCAATCAATCCTTGCTTCAATTAAGGCCAATGCCCATATCCAAGTACACTGAAGATCCAAGAAGAAGCCTATAAATAGAAGAATATTTGAAGATGAGAAGAAGGCTGGCTCTGCTAGAGCATTAGGAGTAGGGTAGAATAGAAAGTCCTTTTTGAAACACTTTTTAATTTTTCTGCGTTGTTACATTTTCAAGTATTGAATTCAATTCCATAGTTTCATTTTCATTGAGCTTGATTTACTCTTCTACACATTTACATTTTCTGCAATTGTTTTGATTGATTGATCTATTGCTTCCTTTAATTTCCAGCACCCAGCCCGCTTCACATTTGATGCAATTTACATTTCCTGATCTCTAAGATTTTGTCAATTTACTTCCTGCAAGTGAGATCAACTGCAATTTTACTTTTCTTTTCATTCAAGCTTCAGCTAATTTACATTCTGCTCTTTATTTTCACTGCAATTTACTTCCTGCAATTTAAATTCCTTGCAATTTCCTTTCTGTTGGTTACACTTCACACAATTCACTCAATGTTAGCTTGACTAAACTAATCACCCACTAAAGTTGCTTGATCCATCAATCCCTGTGGGATTGACCTTACTCAAAGTGAGTTTTACTACTTGATGCGATCCGGTACACTTGTCGGTGAGTTTTGGTGTTGGACATCCGTTTCCAACCCATCAAGATGCTGTCGAAATTTTATAAAAATTAGAGATTTTATTTGGATGGTTATTTAAAAAGATTCAGAATTAAGGGTTATAAGGCTTGGTTTTGAGTTATTAAGAAAATGATTACGTTTGAGTTTCAAATTATTGATGGATGCAATGGGAGAAATGATGATAATTGAATGTGAATGAAGGATGATGTGGATATTGATGAATTGATTGAATTATTCATATGGCTTATGAATTTAAAGTATCTGAGACACGAGTTTTTCTGGGTAGATACAGTGGTTTGCCACCACTTACTCCAAGTTGAGACTCGATACTCTGTTGACCCTCTGTCGCAAGATGTGACCGGGCACTTTAACTCTCCGGGATCCCCCATGGGCATGCATATATATGAATTTTAAATATTCTATTATTGAGTTTGGAGTTTGACTCCATGGAATATTATTGAGCTTGGAGTTTGACTCCATGGAATATTATATTTGAGCTTGGAGTTTGACTCCATAGATATTATTTTTGAGCTTGGGGATGCGCGCACAAAAGGACTATCCAATGGTTAGCTACCAGGACATGTCAGGTTGGCTGTATAACCGACAGATGAGCTCATTAGCCATAGGGCAGACATGTATCATCTGCATTTGCATGCTTTTTTTGGGTTTGAATTTGTTTTGGTTTGCCTAATTGTTTAAGTGTTATTATCTACTATCTAAACAATCTGTTGTAACTGCTGCCTATATCTGTGCTTTCCTTGTCTGTTTTTCCTGTGTTTGCTCTAGTGTGGTACTTTTGTTGATTGAGTATTAGTGCTGAATTGTTGATTGTGTTGATTGATTTTTTGATTGGTCTCTGATTGAAGTATTTGTAAAGTATGAAAAATCAAGCTGGTTGATGAGCGGATAATTTGTACACTTTTTGGCATTGTTTTTAGTATGTTTTTAGTATGATCTAGTTAGTTTTTAGTATATTTTTATTAGTTTTTAGTTAAAATTCACTTTTCTGGACTTTACTATGAGTTTGTGTGTTTTTCTGTGATTTCAGGTATTTTCTGGCTGAAATTGAGGGACCTGAGCAAAAATCTGATCCAGAGACTCAAAAGGACTGCAGATGCTGTTGGATTCTGACCTCCCTGCACTCGAAGTGGATTTTCTGGAGCTACAGAAGCCCCATTGGCGCGCTCTCAACGGCGTTGGAAAGTAGACATCCTGGGCTTTCCAGCAATATATGATAGTCCATACTTTGCCCAAGATTTGATGGCCCAAACTGGCGTTCAAAGTCACCTCAAGAAATTCCAGCGTTAAACGCCGGAACTGGCACCTAATTGGGAGTTAAACGCCCAAACTGGCACTAAAGCTGGCGTTTAACTCCAAGGAGAGTCTCTACACGAAAATGCTTCATTGCTCAGCCCAAGCACACACCAAGTGGGCCCGGAAGTGGATTTTTATGTCATTTATTCATTTCTGTACACCTTAGGCTACTAGTTTTCTATAAGTAGGACCTTTTGCTATTGTATTAAGAATCTGCTGATCTTTGGAACCTTTTTCTTTAGATCTTTTGATCACTTTGGGAGGCTGGCCATTCGGCCATGCCTAGACCTTGTTCTTATGTATTTTCAACGGTGGAGTTTCTACACACCATAGATTAAGGTGTGGAGCTCTGCTGTACCTCGAGTATTAATGCAATTACTATTGTTCTTCCATTCAATTCCGCTTGTTCTTTGTCCAAGATATCACTTGTTCTTCAACATGATGAAGGTGATGATTGACGCCCATCACCATTCTCACTCATGAACAAGGTGACTGACAACCATTCTTGTTCTACAAGCATCTGAGGCTTAGTGAATATCTCTTGGATTCCTGATTGCATGATGCATGGTTGATCGCCTGACAACCGAGTGCTCGCCTGACAAACGAGCCAACCATTCCGTGAGATCAGAGTCTTCGTGGTATAGGCAAGAACTGATGGCGGCATTCAAGAGAATCCGGAAGGTCTAACCTTGTCTGTGGTATTCTGAGTAGGATTCAATGACTGAATGACTGTGACGTGCTTCAAACTCTAACCTGCTGGGCGTTAGTGACAGACGCAAAAGAGGGATTCTATTCCAGTAGGGGCGGGAACCAAACCGGTGATTGGCCGTACTGTGACAGAGTATGTGAGCATTAGCTTTCACTGCGAGGATGGGAGGTAGCTGCTGACAACAGTGAAACCCTACATGAGCTTGCCATGGAAAGGAGTAAGAAGGACTGGATGAAGGCAGTAGGAAAGCAGAGAGACGGAAGGGAAGGCATCTTCATACGCTTGTCTGAAGCTCTTACACCAATGATATACATAAGTATCACTATCCTTATCTTTTATATTATTTTCGTTCATCACCATATCCATTTGAGTCTGCCTGACTAAGATTTACAAGATGACCATAGCTTGCTTCAATGCTAATAATCTCCGTGGGATCGACCCTTACTCACGTAAGGTATTACTTGGACGACCCAGTGCACTTGCTGGTTAGTTGTGCGAAGTTGTGTAATGCCATGGTATTGAGCTACCACGTTTGTGGAGCCATTACTGGGGATTATGAGAGTTGTGAAAAAGTATTGTTCACAATTTCGCGCACCAAGTTTTTGGCGCCGTTGCCGGGGATTGTTCAAAAGTTTTGAGCAAGCTTTTGGTAACAATGCCTGGGATTGTTCTAGTTTGGACAACTGACGGTTCATCTTGTTGCTTAGATTAGGTATTTATTTTTTTTTTTCGAAATTCTTGAAGATGAATTCTAGAGTTTCATGATGATTTGTTGAAATCTGGCTGGCTGAAAAGCCATGTCTAATCTGATTGGACCGAGGTTTTAACTTATCATCACAAGAGCTTGTTGATTTTCATCAATCTTGCTTTTGGAGCAGTGATCTGCTAAGGCTTGGCTGACCTTTGGTCATGTCTAGTGTTTTGGACCGAAGCTTTCTTTGAAAGCTTGGCTGGCTGTGAAGCCATGTCTAATTCCTGGACCGGAGTCTTAGACTAGCATTGCACTGATTCCTGGAATTCTCATTAAGAATTTTGATACCTTTTTCCACTTAATTTTCGAAAAACACAAAAAAATTTTACAAAATCATAAAAACCAAAAATATTTGATGTTTCTTGCTTAAGTCTAGTGTCTCATTTTAAGTTTGGTGTCAATTGCATGCATTCATTCATGTGTCTTAAAGATCTTCAAGTAATTCTTGATGATTTCTTACTCTGATCTTTGAATTCTTTTGGCTTGAGTGTTTATGTGTCTCATATAGTGTCAGTAGTATACAAACTGCTAAGTTTGGTGTCTTGCATGCATTGTTATTTCATTCTTGTTGCATTTTGATTATTAAAAAAAATCCAAAAATATTTTTAATTTGTGTCTTTTCAAGTCAATGATACAAAGAATTGAAGATTCAGAACATACTGCAGAGGAATTATACAGAAAAAGCTGAGCATTCAAAAATGCCCAGTGAAGAAGGACAGACTGGCGTTTAAACGCCAGCCAGGGTACCTGGTTGGGCGTTTAACGCCCAAAGAGGTAGCATTTTGGGCGTTAAACGCCAGAATGTATACCATTCTGGGCGTTTAACGCCAGGATGGTGCTAGAAGGAAGATTTTGTTTTCAAAATCAAATTTTTTCAAGTTTTCAAAGTTTTTCAAAATCAAATCTTTTTCAAATCATATCTTTTCAATCAAATGTTTTCAAAATCAATTTCTTTCCTTTTTCAAAGATACTTACTAACAATTAATGATTTGATTGAACATTTTTTGCCTTTTCTGTTAAGGAAGGTTTTATGTTTGATTCATATCTTTTCTTGTTAGGCAAGTCACTAATTTTCAAAATCAAATATTTTAAAATTGTTTTCAAAACATATCTTTTAAAATTGTTTTCAAATCATATCTTCTCAATCACATCTTTTTAAAACCATAACTTTTCAATCAAATCTTTTTAACCACATCTTTTTCAAAATAGTTTCAATCAAATCTTTTTGACTTCTAATTTTAAAAATTTTTTTCAAAAATCACTTGATTTCTTTTCCACTTTCAATTTTCGAAAATTATCAACATCTTTTTGATTGAATTTTCGAAAAATCTCTTCCCTCCTTCCCACATCCTTCTATTTATGGAGTACCACTCCTTCTCAATGCACAATTCGAACCTTATCTAATTAAAGTTCGAATTTTTCTTCTCCTTCTTCTTTCTATTTTTCTTTTCCTCTGACACTTCAAGGAATCTCTATACTGTAACATAGAGGATTCCACATTTTCTTGTTCTCTTCTCTTTCATATGAGCAGGAGCAGAGACAAAGGCATTCTTGTTGAGGTTGATCCTGAACCTGAAAGGACCTTGAAGAGAAAGCTAAGAGAAGCCAAAGCACAACTCTCTTTAGAGGACCTGACCGAATTCTTCAAGGAAGAAGAACACATGGCAGCCGAAAACAACAACAATGCCAACAATGCAAGGAAGGTGCTGGGTGACTTTACTGCACCTACTCCTGATTTCTATGGGAGAAGCATCTCTATCCCTGCCATTGGAGCAAACAACTTTGAGCTTAAGCCTCAATTAGTTTCTCTAATGCAACAGAATTGCAAGTTCCATGGACTTCCAATGGAAGATCCTCATCAGTTCTTAGCTGAATTCTTGCAAATCTGTGACACAGTCAAGACTAATGGGGTTGACCCTGAGGTCTATAGACTGATGCTATTCCCTTTTGCTGTAAGAGACAAAGCTAGAATATGGTTGGACTCTCAACCTAAAGAAAGCCTGGACTCTTGGGAAAAGCTAGTCAATGCCTTCTTGGCAAAGTTCTTTCCACCACAAAGATGGAGTAAGCTTAGAGTGGAAGTCCAAACCTTCAGACAGAAGGATGGAGAATCCCTCTATGAAGCTTGGGAAAGATACAAACAATTAATCAGAAAATGTTCCTCAGACATGCTTTCTGAATGGAGCATCATAGGTATTTTCTATGATGGTCTCTCTGAACTATCCAAGATGTCTTTGGATAGCTCTGCTGGAGGATCTCTTCATCTGAAGAAGACGCCTGCAGAGGCTCAAGAGCTAATTGAAATGGTTGCAAATAACCAATTCATGTACACTTCTGAAAGGAATCCTGTGAATAATGGGACTAGTCAGAAGAAAGGAGTTCTTGAGATTGACACTCTGAATGCCATACTGGCCCAGAATAAGATATTGACTCAACAAGTCAATTTAATTTCTCAAAGTCTGTCTGGAATGCAAAATGCACATGGCAGTACTAAGGAAGCTTCATCTGAGGAAGAAGCTTATGATCCTGAGAACCCTTCAATGGAAGAGGTGAATTACCTAGGAGAACCCTATGGAAACACCTATAATTCTTCATGGAGGAATCACCCAAATTTCTCATGGAAGAATCAAGAGAGACCTCAACAAGGTCTCAATAATAATGGTGGAAGAAACCGGCTTGGCAATAACAAGCCTTTTCCATCATCTTCTCAGCAACAGACAGAGAGTTCTAAGCAGAGTACTTCTGACTTAGCAACAATGGTCTCTGATCTAACCAAGACCACTCAAAGTTTCATGTCTGAAACAAGGTCCTCCATTAGGAATTTGGAAGGACAAGTGGGTCAGCTGAGTAAGAAAGTTACTGAACTCCCTCCTAGTACTCTCCCAAGTAATACAGAAGAAAATTCAAAAGGAGAGTGCAAGGCCATAAACATGGCCGAATATGGAGAGGAAAGAGAGGAGGTGGACGCCACTAAGGAAGACCCCAATGGGCGTGCACCAATCTCCTCTGAGTTCCCCAATAAGGAACCATGGGAATCTGAGGCTCAAAATGAGACCATAGAGATTCCATTGGAATTACTTCTGCCATTCATGAGCTCTGATGAGTATTCTTCCTCTGAAGAGGATGAGTATATTACTGAAGAGCAAGTTGCTAAATATCTTGGAGCAATCATGAAGCTAAATGACAAGTTATTTGGAAATGAGACTTGGGAAGATGAACTTCCCTTGCTCACCAAAGAACTGGATGACTTGTCTAGGCAGAAACTGCCTCAAAAGAGGCAGGATCCTGGGAAGTTTTCTATGCCTTGTACCATAGGCACCATGACCTTCAAGAAGGCCTTGTGTGACTTAGGGTCAAGTGTAAACCTCATGCCCCTCTCTGTAATGGAGAAATTAGGGATCTTTGAGGTGCAAGCTGCAAAAATCTCACTAGAGATGGCAGACAACTCAAGAAAACAAGCCTATGGACTTGTAGAGGATGTTCTGGTAAAAGTTGAAGACCATTACATCCCTACTGATTTCGTAGTCCTAGAGACTGGGGAGTGCATGGATGAATCCATCATCCTTGGCAGACCCTTCCTAGCCATAGCAAAGGCTGTGATTGATGTTGATAGAGGAGAGTTGATCATTCAAGTGAATGGAGAATCCTTGGTGTTTAAGGCCCAAGGACATCCCTCTATCATCATAGAGAGGAAGCATGAAGAGCTCCTCTCAAAACAGAGCCAAGCAGAGCCCCCACAGTCAAACTCTAAGTTTGGTGTTGGGAGGCCACAACCAAACTCTAAGTTTGGTGTTGAACCCCCACATTCAAACTCTAAGTTTGGTGTTGGGAGGTTCCAACACAGCTCCGAGCATCTGTGAGGCTCCATGAGAGTCCTCTGTCAAGCTAATGACATTAAAGAAGCGCTTGTTGGGAGGCAACCCAATGTTTTATAGTTAACTATTTTCTTTTGTTATTTTATTTTTTTTGAAGGTTGATGATCATAAGAAGTCACAAAAACAATGAAAAAAAGCAAAAACAAAATGAAAAATAGGAAGAAAAACAGCACACCCTGGAGGAGAAGAAGCTGGCGTTCAAACGCCAGTAATGCTAGCTGTTGGGCGTTTAACGCCCAGTCTGGCACCATTCTGGGCGTTTAACGCCAGAAAGGGGCACCAGACTGGCGTTAAACGCCAGTAAAGGGTAACAACCTGGCGTTAAACGCCAGGAATGGGCACCAGCCCGGCGTTTAACGCCAGAAATGGCTCAAAACGTGAATTTTGATGCCAATTGGTGCAGGGATGACTTTTCCTTGACACCACAGGATCTGTGGACCCCACAGGACCCCACCACCACTCTCTCTCTTCTTCCCCCATTCACCAATCACCTCAACACCTCTTCCCCAAAAACCCTTCACCTATCAAATCCCATCTTTCTCTTCACCACTCACATCCATACTTCATAAATCCCCACCAACCTCACCCTTCAAATTCAAACCACTTTCCCTCCCAAACCCACCCTAAATGGCCGAACCATATCACCCCCTCTCTCCTATATAAACCCTCCTTCACTCCTTCATTTTCACACAACCTAAACACCACTTCTCCCCCTCTTTGGCCGAACACACCACCATCTCCCTCTTCTTCATTTCTTCTTCTTCTACTCTCTTCTTTCTTCTTTTGCTCGAGGACGAGCAAACATTTTAAGTTTGGTGTGGTAAAAGCGTTGCTTTTTCATAACCATTATGGCATCCAAGGCCGGAGAAACCTCTAAAAAGAGGAAAGGAAAGGCAAAAGCTTCCACCTCCGAGTCATGGGAGATGGATAGATTCCTCTCAAGGGTGCATCAAGACCACTTCTATGAAGTTGTGGCCTTGAAGAAGGTGATCCCCGAGGTCCCCTTTTCACTCAAAAAGGGTGAATATCTGGAGATCCGCCATGAGATCCGAAGAAGAGGTTGGGAAGTACTCACCAACCCTATTCAACAAGTCGGAATCTTGATGGTTCAAGAGTTCTATGCCAATGCATGGATCACCAAGAACCATGACCAAAGTGTGAACCCGAATCCAAAGAATTATCTCACTATGGTTCGAGGGAAATACTTGGATTTTAGTCCGGAAAGTGTGAGGGTGGCGTTCAACTTGCCTATGATGCAAGGAGATGAGCATCCTTATACAAGAAGGGTCAACTTTGATCAAAGGTTGGACCAAGTCCTCACAATCATATGTGAAGAGGGTGCACAGTGGAAGCAAGATTCAAGAGGAAAGCCGGTTCAATTGAGAAGGCATGACCTCAAGCCCGTGGCTAGAGGATGGTTAGAGTTCATACAACGCTCAATCATTCCCACTAGCAACCGGTCCGAAGTTACTCTAGACCGGGCCATCATGATTCATAGCATCATGATTGGAGAAGAAGTGGAAGTTCATGAGGTTATAGCCCAAGAGCTTTATAAGGTGGCGGACAAGTCTTCCACCTTGGCAAGGCTAGCCTTTCCTCATCTCATTTGTCACCTCTGTTATTCAGTTGGAGTTGACATAGAAGGAGATACCCCCATTGATGAGGATAAGCCCATCACCAAGAAAAGGATGGAGTACACAAGAGACCCCTCTCATCATGAGGTCCCTGAGATGCCTCAAGGAATGCACTTTCCTCCACAAAATTATTGGGAGCAACTAAACACCTCCCTAGGAGAGTTGAGTTCCAACATGGGACAACTAAGGGTGGAGCATCAAGAACACTCCATCATCCTTCATGAAATTAGAGAAGATCAAAGAATCATGAGGGAGGAGCAACAAAGACAAGGAAGAGACATTGAGGAGCTCAAGCACTCCATAGGACCTTCAAGAGGAAGAAAGAGCCGCCATCACTAAGGTGGACCCGTTCCTTGATTTCCTTGTTCTTTATTCTTCTGTTTTTCGAATTTTATGCTTATGTTTATCCATGTTTATGTCTTGTGATCATTAGTGTCTTAGTGTCTATGCCTTAAAGTTATGAATGTCCTATGAATCCATCACCTCTCTTAATAAAAACGAGCTTAATTGAAAGGGAGAAGAATTGCATGAATTTTAAATTTTATAATAGTTTAATTATTTTGATGTGGTGGCAACACTTTTGTTCTCTGAATGTATGACTGAACAGTGCATATGTATCTTGAATTTGTGGTTCATGAATGTTGGCTCTTGAAAGAATGATGAAAAAGGAGACACGTTACTGAGGATCTGAAAAATCATAAAAATGATTCTTGAAGCAAGAAAAAGCAGTGAATACAAAAAAAAAAAAAGAAAGAGAGAAAGCAAAGCAAACGAAAAAAAAAAAACCGAAAAAAAAAAGAAAAAGAAAGAATAAGAGCTGTGATCCAATGCAAATAAGAGTGTGCTTAAGAACCCTGGACACCTCTAATTGGGGACTTTAGCAAAGCTGAGTCACAATCTGAAAAGGTTCACCCAATTATGTGTCTGTGGCATGTATGTATCCGGTGGTAATACTGGAAGACAGAGTGCTTTGGGCCACGGCCAAGACTCAATAAGTAGCTGTGTTCAAGAATCATCATACTTAACTAGGAGAATCAATAACACTATCTGGATTCTGAGTTCCTAAAGAAGCCAATCATTCTGGATTTCAAAGGATAGAGTGAGATGCCAAAACTATTCAGAGATAAAAAGCTAAAAGCCCCGCTCATCTAATTAATACTGATCTTCATAGATGTTTTTGGAGTTCATTGCATATTCTCTTCTTTTTATCTTATTTGATCTTCAGTTGCTTGGGGACAAGCAACAATTTAAGTTTGGTGTTGTGATGAGCGGATAATTTGTACACTTTTTGGCATTGTTTTTAGTATGTTTTTAGTATGATCTAGTTAGTTTTTAGTATATTTTTATTAGTTTTTAGTTAAAATTCACTTTTCTGGACTTTACTATGAGTTTGTGTGTTTTTCTGTGATTTCAGGTATTTTCTGGCTGAAATTGAGGGACCTGAGCAAAAATCTGATCCAGAGACTCAAAAGGACTGCAGATGCTGTTGGATTCTGACCTCCCTGCACTCGAAGTGGATTTTCTGGAGCTACAGAAGCCCAATTGGCGCTCTCTCAACGGCGTTGGAAAGTAGACATCCTGGGCTTTCCAGCAATATATGATAGTCCATACTTTGCCCAAGATTTGATGGCCCAAACCGGCGTTCAAAGTCACCTCAAGAAATTCCAGCGTTAAACGCCGGAACTGGCACCTAATTGGGAGTTAAACGCCCAAACTGGCACTAAAGCTGGCGTTTAACTCCAAGGAGAGTCTCTACACGAAAATGCTTCATTGCTCAGCCCAAGCACACACCAAGTGGGCCCGGAAGTGGATTTTTATGTCATTTACTCATTTCTGTACACCTTAGGCTACTAGTTTTCTATAAGTAGGACCTTTTGCTATTGTATTAAGAATCTGCTGATCTTTGGAACCTTTTTCTTTAGATCTTTTGATCACTTTGGGAGGCTGGTCATTCGGCCATGCCTAGACCTTGTTCTTATGTATTTTCAACGGTGGAGTTTCTACACACCATAGATTAAGGTGTGGAGCTCTGCTGTACCTCGAGTATTAATGCAATTACTATTGTTCTTCCATTCAATTCCGCTTGTTCTTTGTCCAAGATATCACTTGTTCTTCAACATGATGAAGGTGATGATTGACGCCCATCACCATTCTCACTCATGAACAAGGTGACTGACAACCATTCTTGTTCTACAAGCATCTGAGGCTTAGTGAATATCTCTTGGATTCCTGATTGCATGATGCATGGTTGATCGCCTGACAACCGAGTGCTCGCCTGACAAACGAGCCAACCATTCCGTGAGATCAGAGTCTTCGTGGTATAGGCAAGAACTGATGGCGGCATTCAAGAGAATCCGGAAGGTCTAACCTTGTCTGTGGTATTCTGAGTAGGATTCAATGACTGAATGACTGTGACGTGCTTCAAACTCTAACCTGCTGGGCGTTAGTGACAGACGCAAAAGAGGGATTCTATTCCAGTAGGGGCGGGAACCAAACCGGTGATTGGCCGTACTGTGACAGAGTATGTGAGCATTAGCTTTCACTGCGAGGATGGGAGGTAGCTGCTGACAACAGTGAAACCCTACATGAGCTTGCCATGGAAAGGAGTAAGAAGGATTGGATGAAGGCAGTAGGAAACCAGAGAGACGGAAGGGAAGGCATCTTCATACGCTTGTCTGAAGCTCTTACACCAATGATATACATAAGTATCACTATCCTTATCTTTTATATTATTTTCGTTCATCACCATATCCATTTGAGTCTGCCTGACTAAGATTTACAAGATGACCATAGCTTGCTTCAATGCTAACAATCTCCGTGGGATCGACCCTTACTCACGTAAGGTATTACTTGGACGACCCAGTGCACTTGCTGGTTAGTTGTGCGAAGTTGTGTAATGCCATGGTATTGAGCTACCACGTTTGTGGAGCCATTACTGGGGATTATGAGAGTTGTGAAAAAGTATTGTTCACAATTTCGCGCACCACTGGTTCAACATAGACTTAATGAACCTATAATTGGACGGGTTGGTCATTCATACAGTCTAGGAAACTGATTAAGATTTTCTTATAAAAATAGAAAAGTTATGAATTTCTGGAAAATTAAATATTGTTCTTTTGAAAAGGTTTTCGGATGATTATCCATTGGTTTTTAAGTCTATGTTGTATATATATGTTCTCACTCCCCTACAGGATTTCTTTATAGTGATAGGTTTAGGAAGCTTAGCACGAAGCCGCGATCGAATTACGGAACCTTATGTATATATATGTTTTCATTTTCTGTATATGATTTAGTCTTAGATTTTATTTTACCCCTCGTCATTTGTCATTTTGCTCGTCATTTGTCATTTTGAGATTTTTAGAGGGGCAGGATTTTTATTTCAAAAGTTTTGATTAAGCTTATGTATTTATTATTATTTAAAAATAATTATGTGATTAAGTGAATTTTAAGTAAATACTTTTCAACTTTGTAACTAAGAATTCGGTTTATATTCGCGAAGGCTTAGTATTAAATAATTATAATATTAAATTAACAGCTTAGAGGTAGGTAACGCCTAAGCTTTAATACGATCATGAGGTGTTAAAAGGTAGGGTGTTACATAGGCGCTGATTCTCCAGCTGAAGTATGTGACCCTTTTTCTTGGAAGTCATTCTATATTTACGGGCGTCCCCGCACAATCATTCATATACAAAGCCAACGGCTTGTCAATATTTATCCTTCGGCACCATAACCATACTATTGTCACCCTTACGTGATCATTCTAGCCGATTTATCTTCTCTTTTTCTTCAGTCTTTTACTTATTTATCTTTAATAGTTCAAACTATCTTCACTAAGTATTTTATGGAAAAGAAATCATAAGGTTCTTTACTTAAGTCGGTGTTCTGTAAAGCTTTTAAGATTAGTCTGCTTATTACTCTCTGTTTTATTCTTCATAATACATATAATAATATTCTTATAAAATAATATATTTGATAAATAATAATTATAATAATAATTTACTCTAATGTAATTGAGTAATTTTAAACAAATATTTAAAAAATATTTCTAATACTCTCAAAACTTATTTTATTAAATCTTATTTTCAAACTTTTATTAATTAATTTCTAAACCACAAATTCTTTAATATTTTATTTTTTACCTCAACATTTTATAGAAATATATTTAAACCTTCACTCTTTGTTTCATATTTATAAAAATAACCCTAATCTTTTATAAAATATTTATTTTACCCCTAAACTTTATTTATTACCCAAATTATTTGAAAACTTATATAATTATAATATTAAATTTAATCTTTTCATAAAAATACATTTATATCCCCAAAAATTATTCTTCATGGTTGTTTCTTCTCTTCATAAAGAACTAAAATCCTACTTATTTTCTTATCAAAATATACATTTAAATCTTAATCCGTTTTTAAATTTTACAGTTACGGATTTACCATAACTTTTATATAATCACTTAGCCACTTAAACCTCATTAAATTTTACTTAATTTTTAACATTGTAACAGCCCAAATTTTGTTAATGTATCATGGATTGGGCTGTTTCTCCCTGACCGAACCATCAATAATCACCAATTATCAAGGTTTCACAAAAATTCAACATAATCTCAAACAAATTCATTCAACAATCAATTATAATCTCAATTCACTTATCAAATATAAATTTAATTGGCAAAAATTTACTAAAATTTTATTTTCGCATAAAATCAAAATAACAAAAATTTTAAAAAAGTTTTTTGATTGATTTACTGAAGAAAAAAACGTTCAAAATTGTCTATGCCTCCTAAAGTTTCAATTGACCGAACTTAAAAAGAAAAGTTAAGTTATTATCAAATTTTATAAAATAAAAGTGATGCCAACGTGTAAAAAAAAAAAATACAAACACTTTAATTGAATTAAATTTTTTATTAAAATTACGAATCACAAGAAATTAAAGTCGAAAGCTGCACGGTCATGGAAATTCTCTCTTTCTCACTCTCGGTTTCTTTTTCTTCTTTTCTTCAAGTTCATTCGGTGATGCATGCGGAGAAAGGAAGATAATTAGAGGTTGATTGGTAATAAATTAGAATTTGTGGTGTTGAAGCATTATAGGTGTCATGGTTATTAATTAAAAGAAGCATGTGTAACGATTATATATATGTACATATGCATTACAAGCCACGTTTTCAATTTCTTTTACTTTGGTTCCCTTAATGGCTTCGGCCAAATCTCTTTTCCTGGCTTCGGCCAATGAGAAACGAACTAAGATAATGAATATGAGTAAGTAATGGCGATTTAGGGGCTTGGTGTTAAGTTCTGGAGTTGCTAACTCAGCGGTTCAAATTATAAATATTTTAAACGAATAATTATGAAAATTAAATATATTAAAATATAAATAATAATATATAAAAAATTATATATATATAAAAATTATTAATATAATAACATTAGTAACTTAAAGATAAAAGATATTTGATAAAGTATTAATAACTCTAAATTCATCAAAAAATACCAATAATTTTTTATATTGGACAAATATCAGACTTGATAATAATAATATTATTATTATCTAGGCTCTATTATAATTATAGCATATATAAATTAATAACATAATAATAAAATTATATTATCATTTATTTTATTTTGAAATTCGGAATTAATTCATCGAAATAAAACTAATTGCTAAAAATAACATTTTTTGAAAATATTGTATTAGCATAAAAATTTGTGTTGTTAAATAAGAAAGAGGACAAGATGAACAAAGACAAGAGGAATGTGCTGATGACATTATAGGAGGGCCTTAAAAATGACTTCGAAGACGAAAGAGAGTTTAAACACGAAGCAAAATTTGCTTTATGGTTGACCAAGATCAAGTGAAAAAGGTAAATTATTCTAATCTATCTAATGAAAAATTATATCAAACGGTTAATAATCTAACAGCACATGTTAGAAATATTTTCGATAACTTTTATTAATGTGAGTCAGAAAATAATTCTTTAAAAGCACTTTCCTTAAAGAAAAACTAAAACAAATCAAAGGTGCTATTAATTTAATCAAAGAAAATAAACTTCTTAAATTTGAAAATGAAAAATTTAAAGAAAAGCACACAGTAAATGCATTAATGGACCTAATTGATGAAAATAAAAGATTGCATACAATGATTAGAGGCTTAAACTAAAACATAGCACAATCTGCTCAAAATTTCAAAAACTTGGACAAATTACTAGTTAGTAAAAATTCCTTGTTTGAAAAATCTAAGTTGGAATATTTTGAAAAATATAAAGCTGTTTTTGAAAAATCTCATGCTGAAACTGAAGCTTCAACCTCTAAAACCAAAAGATTTCAAACCTCTTATTACTTGCAAAAACCAGCAAAGAGGAATCATTGTCAAACTTGCAAAAAATATGGTCTTTCATCTCATCAATACTTTATTGTTAAAAAAAAGTTAGAAATAAAGTATACGAGGTAGTAAAGGATTTCAATATTCTTGGACAATCAAGGAGGATTAACATCTAAGGATCCAAATTTATTTGGATACCTAAGATCATTTAAAGCTTTGTGTAGATTTTTCTTGCATCTAGGAAGAAGAAAGGCATGTGGTATCTTGATAGCGGATGTTAAAGGCACATGACCGAAAAATCCACATTCTTCATCAAAATCAATTAGTACAATGGAGGATTTTGTGATATTCAGTGATGATGGAAAAGGCAAGATCATTGCCATAGGTAAAGTGGGTAAGGACTTTTCTACTTGAATTGACAATGTATTTTTAGTTGATGGGTTGAGATATAATCTTTTGAGGATTATCCAACTTTGTAACGTAGGTTATTGGGTAATTTTTCAAAAAATTGGAATATCTTGTTGTAAATGAAAATTCGGATGAAGTATTGTTTATAGCTAAAAGATGTGATAATGTGTATGACCTTACACTAAATAAACTCAAAAGTCAAAATTTAGCTTGTTTTAATTCCATGAATTCTAAAAATTGTCTATGACATAAAATGCTATATCATGCTAGCATATTTCAAATAGCCAAGCTAGTAAAGAAAGCTTTCGTGAAAGGTCTTCCTAAAATAAAATTTGACAAAGACTTCACTTACGATGCATGCCAAATAAAAAAGCAAACAAAAAGTTTATTTAAGTCAAAGGAAGACATTTTGACTAAAAAGCCTCTTGAATTGCTACATATTGATCTTTTTAGGTTAACTAAGACTCAAATTCTAGGCAATAAATATTATGACATGGTAATTATGGATGATTATACAAGATTTGGTTGAGTTCTTTTTCTTACTCATAGAAGTGATATTTTTTCGGCCTTTGAGGTGTTTAGCAAACAGGTTCAAAATGAAAAAGATTTAACTATTGTTTCTATTAAAAGTGATCATGGAAAGGAATTTAAAAATTGTGATTTTGAAACTTTTTATGATGAACTAGGAATTTCACATAACTTTTCTTGTCCAAGAACACCTCAACAAAATAGTGTTATTGAACAAAGAAATAGAAGTCTTCAAGAAATGGCTAGAGTCATCTTATGTGAAAGCAATGTCCCTAAATTTTTTTGGACCAAAGCGGTCAACACAGAGTGTTATATTTTAAATAGAACAATCATTAGGAGGTTTTTGAAGAAAATACCTTATGAATTATGAAAAAGAACCCGTCCCAATCTTAAATATTTTCATATCTTTGAATGCAAATGTTTTGTATTAAACACTAAAGATAACTTAGAAAAGTTTTATTCAAAGACCTATGAATGCATTTTCATTGGATATTCCACAACTAGCAAAGCTTATAGAGTTTATCACAAAGATTCTAGAATTATTGAGGAATCTATACATGTTTCCTTTTATGATACTAACATTATTTTAAGATCTTTGCAAGATGACTATGCATGTGCTCAGAATAGTGATATAAAAAATGAGAACCAAGCTCAAACTGATTTTCATTTGCAGCAGAGAGGTCAACCTACTGTGTCAGTCAATTTCGTAGGAGACAATTCTGTTTTATCTCCTGAAATTGCAAAAAATCTTGGAACTGACAGCTAAGCAAACCAAAATCTATTTGAACCTGATCCTAGGACTCTCAGACCAAGGAAATAGAAATTCACGAAGAATTATCCAAAAGAATTCATTATTGGAGATCTGTCACTAGGTGTCACCACTAGATCCTCAAGTAGAAGAAGGTTGGAAGATTAAAGCCCCCTCAAGAACACTGAATTTTCTGTGGAGACTGATGCATAAATCCCTCCCAACTATGAAGAACCTAGGGTGCAGAGGAATTGAATGTCCACCAATTTGTGAGAGATGCTACGTAGGAGAGGAGACGGAAGAACACCTTTTCAAACACGGTAATTTTGCAAGGCGTTTCTGGTTTGCATCACCATTCAATTTAAGGCCTGAAACAAATAGAGAAATTAATGTGAAAGGATGGATTACAGAGATTTTGGGTAAGTTTCAGATGAAAGAACAGGATCTTTTTTGTACCTTATTAAATCAACTCTGGCGAGCAAAGAATTCGATGATTTTTGAAAAGAAAGTGCTAACAATTGAAGAAGAAATAAAAAAAAAGCTTTGACCTCCTTCGAAGAATTTTGGAACGCCCAAACTACTATGGAAGAGTTGAGGAAGAATCATAGCCCACCAATTTTCCTTATGCAGAAGTGGGAAGAGCCACCAAACTCAATGCTAAAAGTTAATGTAGATTCAGCCATTGCTAATATTAATAAAGGAGGTGTAGAGGTTGTTATTAGAAATAACTTGGGCCAAGTCATGGCAACAGCTTGTTGGGCTATTCCCTTCCCCCTTGAAGCCCATGAGGCAGAAACTTATCCTGCCTACCGAGGAATGAAGATGGCTATAGAAAGTTGCTTTACAAACATTATTTTAGAGAGTGATAGTATGCAGGTGGTGAAAGCTCTCAAACAAAGAAAGGTAAATGACTCTTGTTTTGGTTCTTTCATTGCTGATAGTCTGTATTTAATAGGTAATTTTAGATCAATTTTCTTTAATCATGTGAAGAGAGAGGGAAATAGAGTAGCTCATGAACTAGTACAATATGCTTTTACCAATCCAAACAAAGTGTGGATGGAAGATGCACCTACTCATGTAATGAACCTGGCCTTGATGGATATCTTGGCTCCTTTGAATTGATAGTTCTTCTATTCCCAGTGTTAAAAAAAAAAAAAAAAAAAAAAAAAAAAAAAAAAAAGAGAAACAAGAGAATAAAGTCAGTAACTCACGTAGTACTTTTCTACCAAACTTAATTTGTAGGCCAGAAATTTCCGGTAGCAATTTTGCTGCGGACCCTTTCCCAGGGATGAGGGCAAAGGATATCTCTTCTTTTCCACTTTTAATTGTGCAAGGTTTAAATTTAATATTTAAAAGTTGTGTTGTTCATTAAATTAATACAAGTTGGTCAACTCTAAATGTTTTTTGCAGTTCCATCGAATGGAATACTTGGCCAGAATATTATCAATAAGATGGGGGCGACCTTTGGGAGTCTTCGTGTACTTTTTTAAGAAAAAAAAAATTGTGATCCTTCCTTTCGACAGTTTTTGTTCTGCACCTCCTAGATTTCCTCAGTTCTAAGTCCTTATATCTATTAATATTCAGGAAAACATTGTTTTGCTAGTCTATTTAGTTTGTACTAACAACAAATCACACATTACAAAAGCAAATCTCAAGGTTAAAGAATCACAATTTTTTATTCATATGCTATACATGAGCAATTTCCTTTATAATGACGATATCTGTTCAAGTAAATTGAAATATTAAATTTCTGTTGATCTCTCAGCATCCCTCGGGTGCTTGAGCTTCTTCGTTGTATCGCTAGCACTATCAGTGACATATTACACATACAAGAAAGGAGTGGCACCAAGCAACAACAATCAGAAAACCCCAAAAAAGGTAGCAACAGCAAAAATTAGAAACAACCCTCCACCCAAGTAGCCAACCTGAAAGGAAGATGAACCGACTTAGATATTAAATAAATAAATAAATAAATAACTAAAATACTTGAGGCCGTGTAACGTTATGAGGTATGGTTATGGCTTATACCAGTTTTTCAGAAATGTAGTTAGCAAGTAATGCTCCCCCTACTATAGCAATTGAGGTTGCAAGTAGGTGTCCACCAATGGCTCCACTAGCAACACCCCATGGAGACTGAACAGGCCAAGACATTATTAGCTAGGTTAACGCATTAAGCAAAATATATTACAGTCTTGGAATTTAAAAGGGTACCTGAGCAGCCCCAAGTGCAATTGTGGCAAGCATAGAACGATCTCCCCATTCCTAGGCAATTGCAGTTACCAAATTAAAATTCATGATATATATTTATATACACTACGGTGCTTATTAATCCACTTTTTAATAAATTAAATATGTATAATAATAATAATATACATGAGGTTAGTCAAGATAATAAATATTTCTGGGTTTTCAAAATAGGAAAAATATACTTTTTTTAGGTTATAATGAAAAGCATTTCATGAAATTTGTACACCAAAGCCCTTCCATATCCCTTTTATATAGATAATAGATAATTAACCAATATTAAAGCTTGATTCTATATAGCTTTTGTTGATTCTATACATTAGTCCATCTACAAAAGGATTATTAAGAGACTATGCCTTCTTTACTTACAAAAGTGATTGTTGAAACAGAATTGATGAAATAATTAGAAGCAAAACTAAGAGATCATCGATATTGTAGAGATATTATGACATTATCTTTAATTCCAAGACTGATGAAAAATATAAGTGGAATTTCGAGGGAATAAAGATCATTTGCGACATACTGAGTAAGAGACTAAATTGTAATATTTGCACATTGCTTTTATAGATTTTGTTGTTTCACATTTGATTTCATTTATAAGTATCAAGGTGTCCTGTTGTTAAGTATAACAAGAGCAAAGGAGACTTACAGCAAAGAATACAAGGCTGAATGATTTCCAAATAACCTCAAATGGATTTGAAAGCCGTTTCGACACCTGAAGGACATATGGAAAGACATCAATGACAAGGAAACTGTACATACAAGTTAAACTGCCAATATGAAGAAAACACAACCAAGTAACCCTTGAATATATAACAATGCTGTTTCATATTATAAAACTTGGGCTGAGAAGTCCGTATCTCAATAAAGGCCCTGTAATTCAGATACATAGGATTCAAACCTTTTCTTTCACAAGCTCCTCTGCCTCAGCAAATTCATTAAGCTCGGAGTTACCATTACCACCGTTCTTAACCCCATTACATGGAAGATCCCATGCATCTTTTATTGCTTTTAGGCCAAAAAACAAAAGAAGAGTTACTGCAGCATATTCTCCGATTGGCAAGGCTGCAGGTAAACCATAAAAAAATGAAAATCTGGCAGTAATTATAACAGCTAAGTGCTTCATTTTCCCTCACATAATTGGCAAAAAAAGAAACTAGATTCAACTGAATTCAAGAGCATGATAGAAACTGCATATTTTGATTTTGAAACCAAAATTGAGCACCAATTACGTAGAGACTTCAGATATTTCAATCTAATTTGAAAAACAAACAATGAAGATTGATATTTATTGGAGAAATAAATTGGAAACTCCAGCGTTGCAGAAAAGCAGATGGGCCACGATAGCATTCTATTAGGAGTGGTGACTTTTATAACTAATTTCCAAGCTGGCAAAGTGGTGGTGTGTGCACAATTCTATTACAGGGGAGAGATGAGAGGGTATTTAGGGAGATGGGAGAGGTATTGAGGGGGCTTACTGAGATAGATGGAAATAGAATTCATGCTAGGAGTGTTTAGTCTCTTGAATACTCAACCAGACAGTTTATTATTTCATCGTTAATACATTCTGACTTCTGAGGATCACTCCTAGAACATAACAAGATATAAAAAATCTTCTCAGAATAAGAAATATCATATTTTACCACTTACTTGTCTGGAACTGAGCAGGCACTGACTGAAAGATTCGACCAATTACAACTGATAGGATTGTCATGAGTGCAAGAGCACCCATTGACCCCAATAGGACCTAATTAATATACAAAAGTTATGTTAAAATATATATAAAATTGTGCTCCAAAATAAATTAAATTAAACTAAGATGCACTGGTCCGTTGGAACTAAAATCTCAGTAGGTAAAGTCTCAATTCTCAACACGAGTATAGGGCAAGATCCCGAAATATTGTATGCTTTTTCAATATTATTTATTTATTTTCTTATAGACATCCTCTTTTAAGATTTCCAATTTGCAAAATTGTCAGATAACGTGGGAAGTTTAAGTGATGATGCAACTCAGGTTACTACATCTACATGAATAGTTTAGGCAAGGATTGCATTAAAACACATCCGTTTGAGTAATATCTGTCTAAATTTATGCATGAATCTCTTATTTACAGTATGAAGACAACCAATCTATGAGCTAACCACTAGCAATTTAGAATGCTGATATTACAGTTGGCTATATATTAAATTAAAAATGGATCAAATTTTAGGACACTAGAGCGGCATAAGATGCTAAATTCCTGTTATTTGATACCAAAGTAGATAACAGAATAGAGAAAATCGAGGAATTTTCCAACTCAATAAATTTCATTACTATAAATCAGTTGAGTGTATAAGCAAGAATAATTAACAAACAAGAACACCATAAGTTCATAATATAATTGATGATATCTTGTTGAAATACAATTTGTGATCGGAGAGTGGGAGTAGGTGTAACTAATATGATTGTGGAGAGAAGTAAGAAAACATACCAATCCCTTCTCATATTGCATTGCCAAGAGTGCAGCAATGAAGAATGTCTGACCAAAACATAGAAAACTAACTTCAGGTCCCGTAATATATCAATAACTTAAACATGATTAACTAAACCTATGTGATCTTTTTTTCTTAAATTATTACAAAACTCAACCCGAGATACAAAACACTCCAACTTCCATGTATCCAAGATTAGTTGCAGAAATCTCTATCAAATACTATAAAAAAATAAAAAATTAAAAGCCTTCTCATTTGATTCAACACATAATCATGTTTCTCAAATTATAATTCCAGTAGGATACTAATAACTAAGTTGATATCTTCTCAAAGCATCAATATTTTTGCTTATCCAGATAAATTGGAAAAGGATAAACAGTTAAGGTAGTCAGACAAATTATTTTGAGCACTGCAAAACCCTTGTCCCCAGCTAACAGCACGAGAGAATATGTTCTACTCCAACATATTTCATTGTCTTCTTTATTGAGGAACACACATGTTCACATTATGTTCCCACTAACAATATAAACCTTTACGGAAATGGCCATCGATAAACCGACTGAAGTGTATATATTGATATAAAAACTTAATTTTTACTAAATCGGTAGTTAAGCACCTAGCATATAATGATTTTCAGAACATGAGAATCAAATGACGAAGTTAAGAGTTAAACTATAGGCAATAATAGTCATTACCTTGTCCCCAATCTCAGAAACAAATATTAATGTAAATGCAGCAGTGAATCCTGATTTTGAAATTGCTGCTAGAACTGACGCAGGTCCCCCTTTCAAAAAGGTTACTAGTGAAAATACAAGAGCACATCCAATCAATGCAAGAGCTATAAAGGTCGGATACCGGGCAATCCATTTAGGTGGTTTCACGCTGTCAAACCATAAGATATGATTTACATAAGAATTACAATAGGACCATGCAAGAATTGCAAGTACTATTAAAATGGCACTAGCATAATCTGCTACATGAATTGAAAACTTCAATTGTTGTTGTCTTCAAATGTATTCCTACCTCTTTTTTCCGTTTTTGGGTTCGCAGGGAGACATGGGAACAAAAACAAAAAACTCAAGCTTAAACACAAAGAAGAGGATCATCAAAGAACGTTTGAAAAGAAACAACACAAACTGCCCAGAACCTAGCATGCAAGAGCAAACAATAGTCTACTCAAGGAACATTTGGTATCAGATGGGGGGTTAAGAATCTAGTACATGAAATGATTCACACCCACATTTACGGCAATACTAAGTACACGATAGGAGAATAAAAGAAACAAGAAAATAATGTTAGGGTCAGATTGATGATAAATAACATAATTGACAGGGAGGAAGAGAATGCAGTGGAGGATTTGGGTTTGTTGACCCAAAGCACATTTAACAAACTTGAGATTTTCTCTAAGGCTTGTTTTCTTCAGTAGGACATCAACATTAATATCACAATACCACCAATTTAAAGAAAGGTAGAAGCATAAATCAGTAAAATCATGGAATTACACACTCAATAATTTAATAATTTAGCAATATGTATGGGCATAGCAAGTTTGCATCAAACTCCCAAAGAAGTTCAGTTATCAAGGAGATAATATGGCAATATTAAAAGCAACCAAAATGCCCAACAAACCAAAAGGTATATTCTGATAAGTTGCAAACACTACATAAAGGTCTGAGTGACCACAATTTTTTTGCATTGTGAAGTGAAATCAATCAAACGAGACTCACATTTTACGTGAACTTTTGTTAAGTGGACTTCCTTGAGGGACATTCTGGCCATCTATATCACTCCTACTTCCAAAATCTCTTGGTCCTATTCCAGTGTTGGATGTTTGAGCTCGAATTGTGCCACGGGCCAAACTCAACGTCGATTTCTGTCTGCATCTTGCTATATATAATTCAGGCATAATGTCACTTAGTATGATTGGTGGAGAAAAAAGAGAAAAAATATAAATATGAACAATTGAAGCTGTACAAAGCCAATGATTTCCCAATACAAGTGAAAGCATACACTCCACAAAATCTTAGCATCAATATCATATTACTTCAGGCGACATAGTTTTCCAATGAATAACCCAATGTGTGTCAGTTTTGTTTTTGACCATTTGCACTTCTTATCCATATGCACAGAATCTTAGCAAATACCATAACAGTATCAACACAACTGAAACGACATACTATATGTCTATATCTATTCAAACAAATTCCAGTACTTTAAAAACTTTTGTATACTCCTCACAACAACTAACTGCAAAATATTCAACTATACCTACAAGCTAACGAAACAAAAGGAAAACCAATGAAATTTATTTATTGGATAAAAACATAACTTTCTGCTGAAATTTCAGCTATGTTGCCCAAGTAGATATAGTAACAGACTAACAGTATATGACAGTGTTGTAAAGCAAACAGGTATGTGATAGCATAACATAACACAGTACGCTACCTTGTGAAACATATGTGGAGCAAGCTTCTTTGGTATGTTATTTGGGTTCGTGGTACGGGGTTCACTTAATAGTAATTGATGCATTATTCATTTAAGAAATTAAGATAAAATAAAATAAAGCCCAATATTATTGCTTTTTCTCTAAACCACCCTTTGTCACACACCCTCCATGGCAGCAGGCTCTTCCAGTGCAGCAGTCTCACTATTGACCATGGACCATCTAACTCTGCAATTTCAGAGGCAACCAATAGCATTCTGGTTCACTAAAGAATCACAAATCAAAACACGCAAACCGGTACGCAATACATGAGCAAATTGGAGAATTTATGTAACTATGAGGGGATATGATGAACAAAAGAAAACCTTCCACATAATTTTCACATAAAAAATAAATGAAGTTGCAGTGAACACAGAACAGTAACTCAAAGAATCCTGGGAAACAGATCACTTGATACGTTTGCAACAAGAAACATGGCGGAACAGGACACTCAAAGAGACACTAAAAATAGACAATAGGGTCCTTTCCTACTGATATACACTGAGACAGTGTCCTTCTTACTCCGACTCAGTGCAACCAAGCATATTTATTTACTATCATGTCCATCTATTTTGTGTCTATGAAATCTGCCAAGCGCCACCTCAACACTTCAGTATGAGAGGATTCATGGCCTATGACCATAGAAGAGTGGATCAGCAGCATCTCCGGCATTGCTGTCGCTCTTGTCACCATCTCAGCGTGTTGCGCTAGCTGCAGTCACTGCTTTGCGGCTCGAGGGCGTCCTCTTTTTGTGTTGCCGCCAGTGGAGTGGCAGCAAAGGAATGGTTTTGAGTGAGTGATGAGTGAGTGCCGCTGTATAGAAAATTTCAAAACGACACCGTTTGACATCTACCTAGCAATGTACTGGCGTCACCGGAAATTTATTAAACAACAAAGGAAAAAAAAGAATCCATACCCAGGCATACCAAAATTATCCACACCAAAACTGCCGCACCCGTGCTTTTTCAATCGAGGTCAAAACCCCAGTAGGGAGAAAGATATTAAAAAAGAAATAATAAATAAAACATAAAGATTAAATGCGAACTAAGCCAAGAGCATAAATTCTGGGAAAAAGAACTCACATTGTGATAAGGTAGTGATTGTTGGCAGAGAAGGGCAGCATGGTAATGTGTCCACCACAGCCAACAAAGGAGGAGGTTTTCCCCTTGATACCATTGGTGCATGAGGACCTAACCCTTTCATTTTCTTTGTAGTATCCTGCAACTGCGCCTCTACAATTGCATTTTTCTGGTGTAATTGAGTTGTGGAGTTATGTTGCACGAAAGCTCAAAAGTTTCCAGAAAGTTTGAAACTGCTGACTTACCCAATTACCCTTTGTTTGTCGTGCAGAGTGCAGGCACTTGGCAGATGCTGAACAGAGACGAGGGACGAGGCGGAGGTAGAGACAGCCGAGGCACGGCGGAGCCAAGGCGGCCGGGACGACACAAACGGCGGAGGCACAGGAGCGGAGGAAGCAGATGCGAGCAAACACTGACCGTGCGGGGACGCGGCAGAGGAGCCGGCGAGGAGAGTGACGAGGGACGACCGGCGGTAACCGCGCTGTGAGCGAGAGAGGTGAGAGTGTCTGAGGGGGAATCTCTGTGAGGTGCGGTGAGTGAGGTGAAGCTGTGAGTGTCTGAGTGAGATTGGGGATGGTTTTGGGTTTTTTTTTTTTTTGGTTCGTCCTAAAACGGCTTTGTGTTGGGGTTTTTTTCGTTTTTTGTCTTGGCCCAATGCCAAACAACCCAAGTAACCCCGGGTCGGGTCGGAAAAACCAAAACCCTAACCTCATCCTCTAACACCCGTGCCCTCTCTTCGTCTCCCTCACTCTCAGTCTCATAGATTCCGTCGGCTATGCAGCCATCACCACTGTCTGTCCGCCATCGATCCCAAAGACTGCGTTGACATCCTTTCACCCCGTCCTTTTGCCTCAAAAAATCGATTTTTAAAAGGAATTAAAAATTTGACCAAGTTAGGTTTTAAAATATCACACGGATTACCGGTTTTTATGAAATCCAACCAACTTAAATCGGTTCTGACGCAACTAAGATCCTGTGAAGTGTGAACAACCTGTAACCTAGCCATTTAGAGGTTGGTAATTGATTTTTCGATCCAAGTAGACGGATCGATCTAGTTTTTATGTTTTGGGTACATCAGAGGCTCTAAGGCCAAGAAAAAAAAAAGGAAAAAGAGCAACTAACTACCACGAAAAATTTGAATCCCACAACAATCAACAAACAACATTAACTACACTTTTTTAGGGGGATTGTCAAACCATAAATGATGAGCATCCTCTTCCAGAATTAGATTAATCAAATCGTCAGCTATCTGATTCGCCTCTCTATAAGTATGCCTGATTTCTACCGTCTAGCTTTTCTCCAGTAATTGTGCAATCCATCTGAACATGCAAATAAGTTTAGGATTGAGTGAGTGAATTCCTAATAAGTTTCACCCCTTCTTTTGAATCAGATTCAAGAATTAATCTTCTGATTCTTTTGCTCCAAGCTATCTCTAACCCTTGTAACATGACTGCCACCTCCGACTCTCTTGCTATAGCATTTTCCATCTTAGTTGCAAATCCATATATCCACCCCCAACATTATTTCTCAACACCCATGTAAAACCCTAAAAATTAACAAATAATTAATTAATAAATTAAATTTTATTTAAAAAAAATTAAAAAATTAAATTTTATAATTTAGAAAAGTAAAAATAATTAAAATACGAATTTTAATATTAATTTTAAAATTTTTTGCCCGAAACTAGACCAACAGAATGAAACGGTTGAACCAGACTTAAGTGGGCCTAAGTCCGTAAACCCAACTCACACTAAAACATTTCATTCGGCCTTCTTACCCATTTCTTTCTTCATTTCACGTTGCAAAGAGAGAGGAGAGCTCATGGAACCCTAACTCTCACCTCCAAAATTCAATTGCCCATAACTTTTAATTCGAAGCTCTGATCATCGCATCGTTTGCTGTCACACGTTCATCTCGCCGAGCTCTTCATTTCTATCTGAACCAAGTGGTAAGAAACTTTGCTTTCGTGCCTAGCTCTTCCCTTCCATTCAGATTTTATTTTTAGGTTAATGAGTTTTGAGAATTTGCTGTTTTGATGATATTAGGTGTGTTCTAGTTGTGAAAAATCATTGGGCTTTGTCCCAATCATCTGTGAGAAAAGAAAGAACCATCAAACCCTTGTGCCCTTGATAGAGAAGCCGAGAGGTAGGTTCGGAATTTCACAAAATTATAGAATTTCTTCATTACAAGTATAGTCCAAACACGCACTTAGCACTCAGTCAAAGTTTAAATTTAAAGATTGTTACAATCCAAAACAAATCAATAACCGGGAGTTTGAAATCCCGGGTCGTCTCCCTCGGACTATGCAATTAAGACGCCGCACTCTTGGTTGTGAAGTAAGGTGGTTTCTTTAATCAAGGAGCAAAAATTTAAAAGAACCAAGAAATAAAAGAACTAAGAAATGATGAAAAATTAATGCAATTAAAAAGGAAACAAGGTCAAAATTTAGTGAAAATGCTATAAATGCATAAAAGAGCCTTGACTTGGGAATGAGAATTAAGGAATTCTATCATCATCATAACCACAACTATGGCAACTATGATGAGTTAATCTCACTTCGTCAACCCCTAACATCGAGGAGTAAGTCAAGCAAGCATAATTGACCTTAATCCATATGTCATAGCTAACTTACTAATTACTTAGTAAAAAGCTAGCGTCAACGGAAACAAGAATCAATTAACAACCCAAAAATTACCAGTAAATGTCAGACATTATGACTCTAGTATCTTAGGAACTCATTTCCTGAGCCAAGGCATGAAAATCTACTCAAAATTACCAAGTCACATTTTCACAAAAATTTGGTGGGCACAAAAACAAAACTAGAAATTGCAAAGGAAAATGAAACTATAACCAAACTATTCATAAAATCAACAATATAAACTTAATTAATCAAGTATAAATCATAAAACATGAAATTCATCAACCAAAACCTCAAGAAATCAAAATTGCATATTTTAACAAAGTAACTTGAACAAGAGGAAATTGTAGCAAGGGTAATGTAAATTAAAAAGGGAATTAAAGAGTACTTACAATGAGATAAGCAAAATCTAAGATCAAAACTTAAACTATAAAATACTACAATGAAAATTAAATAAACCCTAAGAGAGAATTTCTTAAATTACACTACTACTCCTAATGTGTTTTCTAGCTAAAGTGAGCTCTCCAGGTGACTCCTTTGATATGGAATGAAGTCCCCTTTATATAGCACTCCAAAATGGCTTCAACACTTCTAAAATTGGGCCAGAAGCCCCCAAATTTACGAGCCACGTGACATTTTAATGAAGTCACACACTGAGACTTATGCGTATGCATAGAAGATTATGCGTACGCACACTTGACTGTGTGCTTCTCCTTTGTTTTCTTCATGAAATTACCCATTTTGCATGCTTTCTTCCACTTCTGCCTAGCCATTCTTGCCTACTTGACCTAAAATCACTTAACAAAACATATCACGGCATCGAATGGAATGAAAGTGGAATTAAAATGATCAATTTAAGCACAAAAATGCATGTTTTTTCACATTTAGGTTCAAATCAGAGAGAAATCACAAAAGTATGCTATTTTTTGATTAAATGTGAGTTTATGTAATGAAATCCATCCAATTCAAGCAAAAAATTATCATCAAATATGGACTCATCATCCCTATTTAAAAATATGAACCCTATGTTAATTTTAGTGATATTGTGTGGAATTCAATTGAATTATGTGTTTTGGAGACATATTGGTGTTGGAAGCTTGACATTGAACTTTGGGTGTTGGAAATCTAATTGGTGTGGACTTGGAGAAGTGAAAGCTTGTGGAAGGAGGGCACTTTTGAGGCGTTTCAAGATAAGGGAGAAATCAGACAAGGCATAGTTTTGGTTTCTCGTAGTTAATATTTAATGTCATGTGAAAACTTAGGCTAGGAGACTATAAGATAAGAATGAATTGAATGAAATATGTATATGGTATATGATTTGTGTATAAAGGGTGGATGAGTTGGCATGTGTTAAATTATGATTTTGATGAGTATATGAGCCTGTATTTATTGGATTATGATGTTGATGAGTATAAAATAATAATGGTTTTTGATGTATTAAAGGTTGATGGTGAGTTTGAGAAATTAAATTGAATGGATTGGATGAATTATATAGGTTGGCATTTGATAAACCCTAATTTGGTGGTTTATCTTGTGTTGATTTTAGGGAATTTTATCAACTTTTCTCATATTTATTCAATGAAATAGCATGGTTTTGTAATTCTCCCTTAATTTGTGCTTAAGTGTAAAAACATGCTTTTTAGGCCTTTAGTTCGCTAATTTTAATTCACCTTTGATTCCACTAGATGCCTTGATGTGTTTGTTAGTGAATTTAGGTTGAAAAGGCTAGGAATGGATCAAAGGAGTGAAGAGAAAAGCATGTAAGTGGAGAATTCATGAAAAATCAAGGATTTGGAGTGCATACATCAACGCGCACGCGTGAAAATGAGATTGTCCAGGTGACGCGTACGCGTGACATGACGCATACGCGTGGCATCTTGCACGTGGCCTCATTAAAGTAAAAATGTTGGGGGTAATTTCTAAGCTTCCCAAGCCCAAATCCAACTGATTCCAGAGACTAATCATGCAAAATTCAAGATGGATCAAAGGGGAGCACTTAGATTAGTTATGAGCATTTTGTGGTATGAAAGAGTTCTGTATGAACATGTTTAGGAACATTGGAGTTGTTTTGGTTGTGAAAGTGTGGTTTGGAAATGAGAATTTAGAAAACTATGAATTTTGTTAAAATTGGTAAAAGTTGATTTTCGACTAATTTTGACAGGCCATAACTTGATTTTTGAATTTTCAAATTTTGTAAAACTAGTTTTGAATGAAAATTCGGTCTGTAAAGTTTACAACATTTGAAGAACCGACTAAAAATGATTTTGACAAAAAAGCTATGCACGTTCGAAGTTGGATGTGTAAAAATTGATTTCTACAGACTTAGCAGCTTTCTGAAAAATGTAGGGCATGCATACGTAGACACATGGTTGCATACACGAGAATTTTCTCTGTTTTATACACTGGTATACGCATTAGGTGGATTCTTACGCGAATTTATCAAATTTTACAACCATACATACATATGAGGCATGTGTACGCATGAAAGGCCAAGTTTTGAACATGTGCGTACAGGGCAATGCGTATGCATACGCGAGCCACCCTCTCTGTTTTGAGTACTCGCGTGCAGGAGTTTGTCAAAAATACACCCGTGCATACGCAGGGGGTGGCATGCATACGCATGACTACACTATTTTGAAAAAGTTGCATTTTCGAGTTTTAAACCTATTCACTAACTTTCCAAACCTCTTTAACACATGTTTTGAGTCCGTTAGCAAAATTCTAAGCTTTAGAACAAGGGTGAATAGGTTAAATGAGTTAAAGAAATATTGAGATGATTTTGCAAAGTGATAATTGAGTAATGAGATGTCGATAAAGTTGAATGAGAAGTAATTGATAAAGATAATGATAATAATAATAATGAAATATGATTGAAATAAGATATGATTGATGATGAGGTTTGTTATGAGAAAGAAGAACATTGAGAACTAAGTTCAAATATGAAATTTTGACTGAACATGAGAGAATTGTTGAATGAGATACCTGGACAGTAGCAGCAGTATTAGTTCGTTCCACTTGTTCTGGGTCAGTGATTGAGGCACCTGGGTAGTAACAATAGTAGTGGTTTATTCCACTTGCTCTGAATTAAGTTCGTAAACACCCGCCTAGATAGTACGCAGTAGTAGTAGATAGTTCAATCCACTTGCTCTGGATTAAGTGGGTATTAGCAAGGGGTTGTGGCTGAGTCCCATTTGCTCCGCGATGCGGTGTTTCTATCCATGGTTAGCTACTAGGACATGTCGGATGTAAGACCCAGAACTTTTGAAAAGTCCTATTTTGATCTAATTTCAAATCATATATTTATTTATAGTTTTAATTTCAGAAATTATTTTATTGAAAATAATTAAAGGCAGTTTTGATTAATTGAATTTAAAATAAATTAAGGTTTTTATCCAAACTCTATAATTATGGATTATTTTCCTATTTACAATTTAAAATTTTAAAAATTTCAAAATAATGAGGTTTGGTTATTTAAATTAGAATTATACATAATTTTACAATTATTGAGCTATTTTTTATATTTAAAATATAAAATTGGTAGTTATAAATTAATAAGCATTTTATATTAAATTGATTTAAATAATTTATATTTATATAATTTAATACTTTAAGTTTTAAGGATAAAGAAAATTAATTATATTACCATGCATTTTTAATTAGAGTAATTGATTGAGAATTAATTAGTATTTTAATACAACAAATAATATTTTAAAGTAATTTTTAGAAATTTAATTTAAATTTCAAATTAATACTCTATGCCCCAATTTTATTAAAATTACCCTATTCAAATTAAACCCAAAATTCCCAAACCAAAACCCTAATTTTTTACCTAACCCTAACTCTAGCTACCCAACCCCCACACACTCACACAACATAACACTCTCTCACACACACACTCCCCAACCCAAACCTAGCCCCATACCCACGGTCAGAGAAAGAAAGAAAGAAAGAAAGAAAGAAAGAAAGAAAGAAAGAAAGAAAGAAAGAAGAAAGGGGAGCCGCAGAAAAGGAAAGAAAGGGAAGAGAGGAAAGGGAGCCACGCCGCCGTCCCCGTGCCATCATCATCGTGCCGTTGTCGTCGCCAAGCTGCTTGCTACCACCGCTGCTGGTACTAATGGAGAACAGAGAGGAAAGAGCGCATGCAAGAGAGGTGAAGAAGCCATTGCCTTGTGTCCGCCGTCGTCTTCGGAGGGCTCATGTTGCTGCCGCCGCCTTCGCCGTGAAGCTTGTCGCCATCACTGCTGTACCCGCGCCATCGTCATCCTCGTCATGGAATTAGAGTCGTCGTTACCCATGGCGGAGTCGGAGAGAGAGAAAGAGAGAGAGAGAGTGGGGGACTCGCGCCCAGCCACCGCCGCCTCTGCCGCCGCTGAGATCCCCTGCCGGTAAGGGTTTTGAGTTGGTTTTCATTTCTTTTGAGTTTTCAGGAGCTTTATCATCACTGCATGTTTATTACAGTCACCATCACCGATGTTTTGGTCGCCGCTGTCGCTCGAGATAGTTGCCGGATCTGCTACGGGTGAAATCGGGGTTTCAGTTTCTTCGTTTTGTTATTACAGTAAGTGTTTATGTTTCAAAAACCCCTACGTTAGTATTCTGTTATATTTGGTTATAAACTTTGATGTTTTGGTAACATAGGGATGTGTTTGAATGTTGCAAGTTGCTTTAATGTTGATGTGATTGCTGCTAATATGGTTTGAGTTGAGGTTGTAGCTTCCGCTGACCGCAGGCCGAGAGAAAAGTTTTTCTATGATGCGTTTGGTTTGTTGTTTTGACTTTTCGAGGTAGGGAATTTTTCTAAAAACTTATTTTTGTAATTGGAATTGCTATTGTAAAACCCTAACCTTTAACAGATCATGATCGTACCAAAAGTAATGAGTTACTAACCTGTTTTTCTTATTAATTATTTAATATTGAGCCTTTAGTTCGATATCGCGTTGATGAATGGAAAATTGATGGTATAGAATTTCACAAATAAAATCTCATTGCAAGTATAGTTTCTAAACCAACAATAATCCTTTCACACAAAAATTTGGTTGTCACTAAGTACAAACCCTTAAAAGGGCGGTCGAGTTGTCCGAATTCGACCTTAAGTACAAAGCTCGGACAGCCATCAAGTCTCAGTACTTGGCCGACTTCGTCGCAGAGTACACCGACACCCCAGAAACCCCCATTGACTGGAACCTCTACGTGGACGGCTCATCAAACAAAGCCAGAAGTGGAGCGGGCGTTATCCTAGAAAGTGATCAGGGAACATAACTCGAACTCTCCTTAAAGTTCGAGTTTCCTGCCTCAAATAACCAAGTCGAGTACGAAGCCCTACTGGCTGGTTTGAAGCTGGCTAGGAAAGTCGGAGCCTAAAAGCTTACCATCTTCAGCGATTCACAAGTAGTCACCACGCAAATAGAAGGAAGCTACTAGGCAAAGGATCCTACCATGAAGAAATATTTAGACAAGACCAGGGAACAACTCAGAAAATTCACAAGATACGAGATCCGATATATACCTCAGGAATAATACGCCCGAGCTTATGCACTTTCGAAACTAGTCAGCATCAAACCAGGGGGTAAAAATAGAAACCTCATTCAAGAAACACTACCAAACCCATCAACCTCAGAAGAGGAGAAGGTCCTAAATATATCGGACCAGGACTAGGGGTGGATGACCCCCATAATCAACTACTTCAAGTCTGAAACACTCCCCACAGATAAAAAGGAGGAAAAAAAGGCTCGTACGGAAAGCACAGTATTACACCATAGTACGCAACGTCCTATACAGAAGAGGGATCTCAACACCCCTCCTAAAATGCATCCTGACCTCCGCCACCAAGGAAGTCCTAGAAGAAGTCCATGGTGGCATGTGCGGCAACCACCTCGGGGCGCGAGCTCTTTCCAAAAAGGTACTCTGAGCCAGTTTTTACTGGCCGACCTTACAAAAGGATACCACAGAGTTTGTCAAAACATGCCCCCCATGCCAGAAGCACACCAACTTTCATATTGCCCCACCCGAAAAACTCATCTGCGTTACTTCACCCTGACCATACGCAAAGTGGGGGCTCGACCTCCTCGGACCATTCCTCCAAGGATCAGGGCAAGTCAAGTTCCTCCTTGTAGAAGTAGACTACTTCACAAAGTGGATCGAGGTAGAGCCATTGGCCGCCGTCACTGCCCAAAGAAGTCAGAAATTCCTATACCGAAACATTATCACAAGGTTTGAGGACCCATGCTCCATCACCACGGACAATGGCACTCAGTTTACCGACACGGGCTTCAGGAACTTGGTAGCTAATTTGAAAATCAAGCACTAGTTCACTTTCGTGGAACATCCACAAGCCAACGGACAGGCGAAAGCCGCCAACAAAGTCATATTGGCGAGGTAGAGACTATAGGACGCAAAAAGAGCCTGGGCAGAAGAGCTCCCGCAAGTCCTATGGGCATACCGGACAACGCCGCACTTCACCACTGGAGAATCACCCTTCCGACTTGCCTACAGAATAGAGGCAATAATTCTCGTGGAGATAGAAGAAAAATCCCCTGGGGTGATCCTCTACAATTAAAATGCCAACTCTTAAGTGCAAAAGGAAGAGCTCGACCTACTTTCAAAGGTCCGAGAAAGAGTTCGGATCACAGAGGAAGCACTAAAACGTCGAATTGTTTCAAGGTATAACCGGAAAGTGATCCAATGAAGCTTCGCTACCGATGACCTCATCCTAATTTGAAATGATATTGGAGCAGGTCGATCAAGAGAAAAAAAGCTGGCAGCCAACTGGAAAGGGCCATACCGAGTCACAGAAGTACTAGGAAAAAGTTACTATAAGGTGGCGGACCTCCAAGGGTGGGAGCTCCCGAGGTCATGGCATGCCTGTAACCTAAGGAGGTACTACAGCTAAAAGAAAGGTCCTAAACCAAGGCGCGCTCTTTTTCCCCCAAAAAGGGTTTTTTAATAAGGCATCAAGCCAAGACCTAAAAGCTGCCTGACTAGTAGGGTAAACACTCATATGTACATACTCTTATTTATATTTTTCATTTTACTACTAGAATAAAATTTTAAAATTCCCTAAAAAGTTTCCTACCAAGACGCATTAATTTACGCTCAAAATAAGCGCAAAATTCATCGTCCGACCAGAGAAGGTCAGCAAGGTGAAGCGATAAAGCCCATGTTAATACAAGAAGTTATAAAAAGTAACCCATATAAAGCGGCCTGACGAGGTCGGACTAAAGTGGGATTACTAGAAATAACTTAAGAAGGCCCGACAGAGAAGTCGGACCAATAAAAGGATCACTACAAAGGGAACGACACCACACAAAGGCCAAAAAGGTTGAAAAACGTAGTGCTAAAGCGCTTAGCTAAAAGGTACGAGTCCAAAAAAGGACACTACTTAAAAGGCAAAGCACGACCCCAAACCAAAACAAGGCTAAAAAGTCATCCAAATCAACTAAAAAGAAAAGGTTCCACCAGAGAACACTACCTAAAAAAGTTATTGGAACTCGACTAAAAAGCCCGGACGACAAGCCGTACGGATGACATAGCCAAAATAGAAGGTTGCCAATACGACCAAAGAAAAGGTGTGGTCCAAAAGGCAAAGGTAGAAGTCCATGAAGAGAACACTACCTCAAAAGGTGTTGGACTAGGGAGTCCCAAACATCTACACCCTAGGGCATAAGAGCCCGCAAAGGAACCACATCACCAAGCATAAGGCCATACAAAGATAAATGAAAGTACTTCAAAACCAAGTACTCACCAATTAGACTCAAAAATTTCCAGATACGAAAAGACTCAAAGGCTTCCCAACAATAACACAAAGGGTAGGAAAGTGTTTCGATTAAAATAGTTGCTAAGAAGCAACTTTGAAATGTCAGGAAAGTCACCAAAAGCATTACAAAATCAAAGTTTAAAAGGTCCACAGGTCGGACCGCGCCAATACATAATAAAAAGAGTTATGAAAGAGAGAATTATAAAGGATCCAGCTTCGCCCCAGTGGTGGCATCTTTAGGAGAAGGAGGGATAACTGAGATTGGGTAGCTCCAATAATTCTGTCCGGACTATTCATGATTTCCACGTCTGGCTCAGGCTCAGGAGTGACCACCTCGGCAGAAGGAGCTGCAGACGACTCAGCAGGAGGGGCTGCAGAAGCCTTAACTGCCGACACAAATGGAGGAGCCTCATCATCATCAGGGGCAGGCACAATCTTGCCATCCTCCACAATATTATCCATGCTAAACAGACTGAGGTCAGCGTCGGGAGTAATAACTCGAACTTGGGCCTTCAGATTCTCATACAAAGCGGTCATACCATTCACCACATGGCCCTGGAGCTCGGCATAGTCATCTTAAGCAGACTAAAGCCTCTCTTTAGTCTCCAACAACTCACCATAGGTTCGAGTATAGCTCTCTTTGGCCTTCCTGGCCATAACATCAGCAAGACTAGCAACAGCCTCTGTGGCAGGAGCCCTAGCCTTTCCCCTCTCCACCATAAGCTCCAAGCCAATATTCTTGGCCTCCAGCTCAAGCTTCAAGCCCTCCACCCTTTCATAATCAAGGCGGCACTGAGATTAGCTATCCTGATACTATTGTTTGATATAAAATCAAGGTGGTGCAGGATTGACACGTCATTAGTAGAAACCTTGCCATAAGGAGCAATAAGTTCTGAAGCGAAAGCCACACCATCAAAGTCTTTATCATCCAAATTATAAGTCTCGGCCGTCCTTGGCTTCTTGGGAGGAGGACTAGATGAAGTAGGGGAGGAGGCTGTACCAGAAGTCGCCAAGGGAGGCTCAGTAGGAACCGTTCGAACTCGAAGGGTCGGGATGACCTTCCTCGGACCCTAAAGGTCAGACTCCGGCTTCCTCAGAGGAACCTGACTAGAACCCTCCCCTGAGGTCTTGCCCTAAATGTTTTAAGTGGCCACAGTTTTCTTGGTCTTTCTCAGGACCTTCATTAAATCAGAATGAGCAACCATCTTTGAAAAAGAAGAAAAGGAACCACAGAAACAGTTATGCAATGAGCAAATAAAGTAAGAAGAGAAGACTGCCTTATAAAGAAGTCGGGTGCTACCTAGCTCGGAACGGAGGAGAGCAGGAACTCCTAAAAATCTTTTCATGTCCAGATGAGGAGGCTCCCCCCAATGTTCCTCTAAGACACCTACAAAAGTACTATCTACCTCATCTAGACTCTCCCACAGGTAGTTAAGCACTATAGGGTCTTTCTGCCACCATAAAGGAAAGGTCGGCACATCGTTTTCGTCTAGGAAGAAGGGGAAAACACCCTCAACAGCCCGGACTTTAAAATAAAAGTTTCTAAAGTCCCGAAAAGAGTCATCAAACATGGAAAAAACTTTCTTCCCCTGGGTAGCTCGAAAGGAGATCCAAGAAGTCTTCTTCTTGGCCGCCCCCGGTTTGGTCAGCACAAACAAATAAAGGAAAAGGGAAAGGGTAGGATGGACACCCAGCTCTTGACACAACAACTGAAAAATCTTCATAAATGCCCAAGAGTTTGGATAAAGCTGCGAAGGGGCCACATTACAGTTCCACAGAACTTCGGTCTCAAATGCTGTAAAAGGAAAGGTGATACCTAGTTGGGTAAAGAAATAGTCATAGGCATAAAAGAAAGAATGCTCTGCTCGACTTAAGGGAGGGAAACTAACCGTCTGCTCGGGGTCGGGCGACACTAGCTCATAGTTCTTCTCATCCTCCCTACGCTCACAAATCCTATGAAATCTCCTAAGCTTCTCACAATACTCCAGGTCAGCTACAGTAACACACATTAAGACTATGGAATCTAACCAGTCAGCCATACCAGCAGGGACCTTTGTAGACATCTCGATAATATTCTTACGAGAAGACATAAGAAACTACACCTACAGCAAGAAAATAAAAGGAATGTTACCACCAAAACAACTCAGACAGAATCAACAAAAGCAAAGTAAGCACACAACAAATGAAAGGGCGCCCCAGGGTTCGCAATAAACAAGAAAATCATCACCAAAACCCAAGAACGTCCTTTGGAGGCAACAAAGCAGATACAGAAAAGGAATAACACAAGGAATCAAAACCCTAGCCCCTTCACCAAAAAGGAAAAAAGCGCGAATGAAAACCAAAAAACCACAGCGCCGATATTTCCATAAACAAGCGGCAAAGATAAAAAGATTTCAACTTTCCTCAGAGAAACAAAAGCATGCAATATCACTAGAAGTTCAATCAGAGGGAAATCACAGCCATCAATCAACCAGAAAATACGAAAGGCATAAACAAGAAGTACCAACCTGGGATGAAAAAAGGGACGATAGCAACAGATACACAGCAAAAACACCAACGATCCGAGGGTGCCTCCCAAAAGCTCCAGAAAAAAAAAAGAAAAGCTTGGGGCAAAATCGAAGGATCCAAACAAAAAAAAAGTTTTCTCACAGAAGTAGGAAAGCAGAAGAAAAAGGGAAGCTGAAAGAGTAAAAAAAAAAAACCCTTCTTTGATTTCAAACAAAGTTTAAAGAGAGGGAAAAAGAAACGGCAAAACAAATAAAAGCCCAATCAATAGGCTTTAAAAACACTCACGTGCTCCCAACGTCCTCGAAAGCAATGCCACAATTAAGGAGCTAAAAATGCTTCGCATTTAAGCAAAACGACGCCAGACTCGCGCGGGAAGGAGCTAATCAAACGCAACTGAACTTATGCTCGAGCAAGAAAAAGTGGTCGAAGCTCGAAAGCACGACCTCAAGGAAGGATCAAAGCTCAAGCGGGGGAACTGTTCATACCCTAGATCGAACTGTAAGGTCCGGGATGGGCGAAGACAAATGACCGACCTTTTCAAAGGTCGGCCCGTTGCTGCAAACTCTCACAAAGAGCTCAGACAAATCACGACAAGACCCAAGAAAGGCCCAAAGAGGCCCAAAACAAAGAGTCACCGCCTACTAGAAGGCAGCTGACTAAAAAGATAAGGATCTCACCCACAAAAGATAAGATAAGATAACAAACTTATTTTAGGGAAAGGTCATCAAACACTACTATAAATACACTGGAGCACCCAGGTATAATTTATACTCCAATTCTACAAAAAACCTGCCTAAAGCCTGTACCGACTTAAGCATCGGAGTCTCTTGCAGGTACCACCCCCTTCCGGTGAACGAGGATCGGCAACACCTCCCACTCCAACAAATCGGACGCGGCAGTCTCGACCAGGCTATTAGATCTCGTCCGAGATCATCCTCCCTATTTCAGGTAACCGTCGAAACACTTTCTATGACATTTTAAATCAAAATAATTTTTTTCTAATATTTAATAAAATAAAGTTTGATTTCATCTATATTTATTTGGTTTAATTACTCTGTCAGTCTCTATAGTTTCACCAAATCTATAATTACGGTATAAAAACTTTCAATTAGATCTCTACACTGCTTTTAATTTTATAGTTAGATCTTTTTGTATTAAAAACGTTAAAGTTAATGGAATAATCCTCTCTTAAAATGTGTTGCTGAAGGTCTCATTAGGTTTTTAATTATGCGTATCTTTAATTCGCAGATAAATATTCTATTATTTCTAACATTTTTATACTGATAAGGATTCAATTATAAAATTAAAAATGGTATAAAAATTTAATTAAAAATTTTAAAAGTATATACACTTAATTATAATTTTATCAAAATTATAAAAACTGGTAGATTAATTAAGTCTATCTATTTGGATCTTGGTAGAAAAATTGATATAGATAAGATTTGTAAACATTTATTCTATACATATGCACAACTAGAAAATTGCTTAACACAGACAGATTTACAGATAGATTTAGTCTTTATTACAGATGAACTTTTGGTTAACAACAAAATTACGACGGATTTTGTCCCTCTGTAAAAGTCTCGTCAGAAATTATTTACCGATGGATTTTTTTCGGTCGAAAAATTTCTGACGGATTTTTACTAGTTACCGACAGATTTTTCCTCGGTAAATTCTTCCATCCATTTCTCTGAAATGTCAAACTTTCTGACGGATTTTCTGTCGGTAATTACAGATGGATTTTTTGACGGATTTTCCATTGGTAATTAGAGACGGATTTTTCAACGGATTTTTTGTCGGTAATTACAGACAAATTTTTCGACAGATTTTTCGTCTGTAATTTGAACCTTGGAAAATCATCCCACACTCTGAATATAGATAGAAAATCCGTCTGTAAATCTGTTAGTAAGGTAAAATAGATTTTTTTTTAGATTTTTCCATTGTAAAATACACTTGTTTTCATACAAAATAAATATAAATTTAATACAAATTTTCATCTAATTTGTATTCGAATATTTATAATATTTCAAAAAATTAAACAAATTCATCATATTATCAAACCAAAAGAAAAGTAATATAAACAAGAAGTCAATATAATTCAAAACATAAACAAAGTGTATTGATCATCAAGTATAATTCCTAATATATTGTTCAACCATACTAAAACTAGCAGCGAGCGTTGCGGCACTCAAAACGGTGGAGGGTCTCAAGGATCTCCCGACCCTGCTCATAGGGTGTCTGAGGTCGGGGTGTAGGCATAGGAGGTGCAGGAGGTGCTGAGGGTTCTGCTGCTGATGGGGGCTTAGTCATCTTCCTCTTCTTTTGTGGCGGTCCCTCATAGTCGCCGTATGGCAGGAATAGCTGCTTCCTGATGAAGACAGACGTCCGATCTGTCGAACGTCTCTCCACTCCAAATAAGGCGGCTAATCTGGTGATCATCGATGGGAAGGTGTTCTGCGGGTTACCTGAAAGTGAAGGTCGATCTTGGATGAGATCTTCTATACTGGTTGGAGCTGTTGTGTCCGACCTGCTTAGAGCTGGTGGCCGAAGCTATCGTGTCCGACTTGTTGGATCTGGCGGTGCTGCTGATCCTTCGTCCCCGGAGGGTGGGGGGTACCTGCAAGGGACTCCGATACTTAAGTTAGCAAGGGTATTAAGCAGGTATTGAGTAGAATCAGAGTATGAGTTATACCTGGGTGCTCCAGTGTATTTATAATGGTGTGGAGTGACCTTTTTAGATAAGATAAGTTAGTTATCTTATCTTATCTTATCTTTATCTTTGAGTGAGGTCATCTTATCTTCAGGGGAACCGCCTTTATCTTTCTGGGCTTTGGCTGCCTTTAGATTGGGCTGTGTTCCTTCGTTTTGGGCCTGCTTTGGGCTCCTTTGGCGAGTTGGCCGAGCTCTTTGAGAAGAGGTCGGATAGTCTAACCTGAAGAGGTCGATCAACTTATCGCTAAACATCCCGGGTCGGACAGCTTGACCCAGGGTATGAACAGTGCCCCTGCTTGAATTTGATCTTTTCGTGAGATCGTGCTTTTTAGAGCTTCGATCTTTTTGGAAGTCGTGCCCAAGCATCTGTCTGGCTTGTTTACTTCATTGCTTTGCAATCTTTGTAGATTTTCTAGAGGTTTAGTACTTTACAGTCCAACCTCTTTTGAGTGGTAGTGTGGGTTTTCTACCCTTGCCTTCTGGATCACGCCTTGCTTTTAAGTTTGTGTTGACAACCCTCTGCTTTGGCAAAGCTATCCTTGCGGCTTGATATCCGGGCTTTTAGTGACTTGTCCAATGACTTTTTAGTGTTCTTTATATAAAACCTTTTTTAGTATCGGATGACGTTCGTAACCTGTTTGAGATTGTGCCTTCTTTGAGTGGAGTTGTATCCCTTTTGGCTAAGCACATTTGAGCCTTAAGTTGTTTCCCATCCCTTTGGCTTGTTCTTTTTTGAAGTCGTGCTTGCGCCTCTAACGTCGACCTGTATGACTTTGCCCCTGCTTGAGTTCGGACTTTTCCGTGAGATCGTGCTTTCAGAGTTTCGATCTCTTTTGAGGAAGTCGTGCTCAAGCATCCTGACTTTGGTCGATCTTGAGTAGTTTTGATAAACCACTATTTTATGGTTTATATTGTATTTAATTGAGTGGTTTTTATCAACTCTTTACCCACTTATTCATATGATTTGCATGGTTTTACATTCTCCTTCCTGATTTTGTGCTATGATTGAAAACATGCTTCTTTGGCCTTATATTTGCTAATATTAATCCTCTCTTATTACCATTAGATGCCGTGATATGTGTGTTAAGTGATTTCAGGGATTACAGGGCATGAATGGCTCAGAAGATGGAAAGGAGACATACAAAAATGGAAGGAAAGCATAAAATGGAGTTTTTGAAGAAACTGGCAGTGACGCGAACGCGTGGTTCGCACAAAAAGGAATCGACACGAGCGCATGGATGAGGCAAACGCATGACTTGCGAAATACAACTGACGCGGGCGCATGACTGACGCGACCGCATGGAAGAGCAACACTCCAGATGACACGATCGCGTGACCCACGCGGACGCGTGATGTGCGCGATCTGCAGAATTACAAAAATCCCTGGCAAAGATTCTGGGCCGCATTTCAACCCAGTTTTCGGCCCAGAAACACAGATTAAAGTCAGGAAACATGCAAAGACTCAACAGGCAATCATTACTCACAATTTTAGGTTTTAGATGTAGTTTTTTAGAGAGAGAGGTTCTCTCCTCTCTCTTAGGATTTAGGATTAGGATTTCTATTAGGATTAGGATTGTTTCTTCATACTAGGTTCAATAATTTATGTTTCTCTTCTATTTTTGTTTATTCTGAAGCTTTTATTTGTATTTGATTTATGTTGCCCAATTGGCTTATGAACTTTTCCATGTTAGAATTGACATCTCCATGCAATTTGAGGTATTTCAGACTTATGATTATTTTCTCTAATTTATGTTATTGATGCTTGGGCTCTATCCAAATTATTTTCATTCAAGTAGATTTTATTCCCTTTTGGCTTTGGTTGATTAATTGGTAACTCTTGAGTTGTCAAACTCAGCAGTGGTTGAAATTGGCAGATTCAAATTGATCTAGATCGCTCTAAAGCTAGTCTTCCCACAGGGATTTCCTAGGACTTGAGGATCAAACTAATTAGTCCACTTGACTTTCCTTTGCTTTAGTAAAGGTTAACTAAGTGGGAGAAAAATCTAATTCTCATTACAATTGATAAGGACAACTGGGATAGGACTTCCAGTTTTCATACCTTGCCAAGAGTTTTACTAGTTATTAATTTATTAATTCTTGCAATCGATTTCACTTGCTAAAAGTCTTTTTCAAATCCAAACACTGTTTTTCCATAACCAATAATAAATCATACTTCCCTGCAATTCCTTGAGAAGACAACCCGAGGTTTGAATACTTTGGTTTATAAATTTATTGGGTTTTGTTACTTGTGACAGCCAAAACGTTTGTACGAAGAGATTTTCTGTTGGTTTAGAATCTATACTCACAACGCGACTATATTTTTATAAATTCTTTACTAGCAAAAATCCTAACGTCAAGTTTCTCCTTGTGCGAGTCTGGTATTGCCCTTTTTAGTTTGTTGAGAGGGCTTCTCAGCCTTTCTTCCGACTTGTTTGTCTTCACTGCTCGGGCTTTTTAGTCATAATCTAACAACTTTTTAGGTAGTGTTCCGGAGGGGAACATTTTTACAGTTTGTTTGGATGACTTTTTAGCACTGTTTTGATTTGTGTCTTTTCCTTTTATGTAGTGTCTCTTTTTCAAGACTTCGTTCCTTTTAGCAAAGCATTCCTGGCCTTTCTCTGGCCGTTTGCAAGATGTCTTTGTCCCTTTTGTGGATCTTTGTAGAGTGTTGGTACTTTGTTGTCCGACCTCTTTTGATCACTTCTGGTTTCATCTACTTTCTGTTTGGTCGAGGTGGTCCTTGGGGCTAACTTGTCCGACGACTTTTTAGTATTCTCGTAGAATACGTTTTAGTTAGTCTGAACAATTTTGATGGCCTTATTGTGGAGCCGTGGCTTTTTGGGCGGAGCCATGTCCGTTTAGCGCACGTTTTTTGTTGGTCCGACTTCTCTTGTCGATCCTTCTTTAGCTTTGTTGGTCCGACTTCTCCTTGTCGGTCCAAGCTGTAGCTTTCGTTGGTCCGACTTCTTCTTATCGGTCCAAGCTGTAGCTTTCGTTGGTCCAACTTCTTCTTATCGGTCCCTTCTAAGTTATTTCTAGTAATCCTCATTATTGGACCTTTGTCAGGTCTCTTTCAGAGATTTCTTTTTATAACTTTTTGTCGCTTTGATCGGCTTGGGCCGACTTCATCATGTCGGTCCTGTCGAGTTACTTGGTAATCCTCTTTTTTGGACCTTGTTTAGGTTTCTTTCAGGGACTACCTTTGTAACTTTATCTTTCTGGGCCGACTTCATCACGTCGGGCTTTGTCGAGTTACTTGATAATCCTCTTTCTTGGACTTTGTTCAGGTCTCTTTCAAGGATTATCTTTTGTAACTTTATCTTTCTGGGCCGACTTCGTCATGTCAGGCCCTGTCGAGTTACTTGATAATCCTCTTTCTTGGACCTTGTTCACGTCTCTTTCAGTGATTATTGATGAGAGGATAATTTATACGCTTTTTGGCATTGTTTTTAGTATGTTTTAGTTAGTTTTTATTAGTTTTTAGTTAAAATTCACTTTTCTGGACTTTACTATGAGTTTGTGTGTTTTTCTGTGATTTCAAGTATTTTCTGGCTGAAATTGAGGGACCTGAGCAAAAATCTGATTCAGAGGCTAAAAAGGACTGCAGATGCTGTTGGATTCTGACCTCCCTGCACTCGAAGTGGATTTTCTGGAGCTACAGAAGCCCAATTGGCACGCTCTCAATTGCGTTGGAAAGTAGACATCCTGGGCTTTCCAGCAATGTTTAATAGTCTATACTTTGCCCGAGATTTGATGGCCCAAACAAGCATTCCAAGTCAGCTCAAGAATTTTGGCGTTTAACGCCGGAACTGGCACAAGAATGGGAGTTAAATGCCCAAACTGGCACAAAAGCTGGCGTTTAACTCCAAGAAAAGTCTCTACACATGAAAGCTTCAATGCTCAGCCCAAGCACACACCAAGTGGGCCCGGAAGTGGATTTTTATGTTATTTACTCATCTTTGTAAACCCTAAGCTACTAGTTCTCTACAAATAGGACCTTTTGCTATTGTGTTAGGAGAATCTTTTGATCATGTTTTTATGATTGAACCCTCTTTGGGAGGCTGGCCATTCGGCCATGCCTAGACCTTGTTCTTATGTATTTTCAACGGTGGAGTTTCTACACACCATAGATTAAGGTGTGGAGCTCTGTTGTACCTCGAGTATCAATGCAATTACTATTGTTCTTCCATTCAATTCAGCTTATTCTTGTTCTAAGATATCACGTGTACTTCAACTTGATGAATGTGATGATCCGTGACACTCATCATCATTCTCACCTATGAACGTGTTCCTGACAACCACCTCCGTTCTACCTTAGATTGAGTGGATATCTCTTGGATCCCTTAATCGGAATCTTCGTGGTGTAAGCTAGAATTGATGGCGGCATTCAAGAGAATCTGGAAGGTCTAAACCTTGTCTATGGTATTTTGAGTAGGATTCAAGGATTGAATGACTGTCACGAGCTTCAAACTCGCGATTGTGGGACGTTAGTGACAGACGCAAAAGAATCAATGGATTCTATTCCAACATGATCGAGAACCGATAGATGAATAGCCGTGCTGTGACAGAGCGCGTTGAACATTTTCACTGAGAGGACGGGACTGTAGCCACTGACAACGGTGATGCCCAACATACAGCTTGCCATGGAAAGGAGTAAGAAGGATTGGATGAAGACAGTAGGAAAGCAGAGAGACGGAAGAGACAAAACATCTCCATACGCTTATCTGAAATTCTCACCAATGAATTACATAAGTATCACTATCTTTATTTTATGTTTTATTTATCTTTTAATTATCAATCCTCCATAACCATTTGAATTCGCCTGACTGAGATTTACAAGATGTCCATAGCTTGCTTCATACCAACAATCTCCGTGGGATCGACCCTTACTCGCGTAAGGTTTATTACTTGGACGACCCAGTGCACTTGCTGGTTAGTTGTGCGAAATTGTGATAAAGAGTTGAGATTGCAATTGAGTGTACCATGTTGATGGTGCCATTGATGATCACAATTTCGTGCACCATGTTTTTGGCGCCGTTGCCGGGGATTGTTCGAGTTTGGACAACTGACGGTTCATCTTGTTGCTTAGATTAGGTATTTTTCTTCAGAATTTGTAAGAATGAATTCTAGAGTTTCAAGGTGATGTTTTTATCATCACTAAAGATGATTGATTCTCATCAATTTAGCTCTTGAATGTAATGTCCTGCTGAAGCTTGGCTAGCCATGTCTAATTTTTTTAGACTGCAGCTTTAGACTAACATTGCATGATTCTTGGAATTCTCATTAAGAATTTTGAACCCTTATTTTTCTTTTCCATATAATTTTCGAAAAATGCAAAAAAAAAATTATAAAATCCTAAAATCAAAAAAATATTTTATGTTTCTTGTTTGAGTCTAGTGTCTAATTTTAAGTTTGGTGTCAATTGCATTCATATAATTTTCAAAAAAAAATTGCATGCATTGTGTTCTTCATTGATCTTCAAGTTGTTCTTGATGATTTCCTTACTCTGATCTTTAAATTCTCTTGTCTTGAGTGTTTTGTTGTTTCTCATATGCATTCTCAAGTTGTTAGTGTCAATAGTATACAAACTTCTAAGTTTGGTGTCTTGCATGCATTGTTTATTTGATCTTAGTTTCATTCTGATTATTCTTCATCATTAAAAATTCAAAAAAAATTTTAATTTGTGTCTTTTCAAGTCAATAATATAGAGAATTGAAGATTCAGAACATACAGCAGAGGAATTACACAGAAAAAGCTGGGCGTTCAAAACGCCCAGTGAGGAAGGAAAACTGGCGTTTAAACGCCAGCCAGGGTGCCTGGCTGGGCGTTTAACCCCCAAAAGGGTATAGTTTTGGGCGTTTAACACCAGGATGGCACAAGAGGGAAGATTTTGTTTTTAATTCAGATTTTTTTTTCAAATCTCCATAATTTTTCAAAATCAAATCTTTTTAAATTGTTTTTCAAATCATATCTTCTCAATCATATCTTTTTAAAACTATATATTTTCAATCATATCTTTTTATCACATTTTTTTTCAAAATTAATTTTCAATCATATCTTTTTGATTTTTAATTTCAAAACCTTTTTCAAAAATCACTTTATTTCTTTCCCAACCTTAGTTTTCGAAAATCATCAATCCATTTTCAAAATTCTTTTAAAATCTTTTACTTTAATTTTAAAAATTCTTCCCCTCTTCTCACATCCTTCTATTTATGGACTAACACTCCTCAATGCACAATTCGAACTCTATCTCTCTTGATAAGTTCGAATTCTTCAACCTCCTCCTTCTATTCTTCTTTTCCTCTGACACTTCAAAGAATCTCTATACTGTGACATAGAGGATTCCATATTTTCTTGTTCTCTTCTCTTTCATATGAGCAGGAGCAAGGAAAAAAGCATTCTTGTTGAGGCTGACTCTAAACCTGAAAGGACCTTGAAGCGAAAGCTAAGAGAAGCTAAAGCACAACTCTCTGTAGAGGACCTAACATAAATCTTCAAAGAAGAAGAACCCATGGCAGCCGAAAACAACAATAATGCCAACAATGCAAGGAAGGTGCTGGGTGACTTTACTGCACCTACTCCCGACTTCTATGGGAGAAGCATCTCTATCCCTGCCATTGGAGCAAACAACTTTGAGCTTAAGCCTCAATTAGTTTCTCTAATGCAACAGAATTGCAAGTTCCATGGACTTCCATTAGAAGATCCTCATCAGTTTTTAGCTGAATTCTTGCAAATCTGTGACACTGTCAAGACTAATGGGGTTGACCCTGAGATCTACAGACTTATGCTATTCCCTTTTGCTGTAAGAGACAGAGCTAGGATATGGTTGGACTCACAACCTAAAGAAAGCCTGAACTCTTAGGAAAAGCTAGTCAATGCCTTCTTGGCAAAGTTCTTTCCACCTCAAAAATTGAGTAAGCTTAGAGTGGAAGTCCAAACCTTCAGACAGAAGGAAGGTGAATCCCTCTATGAAGCTTGGGAAAGATACAAACAATTAATCAGAAAGTGTCCCTCTGACATGCTTTCTGAATGGAGCATCATAGGTATCTTCTATGATGGTCTGTCTGAACTGTCCAAGATGTCATTGGACAGCTCTGCTGGAGGATCTCTTCATCTGAAGAAGATGCCTACAGAAGCTCAAGAACTCATTGAAATGGTTGCAAATAACCAATTCATGTACACTTCTGAAAGGAATCCTGTGAATAATGGGACAAATCAGAAGAAAGGAGTTCTTGAGATTGATACTCTGAATGCCATATTGGCTCAGAATAAAATATTGACTCAGCAAGTCAATATGATTTCTCAAAGTCTGTCTGGAATGCAAGCTGCACCAGGTAGTACTAAGGACGCTTCATCTAAAGAAGAAGCTTATGATCCTGAGAACCCTTCAATGGAAGAGGTAAATTACATGGGAGAACCCTATGGAAACACCTATAATCCTTCATGGAGAAATCATCCAAATCTCTCATGGAAGGATCAACAGAGATCTCAACAAGGTTTCAACAACAATAATGGTGGAAGAAACAGGTTTGGCAATGGCAAGCCTTTTCCATCATCTTCTCAGCAACAGACAGAGAATTCTAAGCAGAGCTACTCTGACTTAGCAACCATGGTCTCTGATCTAATCAAAACCACTCAAAGTTTCATGACTGAAACAAGGTCCTCCATTAGAAACTTGGAGGCACAAGTGGGTCAGCTGAGTAAGAAAGTTACTGAACTCCCTCCTAGTACTCTTCCAAGCAATACAGAAGAGAATCCAAAGAGAGAGTGTAAGGCCATCAACATGGCCAAATTTGGAGAGGAGAAAGAGGCAGTGAGTGCCACTGAGGAAGACCTCAATGGACGTCCACTGGCCTCCAATGAATTCCCTAATGAGGAACCATGGGAATCTGAGGCTCACACTGAGACCATAGAGATTCCATTGGATTTACTTCTGCCATTCATGAGCTCTGATGAGTATTCTTCCTTTGAAGATGACGAAGATGTCACTGAAGAGCAAGTTGCTAAGTACCTTGGAGCAATCATGAAGCTAAATAACAAGTTATTTGGTAATGAGACTTGGGAGGATGAACCCCCTTTGCTCACCAAAGAACTGGATGACTTGACTAGGCAGAGATTACCTCAAAAGAGACAGGACCCTGGGAAGTTTTCAATACCTTGTACCATAGGCACCATGACCTTTGAGAAGGCTCTGTGTAACCTATGGTCAAGCATAAACCTCATGCCTCTCTCTGTAATAGAAAAGCTAGGGATCTTTGAGGTACAAGCTGCAAGAATCTCACTAGAGATGGCAGACAATTCAAGAAAACAAGCTTATGGACTTGTAGAGGATGTTCTGGTAAAGATTGAAGACCATTACATCCCTGCTGATTTCATAGTCCTAGAGACTGGGAAGTGCATGGATGAATCCATCATCCTTGGCAGACCCTTCCTAGCCACAGCAAAGGCTGTGATTGATGTTGACAGAGGAGAATTGATCATTCAAGTGAATGAAGAATCCTTTATGTTTAAGGCTCAAGGATACCCCTCTGTAACCATGGAGAGGGAGCATGAAGAGCTTCCCTCAAAACAGAGTCAAACAGAGCCCCCACAGTCAAACTCTAAGTTTGGTGTTGGGAGGCCACAACCAACTTCTAAGTTTGGTGTTGAACCCCCACATTCAAACTCTAAGTTTGGTGTTGGGAGGTTCCAACATTGCTCAGAATATCTCTGAGGCTCCATGAGAGCCCACTGTCAAGCTACTGACATTAAAAAAGCGCTTGTTGGGAGGCAACCCAATGTTATATTTATCTATTTTACTTTGTTATTTTATGTTTTTTTTTTATAGGTTGATGACCATGGGAAGTCACAAAATCAATTGAAAAGCAAAAACAGCATGAAAAACAGAAAGAAAAATAGCACACCCTAGAGGAAAATTTGCTGGCGTTTAAACGCCAGTGAAGATAGCAAAATGGGCGTTTAACGCCCAGTCTGGCACCATTCTGGGTGTTTAACGCCAGAAAAGGGCACCAGACTGGCGTTAAACGCCCAGAATGGTGCCAGACTGGGCGTTTAATGCCAGGAATGGGTACCAAGGTGGCGTTAAACGCCAGAAATGGGCAACAGTCCGGCGTTTAATGCCAGGATTGGCAGAAGGAGCATTTTTGCTCGCCACTTGGTGCAGGGATGAATTATCCTTGACACCTCAGGATCTGTGGACCCCACAGGATCCCCACCTACCCCACCACTCTCTCTCTTCTTCACCCATTCACCAATCACCTCAACACTTCTTCCCCAAAAATCCCTCACCTATCAAATCCCATCATTCTCTTCACCACTCACATCCATCCTTCATAAAACCCCACCCACCTCACCATTCAAATTCAAACCACTTTCCCTCCCAAACCCACCCATAATGGCCGAACCTTACCCCTCTCTCCACCCCCTATATAAACCCATCTTCACTCCTTCATTTTTACACAACCTACACACTACTTCTCCCCCTTGGCCAAAAAATAAAGCCACCTCCATCTCCTCTATTTCTTCTTCTTCTACTATCTTCTTTCTTCTTTTGCTCGAGGACGAGCAAACCTTCTAAGTTTGGTGTGGTAAAAGCATGACTCTTTGTTTTTCCATAACCATTTATGGCATCTAATGCCGGAGAAACCTCTAGAAAGAGGAAAGGGAAGGCAAAAGCCTCCACCTCCGAGTCATGGGAGATGGAGAGATTCATCTCAAGGGTGCATGAAGACCACTTCTATGAAGTTGTGGCCAAGAAGAAGGTGATCCCCGAGGTCCCTTTTCAAACTCAAAAAAGATCAACTTTAATCAAAGGTTGGACCAAGTCCTTATGGATATCTGTGTGGAAGGAGCTCAATGCAAACAGGAAATCCCACTCATAGACATGAGCATGAGAAAATTCCTCATCATGAAATCCCTGAGATGCCTCAAGGGATGCACTTTCCTCCACAAAACTATTGGGAGCAAATCAACACCTCCCTAAGAGAATTGAGTTCCAACATGGGACAACTAAGGGTGGAGCACCAAGAACATTCCATCCTCCTCCATGAAATTAGAGAAGATCAAAGAATCATGAGAGAGGAGTAACAAAGGCAAGGAAGAGACATTGAGGAGCTCAAGCACTCCATAAGATCTTCAAGAGGAAGAACAAGCCGCCATCACTAAGGTGGACCCGTTCTTTAATCTCTTTGTTCTTTATTTTTCTGTTTTTCGAATTTTTATGCTTATGTTTATCTATGTTTGTGTCTTATGATCATTAGTGTCTTAGTGTCTATGCCTTAAAGTTATGAATGTCATATGAATCCATCACCTTTCTTAAATGAAAAATATTCTTAATTGAAAAAGAGAAGAATTGCATGAATTTCTGATTTTATAACAGATTAATTATTTTGATGTGGTGGCAATACTTGTGTTTTCTGAATGTATGCTTGAACAGTGCATATGTCTTTTGAATTTGTTGTTCATGAATGTTAAAAATGTTGGCTCTTGAAAGAATGATGGAAAAGGAGACATGTTACTGAGGATCTGAAAAATCATAAAAATGATTCTTGAAGCAAGAAAAAGCAGTGAATACAAAAAAAAAGAGAGAGAGATTATGTGCGAAAAAAAAGAGAGAAAGCAAGCAGAAAAAGCCAACAGCCCTTTAAACCAAAAGGCAAGGGTAAAAATAAAGTCGTGATCCAAGGTAAAAAAAGTGTGCTTAAGAACCCTGGACACCTCTAATTGGGGACTCTAGCAAAGCTGAGTCACAATCTGAAAAGGTTCACCCAGTTATGTGTCTGTGGCATGTATGTATCCGGTGGTAATACTGGAAGACAGAGTGCTTTGGGCCACGGCCAAGACTCATAAAGTAGCTGTGTTCAAGAATCATCATACTTAACTAGGAGAATCAATAACACTATCTGGATTCTGAGTTCTTATAGAAGCCAATCATTCTGAATTTCAAAGGATAGAGTGAGATGCCAAAACTGTTTAGAGGCAAAAAGCTAAAAGCCCCGCTCATCTAATTAATACTGATCTTCATAGATGTTTTTGGGATTCATTGCATACTCTCTTCTTTTTATCTTATTTGATTTTTAGTTGCTTGGGGACAAGCAACAATTTAAGTTTGGTGTTGTGATGAGCGAATAATTTATACGCTTTTTGGCATTATTTTTAGTATGTTTTAGTTAGTTTTTATTATATTTTTATTAGTTTTTAGTTAAAATTCACTTTTCTGGACTTTACTATGAGTTTGTGTGTTTTTCTGTGATTTCAGGTATTTTCTGGCTGAAATTGAGGGACCTGAGCAAAAATCTGATTCAGAGGCTGAAAAGGACTGCAGATGCTGTTGGATTCTGACCTCCCTGCACTCGAAGTGGATTTTCTAGAGCTACAAAAGTCCAATTGGCGCGATCTCAATTGCGTTGGAAAGTAGACATCTTAGGCTTTCCAGCAATGTATAATAGTTCATACTTTGTCCGAGATTTGATGGCCCAAACAGGCGTTCCAAGTCAGCTCAAAAATTCTGGCGTTTAACGCCGGAACTGGCACAAGAATGGGAGTTAAACGCCCAAACTGGCACAAAAGCTGGCGTTTAATTCCAAGAAAAGTCTCTACACATGAAAGCTTCAATGCTCAGCCCAAGCACACACCAAGTGGGCCCGGAAGTGGATTTTTATGTTATTTACTCATCTTTGTAAACCCTAAGCTACTAGTTCTCTACAAATAGGACCTTTTGCTATTGTGTTAGGAGAATCTTTTGATCATGTTTTTATGATTGAACCCTCTTTGGGAGGCTGGACATTCGGCCATGCTTAGACCTTGTTCTTATGTATTTTCAACGGTGGAGTTTCTACACACCATAGATTAAGGTGTGGAGCTCTGCTGTACCTCGAGTATCAATGCAATTACTATTGTTCTTCCATTCAATTCAGCTTATTCTTGTTCTAAGATATCACGTGTTCTTCAACTTGATGAATGTGATGATTCGTGACACTCATCATCATTCTCACCTATGAACGTGTGCCTGACAACCACCTCCGTTCTACCTTAGATTGAGTGGATATCTCTTGGATCCCTTAATCGGAATCTTCGTGGTATAAGCTAGAATTGATGGCGGCATTCAAGAGAATCCAGAAGGTCTAAACCTTGTCTGTGGTATTTTGAGTAGGATTCAAGGATTGAATGACTGTGACGAGCTTCAAACTCGCGATTGTGGGGCGTTAGTGACAGACGCAAAAGAATCACTGGATTCTATTCCGACATGATCGAGAACCGATAGATGAATAGCCGTGCTGTGACAGAGCACGTTGAACATTTTCACTGAGAGGACGGGATTGTAGCCACTGACAACGGTGATGCCCAACATACAGCTTGCCATGGAAAGGAGTAAGAAGGATTGGATGAAGACAGTAGGAAAGCAGAGAGACGGAAGGGACAAAGCATCTCCATACGCTTATCTGAAATTCTCACAAATGAATTACATAAGTATCTCTATCTTTATTTTATGTTTTATTTATCTTTTAATTATCAATCCTCCATAACCATTTGAATTTGCCTAACTGAGGTTTACAAGATGACCATAGCTTGCTTCATACCAACAATCTCCGTGGGATCGACCCTTACTCGCGTAAGGTTTATTATTTGGACGACCCAGTGCACTTGCTGGTTAGTTGTGCAAAGTTGTGATAAAGAGTTGAGATTACAATTGAGCGTACCATGTTGATGGCGCCATTGATGATCACAATTTCGTGCACCAATTATCTTTGTAACTTTTTTGTAGGAGTCCGACTTCATCATGTCGGGCTCTTCAAAGTTATAGTAATCCGCTTTTATAGGGTTGGCCAGACCTCTTTCCAGGGCTTTACTTATAACTTGGGTTGTTGTGGCTGGTCCAACTTTTTGTGCCGGCCAGTCTTTTAAGTTATTTTATAGCAATCCATTTTATTAGGACCTCGTCAGGTCCTTTCTATGGATCACTTTCTATAACTTCTTGCATTATTCTATTTTCATTTTTGCCAATTTTGTAGAGTTTGGGTTTTAACCCTCGTTTGGCAGACCTTTTGATGAATTTGGTTTTCATCTTTGGTCTTTATCGTGATCGCGTAGTGAATTTGATTTTCACTTTCTGCCGATCTGTAGCTTTATAATCGGATGATGAATGTTTCAGATTAATGCGTCTTGATTGAGCAGTGAATTTGGTTTTCACTTTGTCGACCTTTGTCGAAATCAAACGATGAATTCGGTTTTCATCGTGGTCGGGCGGTGAAGTTGGTTTTCACCTTGCCGACCTGTTGCTTTGTAATCGGACGATGAATTTGGTTTTCATCTTACCACTTTGTCGTGATCAGGCGGTGAATTTGGTTTTCACCTTGCCAAACTTTGTCGTGATTGGGCGGTGAATTTGGTTTTCACCTTGCCGACCTATCGTAATCGGACGTCTTGGTAGGAAACTTTTTAGGGAATCTGCGAACTTTTAAACAATAAAATGAAAATATGAATAAGAGTGTGTACATGTTAGTGCTTACCCTTCTAGGTCGGGCAATCTTTTTGGATCTCGGCCTGGCGCCCTTTTTAGATTGCAGGCATGCCATGACCTTGGTAGCTCTTGCCCCTCGAGGTTGGATACTCTGTCGTAGCCTTCCCCCAGTTCCTCTGAACACTTGGTATGGTTCTTTCCAGTTGGTTGCTAGCTTTCCTTTCCCTGACCGACCTGTTCCGATGTCATTTTGGAATAGGATGGGGGTAGTTGTTAGCGAAACTTTGCTGGATTACCTTCTGATTGTATCTTGAGGCCATTTGACGCTTTAATGCTTCCTCCCTAATCCGAGTAGGTCAAGTTCTTCCCTTTGGTTTTGGGAGTTGACCTCTTTATTGTAGAGGATCATTCTAGGGGATCCTTCTTCGATCTCTACTGGGATCATTGCCTTCACTTCGCGTGGTGAAGTGTGGAGTTGTTCGATATGCCCATAGGACTTGTGGGAGCTCTTCAGCCCAAGCTCCCTTTTGGTCTGAAGAACTTTGGTTCTTTCTGCAAAAAGTTTGCGTCTTTGATCATTTGTTGTGACTTTTCTTTTGTCGTTCGCCTTTTGAGAAGAATGTGTGCTTTGCTTAGGATTTGGTTGCTGTTCCTATTTCTTGTCATCGTTGCTTGACTCCTTTTGTACAAAAGTTTGAGCTTTTGTGTTGACCTTTTATTTGAGAGTGTTCGGACTATTTGGGTATAGATTGTCGGCTTCTCTTTTCTGTGTTCTTGCCCTGTTGTTGCCTCCAAAGGGTGCCCCTGGACTTTCGTATGAGTCCTGGGGTTTCTCTTTTACTGCTGTATCTGATATCTGATGTTTTGCTGTTACTGTCCGAGTTGTTGATGCAGGTGGAAATTGTCTCTCATCAAATTTCCTTCGGCAAGTGTACCGAATTTGTCATCAAGTAAAAACTCACAATAGAGTGAGGTCGAATCCTACAGGGATTGATTGATTAAGCAACTTTAATTAGAAGAATGTTCTAGTTGAGCAAATTCAGAATTCGGGTTGAGATTTGCAGAAAATGAAATGGCGGGAATGTAAATGACAGAAAAAGTAAATGCTAGAATTAAAGGGCTGAAAGTAAATGACTAAAAGTAAATTGCAGAATTGTAAATGGGAATGGGGTGTTGCTCATGAAAGTAAACGCAGAAATTAAAGAGAATGGGTGAGATCAGAATTGGGAGTTCATTGGGCGCAGGAGATGTTGCAATTCTCCGGATCAAGTTCATTTTCATCTCTTCCTCAATCAATGCATTCATTGATCTCCTTGGCAATCTTAATTGATTGAATTACAATTTCTTGCAATTCAATCTCTCAAATCTTGATCAATAGCCAATTCCTTGGTCAATTGCTCATGAGAAGAGATGAAGTGTGGTAACTGATTATACCACATGCATTTCCCAAATCAGGTGTTGAGAGGATTATAGTCACATATCCATCCAAACCCAATTCGGTCCAGCATGAGAAAGCATTTCTAGCTTGATCTCTTCATTCCTCTTTCAAGGTTCAGAAGAGATCCAAGTTTGAATAGCTTCTTTTCCAAGATAACTACCCAATTGGATGAAGATCGAAAGCTTTCAAGTAAAATCAAGAGAAAAGATAGAAGAAGAATGATGAAAACTAGTATTGATCCATCAATTTACAACAGAGCTCCCTAACCCAATGAAAGGGGTTTAGTTGTTCATAGCTCTAGAAAATGAAAACAAAGATGGAGAATACATCATGGAACTAGAAGAGCAGAGAAAGTAAAAATACAGAGAGTAGTGATATTTTCCAACTTGCAGCACCCCTAAATAATTCAAAGCTACTCCTATATATACTACTCTTCTCAACTTCTAGTTGGTTCTTCAAGTCTTGGGCCTTTGGATCTTGAGTTTGAAGCAGTTCTCTTCTTCATTTGGGCTTGGCTTTACTTGCAGAGAGAAAGTGTGAAATGGGCAGAGACTTTAGCTCAGGACGTTAGGGGTGTTAACGTTTAGAGAAAGTATGAGTTCGAGAACGTTAGTGACACTCAACATTGTCACTAACGTTCCAATGTACCCCCTTTGCCTCACGTTAGAGCCCACGTTAACTAGGTTAACGTGGCTTCTAACGTGGCCTTGCCAACCTTCGAGAACGTTAGTGACACTCAACATTGTCACTAACGTTCCAATGTGCCCCTATGTCTCACGTTAGAGTCCACGTTAACTAGGTTAACATGGCTTTTAACGTGGCCTTGCTAACCTTCGAGAACGTTAGTGACACTCAACATTGTCACTAACATTCCAATGTGCCCCTATGTCTCACGATAGAGTCCACGTTAACTAGGTTAACGTGGCTTCTAACGTGGCCATTCTTAGCCATCCCCAACGTTAGTGACAATGTTGAGTGTCACTAACGTTGGCTCATCTTTAACTCATCAACGTTAGCTTCCACGTTAACTAAGTTAACGTGGAAATTAACGTGGCTCCTTGGGGGTTTTGTGGGTGCTTCCAACGTTAGTGACAATGTTGGGTGTCACTAACGTTGTCGACCTCCTTTGCCTCTTACATTAGCTCCCACGTTAACCAAGTTAACGTGGGAGTTAACGTCGTACATTGCACCTTAGGCCAACGTTAGTGACAATGTTGAGTGTCACTAACGTTGGCTTCCTTCCCCCTTTTAACGTTAGAGGCCACGTTAACTAAGTTAACGTGTTTAATTAATGTGGACTCTAACGTGGCCACTTATGATCATTGGCCAACGTTAGTGATAATGTTAAGTATCACTAACGTTGGCTCAAAGTCCCTTCTTCACGTTAGAGTTCATGTTAACTTAGTTAACGTGACTCTTAACCTAGGCAATGATGGCTTCGAGAGCGTTATTGGAAATCACTTTTCTCATTAACTTTGCAAGTTACCTCCCATTCCACGTTAGTGGCCACGTTAATTAGATTAACGTGACTGCTAAGTGGTTCTTCCTTGCTTCCTTTGGTCCTGAAATCAAGCAATAAAGTGCATCAAAGTTCTAGTCCAAGTCATGGGTAATGCAATATACAATTTGTCACTAAACTCATGCAAAATCCTCATGAAATCATGTAAAATGCACAATGTATGCTTGAATCAAGGTATAAGTGAATATCCACCCAAAACTAGCTTATTTCCTAAGGAAATGCATGAAACTACCCTAAAAACAGTAAAGAAAAGGTCAGTAAAACTGGCCAAGATGCCCTGGCATCAGTTGTTTCCTTATTTGTCTGAGTTATTTGGTAATAACCCCATGGTTGACCTATGTCTTCTTGAAAAAATATTGCTGAGATGTCTACTAAGATCCCGGATGGCATGTCTGATTGACTGGATTCCATAGTTGTAATGCGTGTTATTGTGGCTGACCCTGAGTACTATGCGCAATTTAGGATGTTCCGTAGAAATTGTAGGGATAAGAATGAGGAGGAGAATTATGAGCTGGTGTTGCCGGACCCTGAGGAGAGGTTTTGTTTTCCTTCCTTATTGTGGTCTTGTAATGTAGCCTGGATGAGGCTTCTATTATTGCCCCCTGGTTTGGTGTTGGCTAGTTTTGAAAATGAATCAGCTCAGGCATTCTGCTCCCGAGGTATGTGTCAGACTTTATATTCTCCGAATTGTCCGAGCTGTTGGTGCTGGTTGATTTTTAAAGTGCATCAGCTCGGGCATTCTGCTCCCGAGGTATGTGTCGAACTTCATATTCCCCGAAATGTCCGAGCTGTTTTTCATTTTTGTCCAGGGTCCCCCGAATTGTTCGAGCTGCTCTCTGGTTTTGTCCAGGGTCCCACGAATTACCCGAGGTATTTTTTCATGGTGGGATCCTCAGCTTGGTCATTTAGCTTGATTTGGCTTCCCTGATCGCTTTCTATAATTACACCCGCACCACTCCCGGTTTTGTTTGAAGAGTCGTCCATGTAGAGTTTCCATTTTGTAGGAGTTCCCGGGGTGTCAGTGTACTCTGTAATAAAGTTGGCCAGATACTGTGATTTGATGGTTGTCCGAGCTTCATGTCGAAGATCGAATTCGGATAACTCGATTGCCCACTGTAGGATTCTTCCAGCTCAATCTGTTTTCTGTAGGATGCCTTTTATGGGCTGGTTGGTCTGAACTCTAATAGTGTGAGCTTGAAAATATGGGCAGAGTTGTCGAGAAGAGAATATGAGGGCGTAGGTGAACTTTTCTATCTTTTGATAGTTTAGTTCGGCCCCTTGTAGAGCCTTGATGATGAAGTAGACGGGTTGTTGCCCACTTTTGTCTTCTTTAACTGGTGATGAGGCTATTGCCCGACTTCCCACTACGAGGTATAATATGAGCTTTTCACTTTGCCTTGGTCGGGTAAGAATGGGTGGTTGCCCCAAGAATTTTTGAAATCTCGGAAGGCTTGTTTGCACCCGGTTGTCCTATTCAAACCTCTCTCTCTTCCTTAATATCCCTCTTTGAGGTGTCCTTTGCGAGATGATTTAGATATCCCTCCTCCTGCGAATCCTCCATGAACATGTCTCTCTGGGGTGTGAGGTGGATGTTCAACTCGTCCGACCTCTTTGGTGTGAGACGTTTCGACTCGTCCGACCTCTTTGGTGTGAGGTGGACCGTCAACTTGTCCAACCACTTTGGTGTGAGATGGACCTTCAACTTTGTCCGACCTCTTTGGTGTGAGGTGGACCTTCAATGCGTCCGACCTCTTTGGTGTGAGATGGACCTTCAACTTTGTCCGACCTTTATGGTGTGAGGTGGACCTTCAACGCGTCCGACCTCTTCAGTGTGAGGTGAACCTTCAACGCGTCTGACCTCTTTGGTTTTGGATTGGGCGAGGTGGTGGGATCTTCTCAGTGTTGCATATTTCATGGTAGACATCCACAAGAGACATCCGAAGGGGTGTAATTGTGGTGTTTTCTAGGCTTCTCTCCATGTTGATCTTCTTTTTTCTTGGACTCATTATCCTTATTTTGAGAGGAGTAGGAATGTTCTATTTTTGAGATCTCTCCTAGTTGAGAGTTTTTCTCCATGTTGATGTACTTTTCTGCTTGTTCTTGTACCTCGTTCAGAGATGTTTGGGTGCTTCTTGGATATTGAGTGGCTAAAAGGTCCTTCTCGTAGACCATTGATGAGGCCCCTGATAGCTGCTTCTGTTGGCAGACTTTGTATGCCCAGACATGTTCTGTTGAATCTTTCCATGTAGTTGCGAAGGCTCTCTCAATCTCCTTGCTTGATCCCTAATAGGCTCGGTGCGTGTTTGGCTTTGTCCTTCTGGATGGAGAATAACGGATTGCATCTGAAGCCTCCGTGAGATACATCCTGCTTATGAAATTGCTAAGATGATAGCTTGAATCTGATGTGCCGTCGTGTGGAGTCATGTCTGGAGCTTTGAAGTCCTTTGAGTCCTTTAGCTTTCATGATCTCTTTGGTGAATGGATCCTGGTCTTTGCAGGAGCTATCCTCATGAGATGATCGATTAGCTTTGGCCTTGAGATCGGCTTCGAGTTTTAGGAGTTTGTCCTCCAATTTCCGGCGTCGCTTTATCTCCCTTTGTAGGTCTTTCTAAGGCTCTCGTTGATGTAGGGCTTCTTCTTCTAGTTGTTTTAAACAGTCTAGAAGCGCCTACATGGCTCCCGTGTTTGGAGAATCCTTTTTGTTGTTAAGTTGAGGAGTATCCTTTGGTGTAGTGTCTGCATTTTTGTGCGGCATTCTATCCTCTAGATCTGAATCGTGGTCGTTATCATGGTTGTCCGCCATGGTGATGGGATGACTTCCAAGTTCCCCGGCAATGGCGCCAATGTTCCACGGGTTACCTGAAACTGAAGGTCGATCTCGGATGAGATCTTCTGTACTGGTCGGAGCTGTTGTGTCCGACCTGTTTATAGCTGGTGACCGGAGCTGTCGTGTCCGACTTGTTGGATCTGGCGGTGCTGCTGATCCTTCATCCCCGGAGGGTGGGGGGTACCTGCAAGGGACTCCGATGCTTAAGTTAGCAAGGGTATCAAGCAGGTATTGAGTAAAATCAGAGTATGAGTTATACATGGGTGCTCCAGTGTATTTATAATGGTGTGGAGTGACCTTTTTAGATAAGATAAGTTAGTTATCTTATCTTATCTTATCTTTATCTTTGAGTGAGGTCATTTTATCTTCAGGGGAACCGCCTTTATCTTTCTGCGCTTTGGCTGCCTTTAGATTGGGCTGTGTTCCTTCGTTTTGGGCCTGTTTTGGGCTCCTTTGGCGAGTTGGCCGAGCTCTTTGAGAAGAGGTCGGGCATTTGGCCGAGCTCTATGAGAAGAGGTCGGATAGTCTGACCTGAAGAGGTCGATCAGCTTGTCGCTAAACATCCCGGGTCGGACAGCTTGACCCAGGGTATGAACAGAAGGGAATGTTGTACTTTTTCTGTTGAGTCACCTTCCACATTGAGTCTCTGATAAAGGAAAGAACAGAGATCCTCTTCCCTTCCAGAATAGCCCAAAGCAAAACTGCCACACAGACCCTAATGTGCGTGGCATGCGTGCTTGGTAGGATGTAGTCGGCAATGATCTATTGCCAGATCCTCACCTCAAGATTTAGGTCAGTGCACGCGATGCTCTGTGGGACGGCATTTTTTCCCCTATTGTACTCCCATTTGGCCTCAGGAGTGCCAATCTTTTACAAAACTACGTCCAATGAAAGCTTGCTCGATGTCAAGTTCTTCACTATCTAAGTGTAAGCGTCACAAGTCGAAGGAATATGCGGAATATCTAAGAGGACCTCTAAAGTATGATCAGAGGTGTCCAGTGTGACACCTCTCAGAAAAACAGCTTGGCATCCCTCTTAAGTAGATTTCTGTAGAATTCTTTGACCTGGTGTTCATTGATTTCCACCGGATTGAATTCTACGAATTTCTAATGGTAAAAATTTAGTCTATCAAGAATTTAGTATGCATATTTCTCCGATAAGTTTAGCTTCCTCTCGTAGTGAAAGGCTTTTGATTCCACTTTCTTATACTGTTCTTGGGCTTCCGCATTAATGAACGTGTTCGGTTGATTACTCAGAGGCGCAGGAGGAGAACGAGCCAAAGGATTAGCTTTTTCCTTTCCTTTGCGAGGCATCCTGAAAAAAGACAAAAAATAGAGTACAACTCAAGAGAAACAGATAAGAATCACAAAACAAAGAAGAAATAATCAAACAATTCAAGTAAGAGCCAACAAGGTAAACAAACACTCAATTGATGAAAAACATGTATAAAATAGCCAAATGGTCAAAAAGAGTGTATTTTCCACTATCAAGCAACCTAAGTAACATAAAAGAGAATGAACAATAATTAAAGCATATATATGACTTAGGTGTAACAATGCAAGTGAATAGAACCAAGACTTGGTCATTCTCTAATCATGCCTAAAAAAAAGGTAACCAAGTTCAAACCAAAAACTGGCACTAAGAGAATAGCCAAGTCAACAATGAGAGCATGCACTTATTCATGTTCAAAAGTGGAAAACAATCAAGCATATACAGCCTTGTTCAACAAAGCAATCAGTTGAAGAAGTTCAATTTGGATTGCTCAAAAATTTAAAGGAACAATTAGCTATATATGTGATCAGTTATGTTAAAACGACATGAATAAGGTACAACTACAATTCACTCAACAAAACCAGTTATGTACTTATAATGCACCAACCAGGTAATTAAGGCTGGGATTTCAAATCAAGTTGGTGTTTAAGCGAGAATGAGAAAAAGTATATAACTTAGAGCATCCACTAAAGTATGATATGCACAGCAAATATTGACACCAAACAACAATAATCACAGTTCTAGCTTCCAAGTTTAGTTTGATGTTCAAGCAGAAATTGCACAAGGTACATAATTATAATCCAAGTTCAAGCATCATCAAAATTAATATGAAACTACACAAATATGAATCATAATGCATATTGGAAGGTGATGAGCGGATAATTTATACGCTTTTTGGTATTGTTTTTAGGTAGTTTTTAGTAAGTTCAAGCTACTTTTAGGGATGTTTTCATTAGTTTTTATGTTAAATTCACATTTCTGGACTTTACTATGAGTTTGTGTGTTTTTCTGTGATTTCAGGTAAATTCTGACTGAAATTGAGGGATTTGAGCAAAACTCTGAAAAAGGCTGACAAAAGGACTGCTGATGCTGTTGGAATCTGACCTCCCTCCACTCAAAATAGATTTTCTGGAGCTACAGAACTCCAAATGGCGCGCTCTCAACGGCGTTGGAAAGTAGACATCCAGGGCTTTCCAGCAATATATAATAGTCCATACTTTATTCGGAAATTGATGACGTAACTTGGCGTTGAACGCCAAGTTCATGCTGCTGTCTGGAGTTAAACGCCAGAAAAACGTCATGATCCGGAGTTGAACGCCCAAAACACGTCATAACTCGGAGTTCAACTCCAAGAGAAGCCTCAGCTCGTGGATTGATCAAGCTCAGCCCGAGCATACACCAAGTGGGCCCCGGAAGTGGATTTATGCATCAATTACTTACTCATGTAAACCCTAGGAGCTAGTTTATTATAAATAGAACATTTAACTATTGTATTGAGAGTCTTTGATCATTCGGTCTTGTGATCACATGGGGGCTGGCCATTCGGCCATGCCTGAACCTTTTACTTATGTATTTTCAACGGTGGAGTTTCTGCACACCATAGATTAAGGGTGTGGAGCTCTGCTGTACCTCAAGTTTTAATACAATTACTATTACTTTCTATTCAATTCTCTTTTATTCTTATTCCAAGATATACGTTACACTTAACTTTGATGAATGTGATGATCCGTGACACTCATCATCATTCTCACTTATGAACGCGCGTGATTGACAACCACTTCCGTTCTACTTTAGGCCGGGCGCATATCTCTTAGATTCCCCAACAGAATCTTCGTGGTATAAGTTAGATAGATGGCGGCATTCATGAGGATCCGGAAAGTCTAAACCTTGTCTATGGTATTCCGAGTAGGATTCTGGGATTGAGTGACTGTGACGAGCTTCAAACTCCTGAAGGCTGGGCGTGATGACAAACGCAAAAGAATCAAGGGATTCTATTCCAACCTGATTGAGAACCGACAGATGATTAGCCGTGCCGTGACAGAGCATAGGACCATTTTCACTGAGAGGATGGGATGTAGCCATTGACAACGGTGATGCCCTACACACAACTTGCCATGGAAAGGAGTAAGAAGGATTGGATGAAAGCAATGAGAAAGTAGAGATTCAAGAGGAGCACAGCATCTCCATACACTTATCTGAAATTCCCACTATTAATTTACATAAGTATTTCTATCCCTTTTATTATTTCTCTTTTATTATTAATATTCGAAAATCTATAAACCAATTTAATCTGCCTAACTGAGATTTAAAAGGTGACCATAGCTTGCTTCATACCAACAATCTCTGTGGGATCGACCCTTACTCACGTAAGGTTTATTACTTGGACGACCCAGTACACTTGCTGGTTAGTTGAACGGAGTTGTGAATTCATTCTGGTGCCATAATAATGATTTCATACAAATACAAAGAACATGGATCACAATTTTGTCCACCAGAAGGAAAATCCAAAACTTATGCTGATCAGGCATAGGAATTGAATCAAAAATTCCATTCAGGCATTTCATCAGGCAGGTTATGTGCAGAATTTACAAGCAGCAATCACAGTTCATACAGAAAAATCAATCATTCAGTCCTAGAAAAATCAGAAATAATCAGCCAGCATCAAGCATTCAATCCAGAAAATAGAAATCACTAAAGCAAAAATAAAAAGCAATAATAGAAAGTAAATGAAACAGAAATAGCGCAGGGTACAGGAAAGGACATGGAACCTGCGTTGACGGGAAGAAGATAAAGAAATGGGGAGGCGAGGGTAGTGGCGGATGTCGCGGCGGCACAGAAGCTCGCGGCCGCTAGTGGTGTTTGCCAGTCTAGAGGCACGAACTAGAGCTGGCTGTGGTGGACAGAAAACAGTGCAGAGACAAGGGAAAAATGGTAAAATATAAGAGAAGAAAAAGGAAGAAGGAAGAGAGAGAGGGTCGGTGATGGCGGGGTGGTCGCCAGCGGTGATGAGGGGTGGATGGAGGTGGTAGTTGGGGTTGTTGGGTTGAAGTCTAGTGGTAATGGGGTCTCAGAGAAAAAAAGAAGAAGAAAGGGTGATAGGGTCTGTGAAGTGCGACAGTCTCCTTTTCGAATTAACGTTCGAAAAGTGACCTGTGCATACGCACAAGGTCGTGTGTAGACACACACCAGGGACAGAGAAGGGTATGCGCACACACAAAAGGGAAAAAAAGGGTTTGCGTTCACACGCACAAGGGGTGCGTGCGCTGCGACCAGAAGGGGTGTCCAAAGTTGTGCGTGCGCTCAGAGCTGTGTGCACGCACATATGGTTTTTTTATTTAAGGATAGGGTAAAGTGTGCATACACATGCAAGGTGTACGGATGCATAGAGAGAAAAGAAGGGGTGTACACATGCACAAACCGTGCGCGTGCTGTGAATAGAGGGAGTATTTAGGAGTGTACGGGCGCACGTTGCTGTGCGTATGCACAGGGACGGAAAAATAGGGGAACTGTGCGCATGCACAAGGTTGTGCGTACGCACATGACTATGTTCCTGCAACAAAAATTTTGCCCCTAAGGCATCAAACATGACATCCAAAACAGGTTTTCAAGTCCCAAAACATCATAAAACTCCCAAAAACATATTTCACTAAAATTACCCAAAAAACTTCAAAATAAAACTAACCAACCAAGCAATATAACCAATTATTCATGAAACAAAAGCTAAAAGAGAGAAAGCTAGAAGGATATTACCATGGTGGGGTGTCTCCCACCTAGAACTTTGGTTTAAAGTCCTTAAGTTAGACTTTGTGAGGAGATCATTCTTAGGGTGGCTTTTGCTTCCACTCCTCCTTGAATCTCCAACCAAGTTTGTTATTGATTTGACCTCTGGGGTCCCAAATGTATTGCATCAAACTCTTGAGAGACTCCAAGATAGCAACTAGGATCCCTGAGTGTTGACTTTTGAAATGAATGTCTGGATCCCATATTCTAGTCTCTCTATCACTTTTGTGTTGGCTTTTGCTCTTGCACTTGAATAGACAACATCTTGAATCACCTTTGAAGCACCCAAACCATTCGTGGAATCCTCTCAATTGTATCTTGCACCATGTATACCTTGAATTCCTTTTGCAACCAACATCCAATTCTTCATTGTTCAACACATCAAGAAGTACCCTAAGTTGATAATCTGTTTCTAAGAGAGTAAATTGATGTGGGCCTATGAAGCTTATTGAAGAAATCGTTACCTACTCAATTTGTCCTTGGGTTGGTGTTGCTTCCTTACCCATTTCTTCCTCCTCTTTCCCATCACTTAAGTCGTAACATGGGGGTTGTGAGAAGTCTACCTCCAAGTCTCTATCAAAATCAATGGGAAGAGGCTCTTTGGGATCATTGAGGGGATTGACCAAGGAGGACAAAAAATCACCGATGATGGAATCCTCATCTTGATCAATCTCTCTCAATTCTCCCTCTCTTTCCTCTGGTTCCCATACTTTACTTTCTTCCTCTTGTTGCACTTCAAGTTCTAGCTCTTCTTCTTTCCCTTGAGGCTCCATGCTCTTCTCCTCACCACACTCCTTCGTTGCTACTCCACATTCCCCAAAGGGGATGTCTTGATTGCTTGAACGTAGCGAGGCTAGGCGGTTTACCGCTTCGGCTGTGGTGGCCATGAACTCCCCTTGCTTCCTTTGGAACTCTTCTTGATCTTGGAAGAATACTTGAAGGTCTTGTTCCTCTTGGGGCAAGGATTGAAAAACTTCACATTGAGGTGGAAAAGAAGGTTCAAAGGTTGGGAGAAAGGTTGTATATATGGGAGGTAGTTCATGTGGGTAGGGATATTGAGGTGGTGTATAAGGGAGTGATGGTTCATACGATTGGTAGCAAGGTGTATAGACATTTTGATTCCATGGAGGTGTATGATATGGTACTTGAAGGTTAGGTGATTGAGGGTTGTGTATGGGGTATCCTTCATATCTTTGGGATTGATATTCATATAGGGGAGAGTTTGGCTCATAGTAGTATGAGGGAGGTGTTTGCCATGAGTGTTGCTCATACACAATTGGTTCCTCCTGATGAGCAGATATTTTATACGCTTTTTGGCATTGTTTTTAGGTAGTTTTTAATAGGTTCTAGCTACTTTTTAGTATGTTTTTATTAGTTTTCATGCAAAATTCATATTTCTGAACTTTACTATGAGTTTGTGTGTTTTTCTGTGATTTCAGGTATTTTCTGGTTGAAATTGAGGGATCTGAGTAAAAATCTGATTTAGGCTGAAAAAGGACTGCCGATGTTGTTGGATTCTGACCTCCCTGCACTCGGAATAGATTTTTTGGAGCTACAGAAGTCCAATTGCCGCGCTCTTAATTGGGTTGGAAAATAGACATCCAGGGCTTTCCAGCAATATATAATAGTTCATACTTTACTCGAAGATAAATGATGTAAACTGGCGTTTAACGCCAGTTCCATGTTCCATTCTGGCGTTAAACACTAGAAACAGGTTACTATTTGGAGTTAAACGCCCAAAACAGGTTACAACCTGTTGTTTAACTCCAGAAACAGCCCAGAGACGTGAAAAGCTCAAATCTCAGGCCCAGCACACACCAAGTGGGCCCCAGAAGTGTATTTCTGCACTATCTATCTTAGTTTACTCATTTTCTATAAACCTAGGTTACTAGTTTAGTATTTAAACAACTTTTAGAGATTTATTTTGTACCTCGTGACATTTTAGATCTGAACTTTGTACTTTTTGATGGCATGAGTCTCTAAACTCCATTGTTGGGGGTGAGGAGCTCTGCAGTGTCTCGATGAATTAATGCAATTATTTCTGTTTTCTATTCAAATACGCTTGTTTCTATCTAAGATATTCATTCGCACTTCAATATGAAGAAGGTGATGATCCGTGACACTCATCACCATTCTCAACCTATGAACGCGTGCCTGACAACCACCTCCGTTCTACATTAGATTGAATGAGTATCTCTTAGATTCCTTAATCAGAATCTTCGTGGTATAAGCTAGAATCCATTAGCAGCATTCTTGAGAATTTGGAAAGTCTAAACCTTGTCTGTGGTATTCTGAGTAGGATTCAGGGATTGAATGATTGTGACGAGATTCAAACTCATAAGGGTTGGGCGTAGTGACAGACACAAAAGGATCAATGGATCCTATTCCAGCATGAGTGAGAACCGACAGATGATTAGCCGTGCGGTGACAGTGCACCTGGACCATTTTCACTGAGAGGACGGATGGTAGCCATTGACAACGGTGATCCACTGATGAGCGGATAATTTGTACACTTTTTGGCATTGTTTTTAGTATGTTTTTAGTATGATCTAGTTAGTTTTTAGTATATTTTTATTAGTTTTTAGTTAAAATTCACTTTTCTGGACTTTACTATGAGTTTGTGTGTTTTTCTGTGATTTCAGGTATTTTCTGGCTGAAATTGAGGGATCTGAGCAAAAATCTGATCCAGAGACTCAACAGGACTGCAGATGCTGTTGGATTCTGACCTCCCTGCACTCGAAGTAGATTTTCTGGAGCTACAGAAGCCCAATTGGCGCGCTCTCAACGGCGTTGGAAAGTAGACATCCTGGGCTTTCCAGCAATATATGATAATCCATACTTTGCCCAAGATTTGATGGCCCAAACCGGCGTTCAAAGTCACCTCAAGAAATTCCAGCGTTAAACGCCGGAACTGGCACCTAATTGGGAGTTAAACGCCCAAACTGGCACTAAAGCTGGCGTTTAACTCCAAGGAGAGTCTCTACACGAAAATGCTTCATTGCTCAGCCCAAGCACACACCAAGTGGGCCCGGAAGTGGATTTTTATGTCATTTACTCATTTCTGTACACCTTAGGCTACTAGTTTTCTATAAGTAGGACCTTTTGCTATTGTATTAAGAATCTTCTGATCTTTGGAACCTTTTTCTTAGATCTTTTGATCACTTTGGGAGGCTGGCCATTCGGCCATGCCTAGACCTTGTTCTTATGTATTTTCAACGGTGGAGTTTCTACACACCATAGATTAAGGTGTGGAGCTCTGCTGTACCTCGAGTATTAATGCAATTACTATTGTTCTTCCATTCAATTCCGCTTGTTCTTTGTCCAAGATATCACTTGTTCTTCAACATGATGAAGGTGATGATTGATGCCCATCACCATTCTCACTCATGAACAAAGTGACTGACAACCACTCTTGTTCTACAAGCATCTGAGGCTTAGTGAGTATCTCTTGGATTCCTGATTGCATGATGCATGGTTGATCGCCTGACAACCGAGTGCTCGCCTGACAAACGAGCCAACCATTCCGTGAGATCAGAGTCTTCGTGGTATAGGCAAGAACTGATGGCGGCATTCAAGAGAATCCGGAAGGTCTAACCTTGTCTGTGGTATTCTGAGTAGGATTCAATGACTGAATGACTGTGACGTGCTTCAAACTCTAACCTACTGGGCGTTAGTGACAGACGCAAAAGAGGGATTCTATTCCAGTAGGGGCGGGAACCAAACCGGTGATTGGCCGTACTGTGACAGAGTATGTGAGCATTAGCTTTCACTGCGAGGATGGGAGGTAGCTGCTGACAACAGTGAAACCCTACATGAGCTTGCCATGGAAAGGAGTAAGAAGGATTGGATGAAGGCAGTAGGAAAGCAGAGAGACGGAAGGGAAGGCATCTTCATACGCTTGTCTGAAGCTCTTACACCAATGATATACATAAGTATCACTATCCTTATCTTTTATATTGTTTTCGTTCATCACCATATCCATTTGAGTCTGCCTGACTAAGATTTACAAGATGACCATAGCTTGCTTCAATGCTAACAATCTCCGTGGGATCGACCCTTACTCACGTAAGGTATTACTTGGACGACCCAGTGCACTTGCTGGTTAGTTGTGCGAAGTTGTGTAATGCCATGGTATTGAGCTACCACGTTTGTGGAGCCATTACTGGGGATTATGAGAGTTGTGAAAAGTATTGTTCACAATTTCGCGCACCAAGTTTTTGGCGCCGTTGCCGGGGATTGTTCAAGTTTTGAGCAAGCTTTTGGTAACAATGCCTGGGATTGTTCTAGTTTGGACAACTGACAGTTCATCTTGTTGCTTAGATTAGGTATTTATTTTTTTTTTTCGAAATCCTTGAAGATGAATTCTAGAGTTTCATGATGATTTGTTGAAATCTGGCTGGCTGAAAAGCCATGTCTAATCTGATTGGACCGAGGTTTCAACTTATCCCCACAAGAGCTTGTTGATTTTCATCAATTTTGCTTTTGGAGCAGTGACCTGCTAAGGCTTGGCTGACCTTTGGTCATGTCTAGTGTTTTGGACCGAAGCTTTCTTTGAAAGCTTGGCTGGCTGTGAAGCCATGTCTAATTCCTGGACCGGAGTCTTAGACTAACATTGCACTGATTCCTGGAATTCTCATTAAGAATTTTGATATCTTTTTCCACTTAATTTTCGAAAAATACAAAAAATTTACAAAATCATAAAAAAACCAAAAATATTTGATGTTTCTTGCTTAAGTCTAGTGTCTCATCTTAAGTTTGGTGTCAATTACATGCATTCATTCATGTGTCTTAAGGATCCTCAAGTAATTCTTGATGATTTTCGTGTTCTAAACTTTGAATTCTATTGACTTGAAGTATTTTGTGTGTCTCATATGCATTCTCATTTTGATAGTGTCAGTAGTATACAAACTGCAAAGTTTGGTGTCTTGCATGCATTGTTATTTGATTCTTATTGCATTTTGAATATTAAAAATCCAAAAATATTTTTAATTTGTGTCTTTTCAAGTCAATGATGTAAAGAATTGAAGATTCAGAACATACTGCAGAGGAATTATACAGAAAAAGCTGGGCGTTCAAAACGCCGAGTGAAGAAGGACAGACTGGCATTTAAACGCCAGCCAGGGTACCTGGTTGGGCGTTTAACGCCCAAAGAGGTAGCATTTTGGGCGTTAAACGCCAGAATGTATACCATTCTGGGCGTTTAACGCCAGGATGGTGCTAGGAGGAAGATTTTGTTTTCAAATCAATTTTTTTCAAATTTTCAAAGTTTTTCAAAATCAAATCTTTTTCAAATCATATCTTTTCAATCAAATGTTTTCAAAATCAATTTCTTTCCTTTTTCAAAGATACTTACTAACAATTAATGATTTGATTGAACATCTCAAATATTGTTACCTTTTCTGTTGAGAAAGGTTTAATGTTTGAATCATGTCTTTTCTTGTTAGGCAAGTCACTAATTTTCAAAATCAAATCTCTTAAAATTGTTTTCAAATCATATCTTCTCAATCACATCTTTTTAAAACCATAACTTTTCAATCAAATCTTTTTAACCACATCTTTTTCAAAATAGTTTCAATCAAATCTTTTTGACTTCTAATTTTAAAAATCTTTTTCAAAAATCACTTGATTTCTTTTCCACTTTCAATTTTCGAAAATTATCAACATCTTTTTGATTGAATTTTCGAAAAATCTCTTCCCTCCTTCCCACATCCTTCTATTTATAGAGTACCACTCCTTCTCAATGCACAATTCGAACCTTATCTAATTAAAGTTCGAATTTTTCTTCTCCTTCTTCTTTCTATTTTTCTTTTCCTCTGACACTTCAAGGAATCTCTATACTGTAACATAGAGGATTCCACATTTTCTTGTTCTCTTCTCTTTCATATGAGCAGGAGCAGAGACAAAGGCATTCTTGTTGAGGTTGATCCTGAACCTGAAAGGACCTTGAAGAGAAAGCTAAGAGAAGCCAAAGCACAACTCTCTTTAGAGGACCTGACCGAATTCTTCAAGAAAGAAGAACACATGGCAGCCGAAAACAACAACAATGCCAACAATGCAAGGAAGGTGCTGGGTGACTTTACTGCACCTACTCCTGATTTCTATGGGAGAAGCATCTCTATCCCTGCCATTGGAGCAAACAACTTTGAGCTTAAGCCTCAATTAGTTTCTCTAATGCAACAGAATTGCAAGTTCCATGGACTTCCAATGGAAGATCCTCATCAGTTCTTAGCTGAATTCTTGCAAATCTGTGACACAGTCAAGACTAATGGGGTTGACCCTGAGGTCTATAGACTGATGCTATTCCCTTTTGCTGTAAGAGACAGAGCTAGAATATGGTTGGACTCTCAACCTAAAGAAAGCCTGGACTCTTGGGAAAAGCTAGTCAATGCCTTCTTGGCAAAGTTCTTTCCACCACAAAGATGGAGTAAGCTTAGAGTGGAAGTCCAAACCTTCAGACAGAAGGATGGAGAATCCCTCTATGAAGCTTGGGAAAGATACAAACAATTAATCAGAAAATGTCCCTCAGACATGCTTTCTGAATGGAGCATCATAGGTATTTTCTATGATGGTCTCTCTGAACTATCCAAGATGTCTTTGGATAGCTCTGCTGGAGGATCTCTTCATCTGAAGAAGATGCCTACAGAGGCTCAAGAGCTAATTGAAATGGTTGCAAATAACCAATTCATGTACACTTCTGAAAGGAATCCTGTGAACAATGGGACAAATCAGAAGAAAGGAGTTCTTGAGATTGATGCTCTGAATGCCATTCTGGCTCAGAATAAGATATTGACTCAACAAGTCAATTTAATTTCTCAAAGTCTGTCTGGAATGCAAAATGCACATGGCAGTACTAAGGAAGCTTCATCTGAGGAAGAAGCTTATGATCCTGAGAACCCTTCAATGGAAGAGGTGAATTACCTAGGAGAACCCTATGGAAACACCTATAATTCTTCATGGAGGAATCACCCAAATTTCTCATGGAAGAATCAAGAGAGACCTCAACAAGGTTTCAATAATAATGGTGGAAGAAACCGGCTTGGCAATAACAAGCCTTTTCCATCATCTTCTCAGCAACAGACAGAGAGTTCTAAGCAGAGTACTTCTGACTTAGCAACAATGGTCTCTGATCTAACCAAGACCACTCAAAGTTTCATGTCTGAAACAAGGTCCTCCATTAGGAATTTGGAAGGACAAGTGGGTCAGCTGAGTAAGAAAGTTACTGAACTCCCTCCTAGTACTCTCCCAAGTAATACAGAAGAAAATCCAAAAGGAGAGTGCAAGGCCATAAACATGGCCGAATATAGAGAGGAAAGAGAGGAGGTGGACGCCACTAAGGAAGACCCCAATGGGCGTGCACCAATCTCCTCTGAGTTCCCCAATGAGGAACCATGGGAATCTGAGGCTCAAAATGAGACCATAGAGATTCCATTGGAATTACTTCTGCCATTCATGAGCTCTGATGAGTATTCTTCCTCTGAAGAGGATGAGTATATTACTGAAGAGCAAGTTGCTAAATATCTTGGAGCAATCATGAAGCTAAATGACAAGTTATTTGGAAATGAGACTTGGGAAGATGAACTTCCCTTGCTCACCAAAGATCTGGATGACTTGTCTAGGCAGAAACTGCCTCAAAAGAGGCAGGATCCTGGGAAGTTTTCTATGCCTTGTACCATAGGCACCATGACCTTCAAGAAGGCCTTGTGTGACTTAGGGTCAAGTGTAAACCTCATGCCCCTCTCTGTAATGGAAAAATTAGGGATCTTTGAGGTGCAAGCTGCAAAAATCTCACTAGAGATGGCAGACAACTCAAGAAAACAAGCCTATGGACTTGTAGAGGATGTTCTGGTAAAAGTTGAAGACCATTACATCCCTACTGATTTCGTAGTCCTAGAGACTGGGGAGTGCATGGATGAATCCATCATCCTTGGCAGACCCTTCCTAGCCACAGCAAAGGCTGTGATTGATGTTGATAGAGGAGAGTTGATCATTCAAGTGAATGGAGAATCCTTGGTATTTAAGGCCCAAGGACATCCCTCTATCATCATGGAGAGGAAGCATGAAGAGCTCCTCTCAAAACAGAGCCAAGCAGAGCCCCCACAGTCAAACTCTAAGTTTGGTGTTGGGAGGCCACAACCAAACTCTAAGTTTGGTGTTGAACCCCCACATTCAAACTCTAAGTTTGGTGTTGGGAGGTTCCAACACGGCTCTGAGCATCTGTGAGGCTCCATGAGAGTCCTCTGTCAAGCTAATGACATTAAAGAAGCGCTTGTTGGGAGGCAACCCAATGTTTTATAGTTAACTATTTTCTTTTGTTATTTTATTTTTTTGAAGGTTGATGATCATAAGAAGTCACAAAAACAATGAAAAAAAGCAAAAACAGAATGAAAAACAGGAAGAAAAACAGCACACCCTGGAGGAGAAGAAGCTGGCGTTCAAACGCCAGTAATGCTAGCTGTTGGGCGTTTAACGCCCAGTCTGGCACCATTCTGGGCGTTTAACGCCAGAAAGGGGCACCAGACTGGCGTTAAACGCCAGTAAAGGGTAACAACCTGGCGTTAAACGCCAGGAATGGGCACCAGCCCGGCGTTTAACGCCAGAAATGGCTCAAAACGTGAATTTTGATGCCAATTGGTGCAGGGATGACTTTTCCTTGACACCACAGGATCTGTGGACCCCACAGGACCCCACCACCACTCTCTCTCTTCTTCCCCCATTCACCAATCACCTCAACACCTCTTCCCCAAAAAAACCCTTCACCTATCAAATCCCATCTTTCTCTTCACCACTCACATCCATCCTTCATAAATCCCCACCAACCTCACCCTTCAAATTCAAACCACTTTCCCTCCCAAACCCACCCTAAATGGCCGAACCATATCACCCCCTCTCTCCTATATAAACCCTCCTTCACTCCTTCATTTTCACACAACCTAAACACCACTTCTCCCCCTCTTTGGCCGAACACACCACCATCTCCCTCTTCTTCATTTCTTCTTCTTCTACTCTCTTCTTTCTTCTTTTGCTCGAGGACGAGCAAACATTTTAAGTTTGGTGTGGTAAAAGCGTTGCTTTTTCATAACCATTATGGCATCCAAGGCCGGAGAAACCTCTAAAAAGAGGAAAGGAAAGGCAAAAGCTTCCACCTCCGAGTCATGGGAGATGGATAAATTCCTCTCAAGGGTGCATCAAGACCACTTCTATGAAGTTGTGGCCTTGAAGAAGGTGATCCCCGAGGTCCCCTTTTCACTCAAAAAGGGTGAATATCCGGAGATCCGCCATGAGATCCGAAGAAGAGGTTGGGAAGTACTCACCAATCCCATTCAACAAGTCGGAATCTTGATGGTTCAAGAGTTCTATGCCAATGCATGGATCACCAAGAACCATGACCAAAGTGTGAACCCGAATCCAAAGAATTATCTCACTATGGTTCGAGGGAAATACTTGGATTTTAGTCCGGAAAGTGTGAGGGTGGCGTTCAACTTGCCTATGATGCAAGGAGATGAGCATCCTTATACAAGAAGGGTCAACTTTGATCAAAGGTTGGACCAAGTCCTCACAATCATATGTGAAGAGGGCGCACAGTGGAAGCAAGATTCAAGAGGAAAGCCGGTTCAATTGAGAAGGCATGACCTCAAGCCCGTGGCTAGAGGATGGTTAGAGTTCATACAACGCTCAATCATTCCCACTAGCAACCGGTCCGAAGTTACTCTAGACCGGGCCATCATGATTCATAGCATCATGATTGGAGAAGAAGTGGAAGTTCATGAGGTTATAGCCCAAGAGCTTTATAAGGTGGCGGACAAGTCTTCCACCTTGGCAAGGCTAGCCTTTCCTCATCTCATTTGTCACCTCTGTTATTCAGTTGGAGTTGACATAGAAGGAGATACCCCCATTGATGAGGATAAGCCCATCACCAAAAAAAGGATGGAGTACACAAGAGACCCCTCTCATCATGAGATCCCTGAGATGCCTCAAGGAATGCACTTTCCTCCACAAAATTATTGGGAGCAACTAAACACCTCCCTAGGAGAGTTGAGTTCCAACATGGGACAACTAAGGGTGGAGCATCAAGAACACTCCATCATCCTTCATGAAATTAGAGAAGATCAAAGAATCATGAGGGAGGAGCAACAAAGACAAGGAAGAGACATTGAGGAGCTCAAGCACTCCATAGGACCTTCAAGAGGAAGAAAGAGCCGCCATCACTAAGGTGGACCCGTTCCTTGATTTCCTTGTTCTTTATTCTTCTGTTTTTCGAATTTTATGCTTATGTTTATCCATGTTTATGTCTTGTGATCATTAGTGTCTTAGTGTCTATGCCTTAAAGTTATGAATGTTCTATGAATCCATCACCTCTCTTAATAAAAACGAGCTTAATTGAAAGGGAGAAGAATTGCATGAATTTTAAATTTTATAATAGTTTAATTATTTTGATGTGGTGGCAACACTTTTGTTCTCTGAATGTATGACTGAACAGTGCATATGTATCTTGAATTTGTGGTTCATGAATGATGATGAAAAAGGATGATGAAAAATGAGACATGTTACTGAGGATCTGAAAAATCAAAAAAATGATTCTTGAAGCAAGAAAAAGCAGTGAATACAAAAAAAAAAAAAAAGAAAGCAAAGCAAACGAAAAAAGAAAAAAAAACGAAAAAAGAAAAAGAAAGAATAAGAGCTGTGATCCAATGCAAATAAGAGTGTGCTTAAGAACCCTGGACACCTCTAATTGGGGACTTTAGCAAAGCTGAGTCACAATCTGAAAAGGTTCACCCAATTATGTGTCTGTGGCATGTATGTATCCGGTGGTAATACTGGAAGACAGAGTGCTTTGGGCCACGGCCAAGACTCAATAAGTAGCTGTGTTCAAGAATCATCATACTTAACTAGGAGAATCAATAACACTATCTGGATTCTGAATTCCTAAAGAAGCCAATCATTCTGGATTTCAAAGGATAGAGTGAGATGCCAAAACTATTCAGAGGCAAAAAGCTAAAAGCCCCGCTCATCTAATTAATACTGATCTTCATAGATGTTTTTGGAGTTCATTGCATATTCTCTTCTTTTTATCTTATTTGATCTTCAGTTGCTTGGGGACAAGCAACAATTTAAGTTTGGTGTTGTGTTGAGCGGATAATTTGTACACTTTTTGGCATTGTTTTTAGTATGTTTTTAGTATGATCTAGTTAGTTTTTAGTATATTTTATTAGTTTTTAGTTAAAATTCACTTTTCTGGACTTTACTATGAGTTTGTGTGTTTTTCTGTGATTTCAGGTATTTTCTGGCTGAAATTGAGGGATCTGAGCAAAAATCTGATCCAGAGACTCAACAGGACTGCAGATGCTGTTGGATTCTGACCTCCCTGCACTCGAAGTGGATTTTCTAGAGCTACAGAAGCCCAATTGGCGCGCTCTCAACGGCGTTGGAAAGTAGACATCCTGGGCTTTCCAGCAATATATGATAGTCCATACTTTGCCCAAGATTTGATGGCCCAAACCGGCGTTCAAAGTCACCTCAAGAAATTCCAGCGTTAAACGCCGGAACTGGCACCTAATTGGGAGTTAAACGCCCAAACTGGCACTAAAGCTGGCGTTTAACTCCAAGGAGAGTCTCTACACGAAAATGCTTCATTGCTCAGCCCAAGCACACACCAAGTGGGCCCGGAAGTGGATTTTTATGTCATTTACTCATTTCTGTACACCTTAGGCTACTAGTTTTCTATAAGTAGGACCTTTTGCTATTGTATTAAGAATCTTCTGATCTTTGGAACCTTTTTCTTAGATCTTTTGATCACTTTGGGAGGCTGGCCATTCGGCCATGCCTAGACCTTGTTCTTATGTATTTTCAACGGTGGAGTTTCTACACACTATAGATTAAGGTGTGGAGCTCTGCTGTACCTCGAGTATTAATGCAATTACTATTGTTCTTCCATTCAATTCCGCTTGTTCTTTGTCCAAGATATCACTTGTTCTTCAACATGATGAAGGTGATGATTGACGCCCATCACCATTCTCACTCATGAACAAAGTGACTGACAACCACTCTTGTTCTACAAGCATCTGAGGCTTAGTGAGTATCTCTTGGATTCCTGATTGCATGATGCATGGTTGATCGCCTGACAACCGAGTGCTCGCCTGACAAACGAGCCAACCATTCCGTGAGATCAGAGTCTTCGTGGTATAGGCAAGAACTGATGGCGGCATTCAAGAGAATCCGGAAGGTCTAACCTTGTCTGTGGTATTCTGAGTAGGATTCAATGACTGAATGACTGTGACGTGCTTCAAACTCTAACCTGCTGGGCGTTAGTGACAGACGCAAAAGAGGGATTCTATTCCAGTAGGGGCAGGAACCAAACCGGTGATTGGCCGTACTGTGACAGAGTATGTGAGCATTAGCTTTCACTGCGAGGATGGGAGGTAGCTGCTGACAACAGTGAAACCCTACATGAGCTTGCCATGGAAAGGAGTAAGAAGGATTGGATGAAGGCAGTAGGAAAGCAGAGAGACGGAAGGGAAGGCATCTTCATACGCTTGTCTGAAGCTCTTACACCAATGATATACATAAGTATCACTATCCTTATCTTTTATATTGTTTTCGTTCATCACCATATCCATTTGAGTCTGCCTGACTAAGATTTACAAGATGACCATAGCTTGCTTCAATGCTAACAATCTCCGTGGGATCGACCCTTACTCACGTAAGGTATTACTTGGACGACCCAGTGCACTTGCTGGTTAGTTGTGCGAAGTTGTGTAATGCCATGGTATTGAGCTACCACGTTTGTGGAGCCATTACTGGGGATTATGAGAGTTGTGAAAAGTATTGTTCACAATTTCGCGCACCATCCACCAACACATAGCTTGCCATAGAAGGAACCTTGCGTGCGTGAAGAAGATGACAGTAGAAAAGCAGAGATTCAGAAGACAAAGCATCTCCAAAACTCCAACACATTCTCCATTACTGCGTAACAAATACTAATTTCATGCTCTTTCACTTTTTATAATTGAAACTAAAGAACCCTATTGGTATCCTGACTAAGAATAATAAGATAACCATAGCTTGTTTCAAGCCGGCAATCTCCGTGGGATCGACCCTTACTCACGTGAGGTATTACTTGGACAACCCAGTGCACTTGCTGGTTAGTTGTGCAGAATTACATAGTGTGAGTATAATTTTTGTGCACCAAGTTTTTGGCGCCGTTGCCAGGGATTGTTTGAGTTTGAACAACTGACGATGAATCATGTTGCTTAGATTAGGAAATTTTGTCCTTTGGGTCAGAGTCTTTTATTTTCTTTTCAAAAATTTTTCAAAAATATTATTTTTCTTTATTAATTTTTTTAGTTTTTCTATGAGTTTAGTGTCATGTTTTAAGTTTAGTGTCAATTGCATGCTTTTCTTTGTCGTACAATTTTCGAAATGCATGTTCTTTGTTCTTCTTTGATCTTCAAATTGTTCTTGTCAATTTTTCTTGTTTGATTTTTGGTTTGTCTTGTTTTGTGTCTTTTCTTGTTTTTTTTGTGCATTTTCAAATCTTTAGTTTTCAAAAAAAAAATTTAGTTATTAAATACCTTATTAAAATACGTTAAATTTATAGCTCAGTTGGCTAGAGCGTGGGCTTGTGTTCTTGGCAATTGGGTATCTTCCTTTTAAAACTTTTTCAAAAATAATTTTTTTTATTAAATCTTGTGCCAAACTTTAAGTTTGGTATTTTCTTGTTAATTTTATTTAATTTTCGAAAATTTTATTTTGGTTTTCTAAAAAATTTAAGTTTGGTGTTCTTTCTTTTGTTCTTGTTGTTCTTATGAGTCTTCAAGGTGTTCTTGAGTCTTCTTTATGTTTTGATCTTAAAATTTTTAAGTTTGGTGTGCCTTGGTGTTTTCCCTCCAAAATTTTCGAAAACAAGGAAAATTGGATTTAAAAATTTTAAGTCTTGTGTCTTTTGTGTGTTTTTCTCTTTCATAATAAAATTCAAAAAGCAAATATATATATATATATATATATATATATATATATATCTTTTCTAACCATTTTTAAGCAAATATTTTGAAATTTTTCATAAAAATTCATTTTTCAATTTCAAAATTCTATCTTATCATATCTTAGTTGTTAAGATTTTAAAATCATATCTTTTTCAAAAATATCCTAACCACTTTCTCTCTCCTCACTTTTTCGAAATTCTTCATAAAATATTTTCAAATTTTTATTTTTATTTTTTTTATTTTAGTTTTTATTTTATTTTATTTTATTATTTTGAAAATTATTTTTCTTTTATAATAAAATAAATAAAATAAATCCACATTATCTCCCTTTCTCCATCATGGACCTAAGTGGAAATGAACAGTCCAGAAGGACTCTGGGGTCATATGCTAACCCCACTACTGCTTCATATGGGAGTAGTATCTGTATACCCTCCATCGGAGTCAGTAGTTTTGAGTTGAATCCTCAGCTCATTATCATGGTGCAGTAAAGTTGCCAGTATTCCAGTCTTCCACAGGAAGAACCTACAGAGTTTTCTGACACAGTTTTTACAAATTGCTGACATAGTACATGATAAGAAAGTAGATCAGGATGTCTACAGATTATTACTGTTTCCATTTGCTGTAAAAGACCAAGCTAAGAGGTGGTTAAATAACCAACCTAAGGGTAGCATAAGGACATGGAAACAGCTGTCAAAAAAATTCCTGAATCAATATTTCCCTCCAAAACGAATGACACAGCTAAGGCTGAACATCCAAGGCTTTAAACAAGGAGATAATGAATCTCTTTATGATGCCTGGGAGAGATACAGAGAGATGCTAAGAAAATGTCCCTCTGAAATGTTTTCAGAGTGGGTGCAGTTAGACATCTTCTATTATGGGCTTACAGAGAAAGCTCAGATATCTTTGGACCACTTAGCTGGTGGATCTATACACATGAGAAAGATAATTGAAAAAGCTCAAGCGCTCATTGATACAGTTGCTAGAAATCATCATCTGTACCTAAGTAGTGAACCTTCCATGAAAGAAGAGGCTAAAACAGTAACTGCTGAACTCAGTCCTGCAGAACAAGTTACTGAATTCAATCAGCAATTAGATTTTCTAACAAAACAGCTAGCCGAATTCAAGGAGATATTACAAGACACAAGAATGGCTAATATGAACATGGAAGTACAGTTGAAGCAAACAGAACAACAGTTATCAAAACAAATAACAGAAGAGTGCCAAGCAGTTCACTTAAGGAGTGGGAAGACATTAAATACCTCACTTCAAGGCAGCAGGAAGCCAAGAAATGAACAAACTACTACCCAAAATCCCTCTGAGGACAGTAAGAGCCCAGAGAGGAATAATTCTGGCACTCAAACGCCATAAAAGGGTGGAGAGTTGGCATTAAACGCCCAATCCATGCTCAGTTCTGGCGTTCAAACGCCAGAAACAAGTAAGGAGTTGACGTTGAACGCCCAAAGAAAGCTCAGTTCTGGCGTTTAAACACCAGAAACAGGTAAGAAATTGGCGTCCAACGCCAATCCAGCTTCCAACCCTGGCATTCAAACACCAGTGGGGGATCAGCCACATACAAGTGCTGATAGCAACCCCTCTAAGAAGGCTTTTCCAACCACCTATGTAGGAAATAAACCTGAAGGAATACAAAGCCAAGATACCTTATCCTCAGAAACTCCACCAAGAGGAGCAGGATAAGCAATTTGCCCGCTTCATAGACTATCTCATGACTCTTGAAATAAATATTCTGTTTGCAGAGGCACTTGAGCAAATACCCTCTTATACTAAGTTCATGAAAGAGATCTTAAGTCATAAGAAAGATTGGAGAGAAACTAAAAAAGTTTACCTCACTGAAGAATGCAGTGTAGTCATTCTGAAAAGCTTACTAGAGAAGCTTAAAGATCCCAGAAGCTTCATGATACCATGCACATTAGAAGGCACTTGTACCAAGAAAGCTCTATGTGATCTTGGGGCAAGTATCAACCTAATAACTGCATCTACTATCAGAAAGCTTGGTTTGACTGAAGAAGTCAAACCAACCCAGATATGTCTCCAACTTGCTGATGGCTCCATTAAATACCCATCAGGCGTGATTGAAGACATGATTGTCAAGGTTAGGCCATTTGCCTTTCCCACTAACTTTGTGGTGCTGGAAATAAAGGAGCATAAGAGTGCAATTCTCATTCTAGAAAGACCTTTCCTAGCAACTGGACGAACCCTCATTGACGTCCAAAAAGGGGAATTAACCCTGAGAGTCAATGAGGACGAGTTTAAGTTGAATGTTGTCAAAGCTATGCAGCATCCAGACACCCCAAACGACTGCATGAGCATTGATATTATTGACTCTCTGGTGAAAGAGGTCAATATGACTGAGAGTCTCGAATCAGAGATAGAGGATATCTTTAAAGATGCTCAACCTGATCTGGAGGAACTAGAGAGAATAATAGAACCTCTGAAAATTCCTCAGGAAGAGGAGAAACCTCCCAAACCCGAGCTCAAACCATTACCACCATCCCTGAAATATGCATTTCTGGGAGAAGGTGATACCTTTCCTGTAATCATAAGCTCTACCTTAGAGCCACAGGAAGAGGAAGCACTAATTCAAGTGCTAAGGACACACAAGACAGCTCTTGGGTGGTCCATCAGTGATTTTAAGGGCATTAGCCCAGCCAGATGCATGCACAAGATCCTATTGGAGGATGATGCTAAGCTAGTGGTTCAACCACAGAGGCGGCTGAATCCAGCCATGAAGGAGGTGGTGCAGAAGGAGGTCACTAAATTACTAGAGGTTGGGATTATTTATCCTATTTTTGATAGCCCCTGGGTAAGCCCTGTCCAAGTCATCCCTAAGAAGGGTGACATGACAGTGGTTCATAATGAAAAAATGAACTGGTTCCTACAAGAACAGTTACAGGGTGGCGTATGTGTATTGATTACAGAAGGCTCAATACAGCTACCAGAAAGGATCATTTTCCTTTACCATTCATAGACCAGATGCTAGAAAGACTAGCAGGTCATTGATGAGCGGATAATTTATACGCTTTTTGGCATTGTTTTTATATAGTTTTTAGCAAGTTTAAGCTACTTTTAGGGATGTTTTCCTTAGTTTTTATGTTAAATTCACATTTCTGGACTTTACTATGAGTTTGTGTGTTTTTCTGTGATTTCAGGTAAATTCTGACTGAAATTGAGGGATTTGAGCAAAACTCTGAAAAAGGCTGACAAAAGGACTGCTGATGCTGTTGGATTCTGACCTCCCTGCACTCGAAATGGATTTTCTGGAGCTACAGAACTCCAAATGGCGCGCTCTCAACGGCGTTGGAAAGTAGACATCCAGAGCTTTCCAGCAATATATAATAGTCCATACTGTATTCGAAGAATGACGACGTAACTTGGCGTTAAACGCCAAGTTCATGCTGCTGTCTGGAGTTAAACGCCAGAAAAACGTCATGATCCGGAGTTGAACGCCCAAAACACGTCATAACTCAAAGTTCAACGCCAAGAAATGCCTTAGCTCGTGGATTGATCAAGCTCAGCCCAAGCACACACTAAGTGGGCCCCGGAAGTGAATTTATGCATCAATTACTTACTCATGTAAACCCTAGGAGCTAGTCTAGTATATATAGGACGTTTATCTATTGTATTAGACATCTTTTGACCACTTTAAACTCTTTATTCATTCGGTCACTTGATCAGGGAGAGGGCTGGCCATTCGGCCATGCCTGAACCTTTTGCTTATGTATTTTCAACGGTGGAGTTTCTGCACACCATAGATTAAGGGTGTGGAGCTCTGCTGTACCTCAAAGATTAATGAAGTTCTACTTTCTTTTATTCAATTCCTCTTTTATTCTTATTTCAAGATATTCATTCGTACCCAAAAACATGATGAATGTGATGAGTTGGATAACCCTCATTATTATTCTCACTTATGAGCGCGCGTGATTGACAACCACTTCCGTTCTACATGCAAAAGAAGCTTGAATGTGTATCTCTTAGATTCCCCAACAGAATCTTCGTGGTATAAGCTAGATGGATGGCGGCATTTATGAGGATCCGGAAAGTCCAACCTTGTCTGTGGTGTTCCGAGTAGGATCCTGGGAATCCGGAAAGTCTACCTTGTCTGTGGTGTCCGAGTAGGATTCCGGTAATGAATGACTGTGACGTGCTTCAAACCTGTAACCTGCTGGGCGTAGTGACAACGCAAAAGAATCAATGGATTCTATTCCAGTAGGGGAGGGAACCAACCGGTGATTGGCCGTACTGTGACAGAGTGCGTGAGCATTAGCTTTCACTGCGAGGATGGGATGTAGCTATCAACCATGGGTGATGCCTCCAGACTGGTTAGCTGTGCGAGTGACAGCCGCATAGGATATTTCCCCGAGAGGATGAAAGTAGCCACAGCTGATGGTGAACCCCTATACAAAGCTTGCCATAGAAAGGAGTAAGAAGGATTGCGTAGAAGGAATAGGAGAGCAGGCGTCCGAGAGCTCTACAGCATCTTCATATACTTAACTGAAATTCCTACCAATGAATCTACATAAGTATTTCTATCCTTTTTATTATTTATTTCTTTTTATTTTCGAAACCTATAAATCAATATTTAATCCGCCTGACTGAGATTTACAAGGTGACCATAGCTTGCTTCATACCAATAATCTCTGTGGATTCGACCCTTACTCACGTAAGGTATTACTTGGACGACCCAGTACACTTGCTGGTTAGTTAAACGGAGTTGTGAAGAAAATAAACAGTGCCCTAAGGGTATATGCCAAAGCTCAAAAGATAGAATAAAATTTATACAACTTAAGAATGTTGAATCACAATTTCGTCCACCAGTCATGAATACTACTGCTTCCTGGATGGATATTCATGTTATAATCAAATTGCAGTAGATCCCCAGGATCAAGAGAAAATAGCATTTACATGTCCATCCGGAGTATTTGCATATAGAAGGATGCCATTTGGTCTGTGCAATGCACCCGCAACCTTTCAAAGGTGCATGCTCTCTATTTTCTCTGATATGGTGGAAAAATTTTTGGAAGTCTTCATGGATGACTTTTCAATATTTGGAGACTCATTCAGCTCCTGTCTTGACCATCTAGCACTTGTTCTAAAGAGGTGCCAAGAGACTAACCTAGTTTTAAACTAGCAGAAATGTCACTTTATGGTGAGTGAATGAATTGTCCTTGGGCACAAAATTTCGAACAAGGGAATAGAGGTGGATCAAGCTAAGGTAGAGGTAATTGAAAAATTACCACCACCTGCCAATGTTAAGGCAATTAGAAGCTTTCTGGGGCATGCAGGATTCTATAGGAGGTTTATAAAAGATTTTTCAAAATCGCCAAACCTCTGAGTAATCTGCTAGCTGCTGACACGCCATTTATCTTTGATAAGGAGTGTCTGCAGGTGTTTGAGACTCTGAAAGCTAAGCTGGTCACAGCACCAGTCATCTCTGCACCAGACTGGACATTACCATTTGAACTAATGTGTGATGCCAGTGACCATGCCATTGGTGCAGTGTTGGGACAAAGGCATGACAAGCTTCTGCATGTCATTTACTATGCCAGTCATGTTTTAAATGACGCACAGAAGAACTACACAACCACAGAAAAAGAGTTACTTGCAGTGGTTTACACCATTGACAAGTTCAGATCTTATTTAGGGATCAAAAGTGATTGTATACACTGACCATGCTGCTCTTAAATACCTACTCACAAAGCAGGATTCAAAACCCAGACTCATCAGATGGGTGTTGCTTCTGCAAGATTTTGATATATAAATAAGAGACAGAAAAGGGACAGAGCACCAAGTAACAGATTATCTGTCCCGAATAGAACTAGTAAAAGGGGCGTCCCTCCCTCTTATTGAGATCTCTGAAAACTTTTTGGATGAGCAACTCTTTGCCATCCAGGAAGTACCATGGTTTGCAGACATTACAAACTACAAGGCTGTGAGATTCATACCCAAAGAGTATAGTAGGCAGCAATCAAAGAAATTGATTTTGGATGCAAAGTACTATCTTTGGGATGAACCATATCTCTTCAAGAGATGTGCAGACGGAGTAATCCGTAGATGTGTGCTTAAAGAAGAAGCACAGAAGATCCTCTGGCATTGCCATGGATCATAGTATGGAGGACATTTTGGAAGTGAGCGAACAGCCACAAGAGTCCTACAATGTGGCTTCTACTGGCCTACTCTCTATAAAGACTCTCGAGAGTTTGTACGTAATTGTGACAGTTGCCAAAGATCTGGCAATCTGCCTCATGGTTATGCCATGCCTCAACAAGGGATCTTGGAGATTGAGTTGTTTGATGTATGGGGTATTGACTTCATGGGGCCTTTCCCACCATCATACTCAAACACTTATATTCTGGTGGCAGTGGATTATGTATCCAAATGGGTGGAGGCTATTGCAACACCCACTAATGATACTAAGACATTGCTGAAATTCCTTCAGAAACATATCTTTAGCAGATTTGCTGTCCCTAGAGTACTAATCAGTGATGGGGACACTCATTTCTGCAATGAACAGCTTTACTCTGCTATGGTTCGATATGGAGTCAGCCACAGGGTGGCAACTCCATATCATCCATAGACAAATGGGCAAGCTGAAGTCTCTAATAGAAAACTTAAAAGAATCCTGGAATGGACTGTGATTAACCGTAGATGGGATTGGGCAAGAAGCTTGGATGATGCTCTGTGGGCATACAGAACAGCATTCAAGACTCCTATAGGGACCTCTCCATACCAGCTTGTGTATGGAAAAGCCTGTCACTTGCCAGTGGAACTGGGATACAAGGCCTACTGGGCAACCAGATTTCTAAACCTTGATGCCAAGTTAGCTGGAGAAAAACGATTGCTCCAGTTAAATGAGCTAGAGGAATTCAGACTCAATGCTTTCGAAAATGCAAAAATTTACAAAGAGAAAGCAAAAAGATGGCATGATAAGAAGTTGTCATCCAGAGTCTTTGAGCCAGGGCAGAAAGTTCTGCTGTTTAACTCTAGGCTCAGATTATTCCCCGGAAAGTTGAAATCCCAGTGGAGAGGACCATATGTGATTACAGGTGTTTCACCATATGGATATGTAGAGCTTCATGATAGTGACTCCGACAAAAAGTTCATTGTTAATGGGCAAAGTGTCAAGCATTATCTTGAAGGCAATATTGAGCAAGAATGCTCAAGACTGAGACTGGATTAAAGCAAGTCAAAAATAGCATTAAAAATAGCACACCCTAGAGGAAGAGCTGTCTGGCGTTTAAACGCTAGAAAGAAGCATCTGTCTGGCGTTTAACGCTAGTGACAAGCACCAAGCTGGCGTTTAACGCTAGAAACAAGCATCAGGCTGGTGTTAAACACCAGAAACAGGCTACATTTAGGCGTTTAACGCCAGAAACAAGCTACAGTCTAGCGTTAAATGCCAGGATTGCATACAAAGGGCGTTTTACACGCATAAAAGGTGCAGGGATGAGAAATCCTTGACACCTCAAGATCTGTGGACCCCACAAGATAACCTCAGGATCTGTGGACCCCACAGGATCCCCACCTACCCCACTTCTCCCTTCTTCATTCTCACACAACACTACCCTCTCTTCTCCCCCTTGGCCGAAACCCACACCTCTCTCCCTCTTCTCCATATCTTCTTCTTCTATTCTTTCTTCTTTTGCTCGAGGGCGAGCAACATTCTAAGTTTGGTGTGGTAAAAGCATACCTTTTTATTTTTCCATAACCATTTATGGCACCTAAGGCCAGAGAAACCTCTAGAAAGAGAAAAGGTGATGAGCGGATATTTTATACGCTTTTTGGGGGTAATTTCATGTAGATTTTAGTATGTTTTAGTTAGTTTTTAGTAGAATATTATTAGTTTTTAGGCAAAAATTATATTTCTGGACTTTACTATGAGTTTGTGTGTTTTTCTATGATTTCAGGTATTTTCTGACTGAAATTGGCACGCTCTCAACGGCGTTGGAAAGTATACATCCAGGGCTTTCCAGCAATATATAATAGTCCATACTTTGTGCGAAGATAGACGACGTAAACTGGCGTTCAACGCCAGTATCATGCTGCTGTCTGGCGTCTAGCGCCAGAAACAGGTTACAAGTTGGAGTTCAACGCCCAAAACACGTCACAACCTGGCGTTCAACTCCAGAAACAGCCCAAGCACGTGAGAAGCTTTAGTCTCAGCCCCAGTACACACCAAGTGGGCCCCAGAAGTGGATTTCTGCACCAATTATCTTAGTTTACTTATTTTTTGTAAACCTAGGCTACTAGTTTACTATTTAAACAACTTTTAGAGGATTACTTGGTACCTCATGACATTTTAGATCTAAAATTTGTACCTTTTAGCAGCATGAGTCTCTAAACTCCATTGTTGGGGGTGAGGAGCTCTGCAGCGTCTCGATGAATTAATACAATTACCTTTGTTTTCCATTTAAACACGCTTGTTCCTATCTAAGATGTTCATTCGCGCTTAAACATGAAGAAGGTGATGATCCGTGACACTCATCACCTTTCTCAAATCCATGAACGTGTGCCTGACAACCACCTCCGTTCTACATCATACTGAATGAGTTTCTCTTAGATTCCTTAATCAGAATCTTCGTGGTATAAGCTAGAATTGATGGCGGCCACTCTTGAGGATCCGGAAGGTCTAAACTTTGTCTGTGGTATTCCGAGTAGGATTCAAGGATTGAATGGCTGTGACGAGCTTTAAACTCGTGATTGCTGGGCGTGATGACAAACGTAAAAGGATCAATGGATCCTATTCCAACATGATCGAGAACCAACAGCTGATTAGTCGTGCTGTGACAGAGCATCTGGACCATTTTCACTGAGAGGATGGGAGGTAGCCACTGACAATAGTGACACCCTACATACAGCTTGCCATGGAAGGAGCCTTGCGTGTGGAAAAGGATTTCAAGGAAGAGTTGAAGTTCAGAGGACAAAGCATCTCCAAAACCCCAACATGTTCTTCATTAATAAAGTAACAATTACTTATTCTAAACACTTTTACTTCTTACAATTAAATCCAAATAACCTTATTGGCATCCTGACTAAGATTAGTAAAATAAACATAACTTGTTTCAAACCAATAATCTCTGTGGGATCAACCCTTACTCACGTAAGGTATTACTTGGACGACCCAGTGCACTTGCTGGTTAGTTGTGCGGATTGCAAAAGGTGTGATTGCAATTTCGTGCACCAAGTTTTTGGCGCCGTTGCCGGGGATTATTCGAGTTTGAACAACTAAAGGTTTATTTTGTTGCTTAGATTAGGAATAATTTATTTTTGTTGTTATAGAGTCATTAAATTCTGAGTCTTTTATTCCCTTTTCAAAAATTTTTCAAAAATATATTATTTTTCTTTATTAATTTCTAATTTTCGTGAGTTTAGTGTCTTGTTCTAAGTTTGGTGTCAATTGCATGCTTTTCTTTGTCTCTTAATTTTTCGAATTGCATGTTCTTGTTCTTCCTTGATCTTCAAATTGTTCTTGTCAATTTCTATTGTTTGATCTTGAGTTTTTCTTATTTTGTGTCTTTTCTTGTTTTTCTCGTGCTTTTTCAAAACATTAACTTTCAAAAATTATACTTTTATCCATAAAAATAATACATCTTTAAAATACGTTACATTTTTAGCTCAGTTGGTTATAGCGTTGGCTTATGTTCTTGGCAATTGGGCATCTTCTTTTTAAAATCTTTTTTTTATAATAATTTTTCTTAATTTAATCTTGTGCCAAACTTTAAGTTTGGTGTTTTCTTGTTGATCCTTCTTTAATTTTCGAAAATTTATCTTGGTTTTCTAAAAATTTTAAGTTTGGTGTTCTTTCTTTTGTTCTTGGTGTTCTTGTGAATCTTCAAGGTGTTCTTGAGTCTTTCTTGTGTTTTGATCTTAAAATTTTTAAGTTTGGTGTTCCTTGGTGTTTTCCCTCCAAAATTTTTGAAAATAAGGAGCATTAGATCTAAAAATTTTAAGTCTTGTGTCTTTTGTGTGTTTTTCTCTTTCATCATAAAATTCAAAATTCAAAAAAATATCTTTTCCAACTAATTTTAAACTATATTTTCGAATTTTTTTTATAAAAAAAATTTCAGATTTCAATTTCGAAACTTTTTCAATTCTTACCTTTTTAATATATATTTTATTATCTTTTTCAAAAATTTTATCCTAACCACTTTCTCCTTTTCCTCAAATTTTTTGAAAATCTTCACAAAATATTTCCAATTTTTTTTTATTTATTTCATTTTTATTAATTTCATATTTATTTTATTTTATAAAATAAATTTTTATAAAATAAATAATATCAACATACATACCATCTCCCTTGCTCCATCATGGAACTAAGTGGAAATGCACAGTCCAAGAGGACTTTGGGGTCATATGCTAACCCCACTACTGATTCATATGGGAGTAGTATCTGTATACCCTCCATTGGAGTTAGTAGCTTTGAGTTGAATCCTCAGCTCATTATCATGGTGCAGCAAAACTACCAGTATTCCGGTCTTCCACATGAAGAACCTACAGAGTTTCTGGCACAATTTTTACAAATTGCTGACACAGTACATAATAAGGAAGTAGATCAGGATGTCTACAGATTATTACTGTTTTCATTTGCTGTAAAAGATCAAGCTAAGAGGTGGTTAAATAACCAACCTAAGAACAGCATAAAGACATGGAAACAGCTGTCAGAAAAACTCCTGAATCACTATTTTCCTCCAAAACAGATGACACAGCTAAGGCTAAGCGTCCAAGGCTTTAAACAAGAAGATAATGAATCCTTTTATGATGCCTGGGAGAGATACAGAGAGATGCTAAGAAAATGTCCCTCTGAGATGTTTTCAGAGTGGGTGCAATTAGAGATCTTCTACTATGGGCTTACAGAAAAAGCTCAGATTTCTTTAGATCACTCAGCTGGTGGATCTATACATATGAGAAAAACAATTGAAGAAGCTCAAGAGCTTATTGATACAGTTGCCAGAAATCAGCATCTGTACCTAAGCAGTGAATCTTCCATGAAAGAAGAAGCTAAAACAGTAACTGCTGAACTTAGTCCTGTAGATCAGGCTAATGAATTCAATCAGCAATTAGATTTTCTAACTCAGCAGCTAGCCGAATTCAAGGAAATACTACAGGAAACAAGAATGGCTAACAGGAATATGGAAGTACAGTTAAAGCAAACAGAAAAGCAACTGTCAAAACAAATAGCAGAAGAATGCCAAGCAGTTCAATTAAGAAGTGGGAAAACATTAAATACCTCACTTCAAAGCAGCAGGAAACCAAGAAATGAACAAATGGCTACTCAAAATCCCTCTGAGGACAATCAGAGCCCAGAGAGGAATAATGCTGGCGCTGAACGCCCAGACCATGCTCATTCTTGGCGTTCAACGCCAGAAACAAGCATGGATTTGGCGTTGAACTCCCAAAGTAAGCACAGTTCTGGCGTTCAGACGCCAGTAACAGATAAGGAATTGGCGTCTAACGCCACTCCAGCTTCCACCCCTGGCATTCACATGCCAGTGGGGGATCAGTCACATACCAGTGCTGATAACAACCCTTCTAAAAAGGCTTCCCAACCCACTTTTGTAGGTAATAAACCTGCAGCAACTAAGGTTGATGAATATAAAGCCAAAATGCCTTATCCTCAAAAACTCTGCCAAGCGGAACAGGATAAGTAATTTGCCCGCTTTGCAGACTATCTCAAGACTCTTGAAATAAAGATTCCGTTTGCAGAAGCACTTGAGCAAATACCCTCTTATGCTAAGTTCATGAAAGAGATCTTAAGTCATAAGAAGGATTGGAGAGAAACTGAAAAAGTTTATCTCACTGAAGAATGCAGTGCAGTCATTCTGAAAAGCTTACCTGAGAAGCTTAAAGACCCCGGGAGCTTTATGATACCATGCACATTAGAGGGTAATTGTACCGAGCAAGCTCTATGTGATCTTGGGGCAAGTATCAACCTAATACCTGCATCTATTATCACAAAGCTCGGTTTGACTGAAGAAGTCAAACCAACCCGGATATGTCTTCAACTTGCTGATGGCTCCATTAAATATCCATCAGGTGTGATTGAAGACATGATTGTCAAGGTTGGGCCATTTGCCTTTCCTACTGACTTTGTGGTGCTGGAAATGGAGGAGCACAAGAGTGCAACTCTCATTCTAGGAAGACCTTTCCTAGCAACTAGCCGAACCCTCATTGACGTCCAAAAAGGGAAAGTAACCCTGAGAGTCAATAAGGAGGAGTTCAAGCTGAATGTTGTCAAAGCCATGCAACATCCAGACACCCCAAATGACTGCATGAGTGTTGATATCATTGACTCTCTGGTAAGAGAGGTCAATATGGCTGAGAGTCTCGAATCAGAGTTAGAGGACATCCTTAAAGATGTTCAGCCTGATTTGGAGGAATCAGAGAGAATAATAGAACCTCTGGAAATCCCTCAGGAAGAGGAGAAACCTCCCAAACCCGAGCTCAAACCATTACCACCATCCCTGAAATATGCATTTCTGGGAGAAGGTGATACCTTTCCAGTAATCATAAGCTCTACCTTAGAGCCACAGGAAGAGGAAGCACTAATTCAGGTGCTAAGGACACACAAGACGGCTCTTGGGTGGTCCATCAGTGATCTTAAGGGCATTAGCCCAGCCAGATGCATGCACAAGATCCTATTGAAGGGTGACGCCAAGCCAGTGGTTCAACCACAAAGGCGGCTGAATCCAGCCATGAAGGAAGTGGTGCAGAAAGAGGTCACTAAATTACTAGAGGCTGGGATTATTTATCCTATTTCTGACAGCCCCTGGGTAAGCCCTGTCCAAGTCGACCCTAAGAAGGGAGGCATGACAGTGGTTCATAATGAAAAAAATGAACTGGTTCCTACAAGAACAGTTACAGGGTGGCGTATGTGTATTGATTATAGAAGGCTCAATACAGCTACCAGAAAGGATCATTTTCCTTTACCATTCATAGACCAGATGCTAGAAAGATTAGCAGGTCATGAATACTACTGCTTCCTGAATGGATATTCAGGTTATAATCAAATTATAGTAGATCCCCAGGATCAAGAGAAAACAGCATTCACATGTCCATCTGGAGTATTTGCATACAGAAGGATGCCATTTGGCCTGTGCAATGCACCTGCAACCTTTCAGAGGTGCATGCTCTCAATTTTCTCTGATATGGTGGAAAAATTTCTGGAAGTCTTCATGGATGACTTTTCAGTATTTAGAGACTCATTCAGCTCCTGTCTTAACCATCTAGCACTTGTTCTAAAGAGATGCCAAGAGACAAACCTAGTTTTAAACTGGGAGAAATGTCACTTTATGGTCACTGAAGGGATTGTCACTTAATTGTGACAGTTGCCAAAGATCTGGTAATCTGCCTCACAGTTATGCCATGCCTCAACAAGGAATCTTAGAGATTGAGTTGTTTGATGTATGGGGTATTGACTTCATGGGACCTTTCCCACCATCATACTCAAACACTTATATTTTGGTGGCAGTGGATTATGTATCCAAATGGGTGGAAGCTATTGCAACACCCACTAATAACACTAAGACAGTGTTAAAATTCCTCCAGAAACACATCTTCAGCAGATTTGGCACCCCTAGAGTACTAATCAGTGATGGGGGCACTCATTTCTGCAATAAACAGCTCTATTCTGCTTTGGTTCATTATGGAGTTAGCCACAGGGTGGCCACTCCATATCACCCACAGACTAATGGGCAAGCTGAAGTCTCAAATAGAGAAATCAAAAGAATCCTGGAATGGACTGTAATTAACCGTAGAAGAGATTGGGCAAGAAGCTTGGATGATGCTCTGTGGGCATACAGAACAGCATTCAAGACCCCTATAGGGACCTCTCCATACCAGCTTGTGTATGGAAAGGCATGTCACTTGCCAGTGGAACTGGAACATAAGGCCTACTGGGTAACCAGATTCCTGAACCTTGATGCCAAGTTAGCTAGAGAAAAACGATTGCTTCAGTTAAATGAGCTAGAGGAATTTAGACTCAATGCTTTCGAGAATGCAAAAATATACAAAGAGAAAGCAAAAAGATGGCATGATAAGAAATTGTCATCCAGAGTCTTTGAGCCAGGGCAGAAAGTTCTGCTATTCAATTATAGGCTCAAATTATTCCCCTGGAAATTGAAGTCCCGGTGGAGAGGTCCATATGTGATTACAAGTGTATCACCATATGGATACGTTGAGCTTCAGGATAATGACTCTAACAAAAAGTTCATTGTTAATGGGCAGAGAGTTAAGCATTATCTTGAAGGCAATTTTGAGCAAGAATGCTCAAAACTGAAACTTGATTAAAGCTCAGTAATAGTCCAGCTAACGACATTAAAGAAGCGCTTGCTGGGAGGCAACCCAGCCATTCACAAAATTTAATTTTATTTGTTTTTTGTTAATTAATTGATTTTCACAAGTATATGTCAAAGTATCTTCAAGGTAAAATAGCAATTGATTGAATTCACAGAGTTACAGGGGAATTTGGGAGCTCACTGGCATGAAAAAGGCCAGTAAGAAATGTTTTGGGCGTTGAACGCCCAAAAGAAGCATCCACTAGGCGTTCAACACCAGTAAGGATAGCCATTTAGGCATTAAACGCCAGAAAGGAGCATCTTCTGGGCATTGAACGCCAGAAAGAAGCTCCTTCTGGGCGTTTAACGCCAGAATTTTAGCATCCTGGGCGTTTAGAAAAACGCCCAGTAACAAAAGACTTCCTGGCGTTCAACGCCAGAAAGAAGCAACAGCTGGGTGTTGAACGCCCAGGAGAAGCAACAATTGGGCATTAAACGCCCAAAACATGCAGTAGTTGGGCATTTAACGCCAGGATGGTGGGGAGGAGGTAAAATTCGTTTTTCTTCACAAATTTTCTAAATTTTTATGTTTCAATTTATGATTTCTTGCATAAACATGTTTCAAAATGTCATCCTTTAATTTCAAAAAAATTTTAATTCTAATTTCTAAAAATCCTAATTTCTAAAATTCCTTTTTCAAAATATCAAATATATCTTAATCCATAAACACAAATCTTTTTCCAATCCAACTCTTTTTCAAATCTTTTCAAACTCATCATATCTTTTGAATTTCGAAATTACCTCTCCCTCTATTCCTCTCCTATCCTTTCTTTCGCTTGAGGACAAGCAAACCTCTAAGTTTGGTGTGATTTGCCATGATCACTGAGCTAAAACTCATCAAGATCATGGCACCTAAGGGAACAGAAAGAGCAAGGATGTGACTTGAAGGAACTGAAGCGTCAGAAATTATCTCTTGAAGGACCAAGCACCCCACAGACTAGAGGAACATCCACATCCCAAAATAAAGGTCGTTGAGTTCTAATCTTTGCCTTAACTCTGTGATAACTGTTCTTATTAGAAATTTACCTTAGAAGTTATATATTAGTAGTAGTAATTAGTATCTTTACTTTGATTTTAATTCCAATTAAGTTATAATTTATTTTTCTCATCATCATCAAACATGAATAAAATAGTAGATTTTTAGAATAAAGAGGCAATATTTTTTTTCAAGTTCTTAATAAGAAAAATTCTAATTATTTATATGTGGTGGCAATACTTTTTGTCTTCTGAATGAATGCTTGAACAGTGCATATTTTTTATCTTATTATTTATGAATGTTAAAATTGTTGGCTCTTGAAAGAATGATGAAAAAGAGAAATGTTATTGATGATCTGAAAAATCAAAAGAAATTGATTCTTGAAGCAAGAAAAAGCAGTGAAAAAAAAATTTTGCAAAAAAAAAAGAGAGAAAGAAAAAGCAAGCAGAAAAAGCCAATAGCCCTTAAAACCAAAAGGCAAGGGTAAAAAGGATCCAAGGCTTTGAGCATTAATGGATAGGAGGGCCCAAGGAAATAAATCCAGGCCTAAGCGGCTAAATCAAGCTGTCCCTAACCATGTGCTTGTGGCATGCAGGTCCAAGTGAAAAGCTTGAGACTGAGTGGTTAAAGTCATGATCCAAAGCAAAAAGAGTGTGCTTAAGAGCTCTGGACATCTCCAATTGGGGACTTTAGCAAAGCTAAGTCACAATCTGAAAAGGTTCACCCATTTTATGTGTCTGTGGCATTTATGTATCCGGTGGTAATACTGGAAAACAAAGTGCTTAGGGCCACGGCCAAGACTCATAAAGTAACTGTGTTCAAGAATCAATATACTACACTAGGAGAATCAATAATACTATCTGAATTCTGAGTTCCTATGGATGCCAATCATTCTGAATTTCAAAGGATAAAGTGAGATGCCAAAACTGTTCAGAAACAAAAAGCTACTAGCCCCGCTCATCTAAATTAGAATCTGAGCTTCACTTAAAACTCGGAGATTTTATTGCTCTTTAAATTCTTTTTATCCTATTTTGTTCATCTAGTTGCTTGGGGACAAGCAACAGTTTAAGTTTGGTGTTGTGATGAGCGGATATTTTATACGCTTTTTGGGGGTAATTTCATGTAGATTTTAGTATGTTTTAATTAGTTTTTAGTAGAATATTATTAGTTTTTAGGCAAAAATCATATTTCTAGACTTTACCATGAGTTTGTGTGTTTTTCTGTGATTTCAGATATTTTCTGGCTGAAATTGAGGGAGCCGAGCAAAAATCTGATTTAGGCTGAAAAAGGACTGCTGATGCTGTTGGATCCTGACCTCCCTTCACTCGAAATGGATTTTCTGGAGCTACAGGAGTCCGATTGGCACGCTCTCAACGGCGTTGGAAAGTATACATCCAGGGCTTTCCAGCAATATATAATAGTCCATACTTTGCGCGAAGATAGATGACGTAAACTGGCGTTCAACGCCAGTATCATGCTGCTGTCTGGCGTCCAGCGCCAGAAACAGGTTACAAGTTGGAGTTCAACGCCCAAAACACGTCACAACCTGGCGTTCAACTCCAGAAACAGCCCAAGCACGTGAGAAGCTTTAGTTTCAGCCCCAGTACACACCAAGTGGGCCCCAGAAGTGGATTTCTGCACCAATTATCTTAGTTTACTTATTTTCTGTAAACATAGGTGGTGGACGAAATTGTGATCCATGTTCTTTGTATTTGTATGAAATCATTATTATGGCACCGGTTGAATTCACAACTCCGTTCAACTGACCAGCAAGTGTACTGGGTCGTCCAAGTAATAAACCTTACGTGAGTAAGGGTCAATCCCACAGAGATTGTTGGTATGAAGCAAGCTATGGTCACCTTGTAAATCTCAGTTAGGCAGATTAAATTTGTTTATGGTTTCGAAAATTAATAATAAAATAGAAATAATAAAAGGGATAGAATACTTATGCAGATTCATTGGTGGGAATTTCAGATAAGCGAATGGAGATACTGTATGGCTCAAGAACGCCTACTTTCCTATTGCTTCAACTCAATCCTTCTTACTCCTTTCCATAGCAAGCTATGTATAGGGGTTCACCGTTCGACGATGGCTACTTTGTATCCTCTTTGGAAAATGGTCCTCTGCGCTGTCACTCGCATGGCTAATCGTCTGGAGGCATCACACTGGCCGAAGGCTACATCCCATCCTCGCAGTGAAAACTACGCTCACGCGCTCTGTCACAGCACGGCTAATCACTGGTTGGTTCCCACTCCTGCTGGAATAGAATCCCTTGATTCTTTTGCGTCTGTCACTAACGCCCAGCACTTGCAAGTCTGAAGCACGTCACAGTCATTCATTACCGGAATCCTACTCGGAATACCACAGACAAGGTTAGACTTTCCGGATTCCCAGGATCCTACTCGGAATACCACAGACAAGGTGAGACTTTCCGGATCCTCATGAATGCCACCATCTATCTAGCTTATACCACGAAGATTCTGTTGGGGAATCTAAGAGATACACATTCAAGCTCGGTTGCATGTAGAACGGAAGTGGTTGTCAATCACGCGCGTTCATAGGTGAGAATGATGATGAGCGTCACATAATCATCACATTCATCATGTTCTTGGGTGCGAATGAATATCTTGGAATAAGAATAAGATAGAATTGAATAAAAAGTAATAGTAATTGTATTGAAACTTGAGGTACAGCAGAGCTCCACACCCTTAATCTATGGTGTGCAGAAACTCCACCGTTGAAAATACATAAGTGAAAGGTTCAGGCATGGCCGAATGGCCAGCCCCCAAAACGTGATCACAAGATTCAAAATACAATCCAGGATCCGGTCAAAGACGTCTAATACAATAGTTAAATGTTCTATTTATAATAAACTAGCTCCTAGGGTTTACATGAGTAAGTAATTGATGCATAAATCCACTTCCGGGGCCCACTTGGTGTATGCTTGGGCTGAGCTTGATCTATCCACGAGCTGAGGCTTTTCTTGGAGTTGAACTCCAAGTTATGACGTGTTTTGGGCGTTCAACTCCGGATCATGACGTTTTTCTGGCGTTTAACTCCAGACAGCAGCATGTACTTGGCGTTCAACACCAAGTTACGTCGTCAATTCCCGATTAAAGTATGGACTATTATATATTTCTGGAAAGCTCTGGATGTTTACTTTCCAACGCCGTTGAGAGCGCGCCATTTGGAGTTTAGTAGCTCCAGAAAATCCATTTTGAGTGCAGGGAGGTCAGATTCCAACAGCATCAGCAGTCCTTTCGTCAGCCTTTTTCAGAGTTTTGCTCAAGTCCCTCAATTTCAGCCAGAATTTACCTGAAATCACAGAAAAACACACAAACTCATAGTAAAGTCCAGAAATGTGAATTTAACATAAAAACTAATGAAAACATCCCTAAAAGTAGCTTGAACTTACTAAAAACTACCTAAAAACAATGCCAAAAAGCGTATAAATTATCCGCTCATCACAACACCAAACTTAAATTGTTGCTTGTCCCCAAGCAACTGAAAATCAAATAGGATAAAAAGAAGAGAATATACTATAAATTCTAAAATATCAATGAATATTAATTATAATTAGATGAGCGGGACTTGTAGCTTTTTGCTTCTGAACAGTTTTGGCATCTCACTTTTTCCTTTGAAGTTTAGAATGATTGGCTTCTCTAGGAACTTAGAATTTCGGATAGTGTTATTGATTCTCTTAGTTAAGTATGTTGATTCTTGAACACAGCTACTTATGAGTCTTGGCCGTGGCCCTAAGCACTTTGTTTTCCAGTATTACCACCGGATACATAAATGCCACAGACACATAACTGGGTGAACCTTTTCAGATTGTGACTCAGCTTTGCTAGAGTCCCCAGTTAGTGGTGTCCAGAGCTCTTAAGCACACTCTTTTGCTTTGGATCACGACTTTAACCACTCAGTCTCAAGCTTTTTACTTGGACCTTCATGACACAAGCACATGGTTAGGGACAGCTTGATTTAGCAGCTTAGGCCTGGATTTAATTTCCTCGGGCACTCCTATCCATTGATGCTCAAAGCCTTGGATCCTTTTTACCCTTGCCTTTTGGTTTTAAGGGCTATTGGCTTTTTCTACTGCTCCTTCTCTCTTTTTTCTCTTTTTTTTTTCGCAAGCTCTCTTTTTCACTGCTTTTTCTTGCTTCAAGAATCAATTTCATGATTTTTCAGATCATCAATAACATTTCTCTTTGTTCATCATTCTTTCAAGAGTCAACAATTTTAACATTCATAAACAACAAGATCAAAAGACATATGCACTGTTCAAGCATTCATTCAGAAAACAAAAGTATTGTCACCACATCAATATAATTAAACTAAATTCAAGGATAAATTTGAAATTCATGTACTTCTTGTTCTTTTGAATTAAAACATTTTTCTTTTAAGAGAGGTGAAGGATTAATGGATTTTATTCATAGCTTTAAGGCATGGTTACATCCTAATGATCATGAAATAAAGACACAAAACATAGATAAACACAATATTAAAAACCGAAAAGCAGAAAGAAATAAGAACAAGGAATGAGTCCACCTTAGTGGCGTCTTCTTCTTGAAGGACCAATGATGTTCTTTAGCTCTTCTATGTCCCTTCTTTGCCTTTGTTGCTCCTCCCTCATTGCTCTTTGATCTTCTCTTATTTCATGGAGTATGATGGAGTGCTCATGATGTTCCACCCTTAATTGTTTCATATTGTGGCTTAAATCCTCTAAGGAGGTGTTGAGTTGCTCCCAATAGTTGTTGGGAGGAAAGTGCATCCCTTGAGGCATCTCAGGGATTTCTTGATGATGAGCTTCCTCATGCATCTCTTGAGAACCGTGAGGGGCTTCTCTTGCTTGCTCCATCCTCTTCTTGGTGATGGGCTTATCCTCTTCAATGAGGATGTCTCCTTCTATGATGACTCCAGCTGAGTAACATAGATGGCAAATAAGGTGAGGAAAAGCTAGCCGTGCCATAGGTGAGGGCTTGTCGGCTATTTTGTAGATTTCATTGGAGATGACCTCATGAACTTCTACTTCCTCTCCAATCATGATGCCATGAATCATGATGGCCCGATCCACAGTAACTTCAGATCGGTTGCTAGTAGGAATGATGGAGCGTTGAATGAACTCCAACCATCCTCTAGCCACAGGCTTGAGGTCTAGTCTTCTTAGTTGGACTGGCTTGCCTTTGGAGTCTCTCTTCCACTGAGCTCCTTCCACACATATGTCCATAAGGACTTGGTCCAACCTTTGATCAAAGTTGACCCTTCTAGTGTAGGGGCGTTCATCTCCTTGCATCATGGGCAAGTGGAATGCCAACCTCACATTTTCCGGACTAAAATCCAAGTATTTCCCCTGAACCATTGTGAGATAGTTCTTTGGACTCGGGTTCATACTTTGATCATGGTTCCTAGTGATCCATGCATTGGCATAGAACTCTTGAACCATTAAGATTCCGACTTGTTGCATGGGGTTGGTTAAGACTTCCCAACCTCTTCTTCGGACTTCATGTCGGATCTCCGGATACTCATTTTTCTTGAGCTTGAAAGGGACCTCAGGGATCACCTTCTTCTTTGCCACAACATCATAGAAGTGGTCTTGATGGCTCTTGGAGATGAATCTTTCCATCTCTCATGACTCGGAGGTGGAAGCTTTTGTCTTCCCTTTTCCTTTTCTAGAGGATACTCCGGCCTTAGGTGCCATTGATGGTAATGGAAAAACAAAAAGCTTATGCTTTTACCACACTAAACTTAAAATATTGCTCGCCCTCGAGCAAGAGAAGAAAGAAGAGAAGAAGAAGAAGAAGAGAATATGGTAGAGAGGAAGAGATGTAGGTTCGGTCTTGTGAAGAAGAGGGGTTTGTGTTGTGTGAAAATGAAGTAGAATGGAAGGGTATTTATAGGGAGAGAGGGTAGTGTGTATTCGGCCATTTAGGGTGGGAATGGGTGGGAAAATGTTTTTGAATTTTGGAAGGTAGGTGGGGTTTATGGGGAAGAGTGGATGGATGTGAGTGGTGAAGGGGGTAATTGGGAAAAGAGATTGAGGTGATTGATGAAGAGTGTTGGAAAGTGTGGCATGGGGAATAGGAGAGTGTGATTAGGATTAAAAGGTAAGGTGGGAATATGGTAGGTGGGGATCCTGTAGGGTCCACAGATCCTGAGGTGATCCTGTGGGGTCCACAGATCCTGAAGTGTCAAGGAATTCCAACCCTGCACCAAATAGGCATGTAAATTGCCTTGGCACACCATTCTGGCGTTTAAACGCCCATTGGTGCACATTCTGGGCGTTCAACGCCCATGTAAAGCATGTTTCTGGCATTGAACGCCAGTTTCATGCTTGTTACTGGCGTTCAGCGCCAGTTTTTCCTCTCTGCGCACATTCCTGGCGTTCAGCGCCAGGATTTTGCTTGTTTCTGGCGTTCAGCGCCAGAATGATGCTCCGTTCTGGCGTTGAACGCCGGCCAGATGCATCTTACTGGCGTTGAACGCCAGCCTGTGCGTCCTCCAGGGTGAAAATTTTTTTCTTCTGCTGTTTTTGATTCTGTTTTTAATTTTTATGATTTTTTCGTGACTCCTCATGATCATGTACCTAATAAAACACAAAATAACAATAATATAGAATAAAATAAAAATTAGATAAATAAAATTGGGTTGCCTCCCAACAAGCGCTTCTTTAATGTCAATAGCTTGACAGTGGCTTTCATGGAGCCACAAGGTGATCAGGTCAATGTTGTATAGTTGTCAACACCAAACTTAGAGTTTGGATATGGGGTCTTAACACCAAACTTAGAGTTTGGTTGTGGCCTCACAACACCAAACTTAGAGTTTGACTGTGTGGGCTCTTCTTGACTCTGAACTGAGAGAAGCTCTTCGTGCTTACTCTCTTCTGTCACAGAGGGATGGCCATGTGCCTTAAACACAAGGTAGTCCCCATTCAATTGAAGGACTAATTCACCTCTGTTGACATCTATCACAGCTCCTGCTGTGGCTAGGAAAGGTCTTCCAAGGATGATGCAATCATCATCTTCCTTCCTAGTGTCTAAGATTATGAAATCAGCAGGGATGTAAAGGCCTTCAACCTTTACTAACACGTCCTCTACTATTCCATAAGCTTGTCTCAATGACTTGTCTGCCAGTTGTAATGAGAACAAGGCAGGCTGTACCTCAATGATCCCCAGCTTCTCCATTACAGAGAGTGGCATAAGATTTATCCCTGAGCCCAGATCACACAGAGCTTTTTCAAAGATCATGGTGCCTATGGTACAAGGTATTAAGAACTTGCCAGGATCTTGTTTCTTTTGAGGTAGAATTTTCTGAATCCAAGTATCCAGTTCATTAATGAGCAAGGGAGGTTCACTTTCCCAAGTCTCATTACCAAATAACTTGGCATTCAGCTTCATGATAGCTCCTAAATATTGAGCAACTTGCTCTCCAGTCACATCTTCATCCTCTTCAGAGGAGGAATAGTCTTCAGAGCTCATGAATGGCAGAAGGAGATTTAATGGAATCTCTATGGTCTCTATAAGAGCCTCAGATTCTTTTGAATCCTTAATAGGAAACTCCTTCTTGCTTGAGGGACGTCCCAGGAGGTCTTTCTCACTAGGATTTTCGTCCTCCTCCTCCCTTGTGCATTCGGCCACATTGATCACATCAATTGCCTTGCACTCTCTTTTTGGATTCTCTTCTGTATTGCTTGGAAGAATACTGGGAGGAGTTTCAATGACTTTCTTACACAGCTGGCCCACTTGTGCCTCCAGATTTCTAATGGAAGACCTTGTTTCACTCATAAAACTGAAAGTGGCCTTTGACAGATCAGAGACTACATTGGCTAAATTAGAGGTGTTTTGTTCAGAATTCTCTGTCTGTTGCTGAGAAGATGATGGATATGGCTTGCTATTGCCCAGCCTGTTGCGTCCACCATTGTTAAAGCCTTGTTGAGGCTTTTGTTGATCATTCCATGAGAAATTTGGATGATTTCTCCACGATGGGTTATAGGTGTTTCCATAAGGTTCACCCATGTAATTAACCTCTGCCATGGCAGGGTTCTCAGGATCATAAGCTTCTTCAGAAGCTGCCTCTCTAATACTGTTGGATGCATGTTGCCATCCATTCAGATTTTGAGAGATCATGTTGACCTGTTGAGTCAACACTTTGTTCTGAGTCAATATGGCATTCAGAGCATCAATTTTAAGAACTCCTTTCTTCTGAGGTATCCCATTATTCACGGAATTCCTCTCAGAAGTGTACATGAACTGGTTGTTTGCAACCATGTCAATGAGTTCTTGAGCCTCTTCAGGCGTTTTCTTCAGGTGAATAGATCCACCTGCAGAATGGTCCAATGACATTTTCGAAAATTCAGAGAGACCATAATAGAATATATCTAATATGGTCCATTCTGAAAATATGTCAGATGGACATCTTTTGGTCAGCTGCTTGTATCTTTCCCAAGCTTCATAGAGGGATTCACCATCTTTTTGTTTGAAGGTTTGAACATCCACTCTCAGCTTGCTCAGCTTTTGAGGAGGAAAGAATTTATCCAAGAAGGCAGTGACCAGCTTATCCCATGAGTCCAGGCTATCTTTGGGTTGTGAATCCAACCATATTCTAGCTCTGTCTCTTACAGCAAAAGGGAAAAGCATGAGTCTGTAGACTTCAGGATCAACTCCATTCGTCTTTACAGTCTCACAGATCTGCAAGAACTCAGTTAAAAACTGATAAGGATCTTCAGATGGAAGTCCATAAAACTTGCAGTTTTGTTGCATTAAGGCAACTAGCTGAGGTTTCAGCTCAAAGTTGTTGGCTCCAATGGCAGGAATGGAGATGCTTCTTCCATCAAACTTGGACGTTGGCTTTGTGAAGTCACCAAGCATTCTCCTTGCATTATTATTATTTTCGGCTGCCATCTCCTTCTCTTGTTCGAAAATTTCTGAAAGGTTATTTCTGGATTGTTGTAATTTAGCTTCTCTTAAATTTCTCTTCAAAGTCCTTTCAGGTTCTGGATCAATTTCAACAAGAGTGCCTTTATCCCTGTTCCTGCTCATATGAAAGATAAGAAAACAAGAAAAGAAAGAGGAATCCTCTATGTCACAATATAGAGATTCCTTTATGTTAGTAGAAAAAGAAGGGGGTAGAAGAAATAGAAGGGGGAATTCAGATATCTAGATGGAGAGAGGTGAAGAGAAGTGTTAGTAATTAAATAATTAAATAGAAGAGGAAAAGAGAAAGAGAATTTCGAAAATAATTTTAAAAAGGGGTTAGTGATTTTTCAAAAATTAGAGATAAGATGTAATTGAAATTAAAATTTAAAACAATTAATTAATTAAAAAGAATTTTTGAAAAAGAGAGAGGTATTTTCGAAAATTGAAGAGGGAAAACTAGTTAGGTGGTTTTGAAAAAGATAAGAAACAAACAAAAAGTTAGTTAGTTGATTGAAAAAGATTTGAAATCAAATTTTGAAAAATATAAAATTTTTGAAAAGGATAAGATAAAAAGATAAGATAAAAGTTTTAAGAAAAAGATATTTTGAAAAAGATTTAATTTTTAAAATGACTTAGCTAACAAGAAACTACAAGATAAGATTCTAGAATTTAAAGATTGAACCTTTCTTAACAAGAAAGTAACAAACTTCAAATTTTTGAACCAATCACATTAATTGTTAGCTAATTTTCGAAAATTAGATATAAAATATAAGAAAAAGATTTTTGAAAAATAATTTTTTAAATTTTCGAAAATAATAAAAAATGAAAAAGATATGATTTTTGAAAAAGATTTTGAAAAGATAAGATTTTTAAAATTGAAATTTTGACTTGACTTGTAAGAAACAACTAATTTTAAAAATTTTTGACCAAGTCAACCCAAAATTTTGAAAATTTGGAGGGAAATAAGGAAAAGATATTTTTTTATTTTTGAATTTTTTTAATTATGAGAGAGAAAAAGAACAAAAATACTCAATGCATGAAATTTTTAGATCAAAACAATGAATGCATACAAGACTGCTATGAATGTCAAGATGAATACCAAGAACACTTTGAAGATCATGATGAACATCAAGAACATAATTTTGAAAAATTTTTGATGCAAAGAAAACATGCAAGACACCAAACTTAGAAATTTTTAATGCTTGGAAAATATGAATGCAAAGATGCACATGAAAAACAAGAAAAGACACAAAACAAGAAAACATCAAGATCAAACAAGAAGACTTACCAAGAACAACTTGAAGATCATGAAGAACACTATGAATGCATGGGATTTTCGAAAAATGCAAGAAAAAATTTTAAAAGCATGCAATTGACACCAAACTTAAAATTTGACTCAAGACTTAAACAAGAAACACAAAATATTTTTTATTTTTATGATTTTCTAATTTTTTGATTTTTTATTAATATTTTCGAAAATAAAGTTTAGGAAAACGAAAAATAAAAGAAAAAATTTTGAAAAAGATTTTTGAAAAGAAAATTACCTAATCTGAGCAACAAGATGAACCGTTAGTTGTCCAAACTCGAACAATCCCCGGCAACGGCGCCAAAAACTTGGTGGACGAAATTGTGATCCATGTTCTTTGTATTTGTATGAAATCATTATTATGGCACCGGTTGAATTCACAACTCCGTTCAACTGACCAGCAAGTGTACTGGGTTGTCCAAGTAATAAACCTTACGTGAGTAAGGGTCGATCCCACAGAGATTGTTGGTATGAAGCAAGCTATGGTCACCTTATAAATCTCAGTTAGGCAGATTAAATTTGTTTATGGTTTCGAAAATTAATAATAAAATAGAAATAATAAAAGGGATAGAATACTTATGCAGATTCATTGGTGGAAATTTCAGATAAGCGAATGGAGATACTGTATAGCTCAAGAACGCCTACTTTCCTATTGCTTCAACTCAATCCTTCTTACTCCTTTCCATAGCAAGCTATGTATAGGGGTTCACCGTTCGACGATGGCTACTTTGTATCCTCTCTGGAAAATGGTCCTCTGCGCTGTCACTCGCATGGCTAATCGTCTGGAGGCATCACACTGGCCGAAGGCTACATCCCATCCTCGCAGTGAAAACTATGCTCACGTGCTCTGTCACAGCACGGCTAATCACTGGTTGGTTCCCGCTCCTGCTGGAATAGAATCCCTTGATTCTTTTGCGTCTGTCACTAACGCCCAGCACTTGCAAGTCTGAAGCACGTCACAGTCATTCATTACCGGAATCCTACTCGGAATACCACAGACAAGGTTAGACTTTCCGGATTCCCAGGATCCTACTCAGAATACCACAGACAAGGTGAGACTTTCCAGATCCTCATGAATGCCGCCATCTATCTAGCTTATACCACGAAGATTCTGTTGGGGAATCTAAGAGATACACATTCAAGCTCGGTTGCATGTAGAACGGAAGTGGTTGTCAATCACGCGCGTTCATAGGTGAGAATGATGATGAGCGTCACATAATCATCACATTCATCATGTTCTTGGGTGCGAATGAATATCCTGGAATAAGAATAAGATAGAATTGAATAAAAAGTAATAGTAATTGTATTGAAACTTGAGGTACAGCAGAGCTCCACACCCTTAATCTATGGTGTGCAGAAACTCCACCGTTGAAAATACATAAGTGAAAGGTTCAGGCATGGCCGAATGGCCAGCCCCCAAAACATGATCACAAGATTCAAAATACAATCCAGGATCCGGTCAAAGACGTCTAATACAATAGTTAAATGTTCTATTTATAATAAACTAGCTCCTAGGGTTTACATGAGTAAGTAATTGATGCATAAATCCACTTCCGGGGCCCACTTGGTGTATGCTTGGGCTGAGCTTGATCTATCCACGAGCTGAGGCTTTTCTTGGAGTTGAACTCCAAGTTATGACGTGTTTTGGGCGTTCAACTCCGGATCATGACGTTTTTCTGGCGTTTAACTCTAGACAGCAGCATGTACTTGGCGTTCAACACCAAGTTACGTCGTCAATTCCCGATTAAAGTATGGACTATTATATATTTCTGGAAAGCTCTGGATGTTTACTTTCCAACGCCGTTGAGAGCGCGCCATTTGGAGTTTAGTAGCTCCAGAAAATCCATTTTGAGTGCAGGGAGGTCAGATTCCAACAGCATCAGCAGTCCTTTCGTCAGCCTTTTTCAGAGTTTTGCTCAAGTCCCTCAATTTCAGCCAGAATTTACCTGAAATCACAGAAAAACACACAAACTCATAGTAAAGTCCAGAAATGTGAATTTAACATAAAAACTAATGAAAACATCCCTAAAAGTAGCTTGAACTTACTAAAAACTACCTAAAAATAATGCCAAAAAGCGTATAAATTATCCGCTCATCACTAGGCTACTAGTTTACTATTTAAACAACTTTTAGAGGATTACTTGGTACCTCATGACATTTTAGATCTGAAATTTGTACCTTTTAGCAGCATGAGTCTCTAAACTCCATTGTTGGGGGTGAGGAGCTCTGCAGCGTCTCGATGAATTAATACAATTACCTTTGTTTTCCATTTAAACACGCTTGTTCCTATCTAAGATGTTCATTCGCGCTTAAACATGAAGAAGGTGATGATCCGTGACACTCATCACCTTCCTCAAATCCATGAACGTGTGCCTGACAACCACCTCCGTTCTACATCAGACTGAATGAGTTTCTCTTAGATTCCTTAATCAGAATCTTCGTGGTATAAGCTAGAATTGATGGCGGCCACTCTTGAGGATCCGAAAGGTCTAAACCTTGTCTGTGGTATTCCGAGTAGGATTCAAAGATTGAATGGCTGTGACGAGCTTTAAACTCGCGATTGCTGGGCGTGATAACAAACGTAAAAGGATCAATGGATCCTATTCCAACATGATCGAGAACCAACAGCTGATTAGCCGTGCTGTGACAGAGCATCTGGACCATTTTCACTGAGAGGATGGGAGGTAGCCACTGACAATGGTGACACCCTACATACAGCTTGCCATGGAAGGAGCCTTGCGTGTGGAAAAGGATTTCAAGGAAGAGTTGAAGTTCAGAGGACAAAGCATCTCCAAAACCCCAACATGTTCTTCATTAATAAAGTAACAATTACTTATTCCAAACACTTTTACTTCTTACAATTAAATCCAAATAACCTTATTGGCATCCTGAATAAGATTAGAAAATAAACATAGCTTGCTTCAAACCAATAATCTCTGTGGGATCGACCCTTACTCACGTAAGGTATTACTTGGACGACCCACTGCACTTGCTGGTTAGTTGTGCGGATTGCAAAAGGTGTGATTACAATTTTGTGCACCAAAAGGGAAGACAAAAGCTTCCACCTCCAAGTCATGGGAGATGGAGAGATTCATCTCAAGGGTCCATAGCTCAGTAGTAGAGCATTTGACTGCACATCAAGAGAGCCCACTCATGGACCTCAACAAGAGCATGAGGAATTCTCTCATCAAGAAATCCCTAAGATACCTCAGGGGATACATTTTCCTCCACACAATTATTGAAAGCAACTAAGGATAGGAGCACCAAAATCACTAGGGATCAAGCAACAGAGGCAAGGAAGAGACATAGAGGAGCTCACGAGCACCTTTGGTTCTTTAAGAGGAAGACGCTACCCTCACTAAGGTGGACTCATTCCTTAATCTCCTTGCTCTTATTTTCCTGTTTTTTGGTTTTTTGAGCTTCATGTTTGTCTATGTTTGTGTCTTTATTACATGATCATTAGTGTCTAGTGTCTATGTCTTAAGGCTATGAATAATTCCATGAAGCATTCACCTTTTTTAAATGAAAAATGTTTTTAATACAAAAGAACAAGAAGCACATGAGTTTCGAATTCATCCTTGAAATTAGTTTAATTATATTGATGTGGTGACAATACTTTTTGTTTTCTGAATGAATGCTTAAACAGTGCATATTTTTTATCTTGTTGTTTACGAATGCTAAAATTGTTGGCTCTTGAAAGAATGATGAACAAGAGAAATGTTATTGATAATCTGAAAAATCATAAAATTGATTCTTGAAGCAAGAAAAAGCAGTGAATAACAAAATCTTGTGAAAAAAATGGCGGAAAAATAAATAAATAAATAAATAAATATAAAAGAAAAAGAAAAAGCAAGCAGAAAAAGCCAATAGCCCTTAAAATGAAAAGGCAAGGGTAAAAAGAATCCAAGGCTTTGAGCATCAATGGATAGGAGGGCCCAAGGAAATAAATCCAGGCCTAAGCGGTTAAATCAAGCTGTCCCTAACCATGTGCTTGTGGCATGCAGGTCCAAGTGAAAAGCTTGAGACTGAGTGGTTAAAGTCGTGATCCAAAGCAAAAAGAGTGTGCTTAAGAGCTCTAGACACCTCTAATTGGAGACTTTAGCAAAGCTAAGTCACAATCTAAAAATGTTCACTCAGTTATGTGTCTGTGGCATTTATGTATCCAGTGGTAATATTGGAAAACAAAGTGCTTAGGGCCACGGCCAAGACTCATAAAGTAGTTGTGTTCAAGAATCAACATACTAAAATAGGAGAATCAATAATACTATCTGAATTCTGAGTTCCTATAGATGCTAATCATTCTAAACTTCAAAGGATAAAGTGAGATGCCAAAACTGATCAGAAGTAAAAAGCTACTAGTCCCGCTCATCTAATTAGAACTAAGCTTCATTGATATTTTGGAATTTATAGTATATTCCCGTCTTTTTATCCTATTTGATTTTCAGTTGCTTGGGGACAAGCAACAATTTAAGTTTGGTGTTGTGATAAGCGGATAATTTATACGCTTTTTGGCATTGTTTTTAGGTAGTTTTAGTAGGTTCTAACTACTTTTTAGTATGTTTTTATTAGTTTTCATGCAAAATTCATATTTCTGGACTTTACTATGAGTTTGTGTATTTTTCTGTGATTTCAAGTATTTTTTGGCTGAAATTGAGGGATCTGAGCAAAAATCTTATTTAGGCTGAAAAAGGACTGCTGATGCTGTTGGATTCTGACCTCCCTGTACTTGGAAATGGATTTTTTAGAGCTATAGGATTCCAATTGCCGTGCTCTCAATTGGTTTGGAAAGTAGACATCCAGGGCTTTCCAGCAATATATAATAGTTCATACTTTGTTCGAAGATAAACGACGTAAACTGGTGTTTAACACCAGTTCCATGTTCTATTTTGGCGTTAAACGCCAAAAACAGGTTACCAGTTGGAGTTAAACGCCCAAAACAGGTTACAACCTGTTGTTTAACTCTAGAAACAGCCCAAGCATGTGAAAAGCTCAAATCTCAGCCCCAGCACACACCAAGTGGGCCCCAGAAGTGGATTTCTGCACTATCTATCTTAGTTTACTCATTTTCTGTAAACCTAGATTACTAGTTTAGTATTTAAACAACTTTTAGAGATTTATTTTGTACCTCATGACATTTTAGATCTGAACTTTGTACTTTTTGATGGCATGAGCCTCTAAACTCCATTGTTGGGGGTGAGGAGCTCTGTAGCGTCTCGATGAATTAATGCAATTATTTCTATTTTCTATTCAAACACGCTTATTTCTATCTAAGATATTCATTTGCACTTCAATATGAAGAAGGTGATGATCCGTGACACTCATCACCATTCTCAACCTATGAACGCGTGCCTGACAACCATCTCTGTTCTACATTAGATTGAATTTGTATCTCTTAGATTCCTTAATCAGAGTCTTCGTGGTATAAGCTAGAATCCATTGGCAGCATTCTTGAGAATCCGGAAAGTCTAAACCTTGTCTGTGGTATTCTGAGTAGGATTCAGGGATTGAATGACTTTGATGAGCTTCAAACTCACAAGGGTTGGGCATAATGACAGACGCAAAAGGATCATTGGATCCCATTCCAGCATGAGTGAGAACCGACAGATAATTAGCCGGGCGGTGACAGCGCACCTGGACCATTTTCACTGAGAGGACGGATGGTAGCCATTGACAATGGTGATCCACCAACACATAGCTTGCCATAGAAGGAACCTTGCGTGCGTGAAGAAGATGACAGTAGGAAAGCAGAGATTTAGAAGACAAAGCATCTCCAAAACTCTAACACATTCTCCATTACTGCGTAACAAATACTCATTTCATGCTCTTTCACTTTTTATAATTGAAACTAAAGAACCCTATTGGTATCCTGACTAAGAATAATAAGATAACCATAGCTTGCTTCAAGCCGACAATCTCCGTGGGATTGACCCTTACTCAGGTAAGGTATTACTTGGACGACCTAGTGCACTTGCTGGTTAGTTGTGCACAATTACATAGTGTGAGTGTAATTTTCGTGCACCACTTCCCTTAATTGATTCTCTCACTCCATAAAGCAATCTCAATTTGAGTTCATCATACCCTATAAAATACTCACAACCAAGCTCCAAGCAACAAGGGTGATATCTAATAGAGAAAATAGAAAATAAAAGCAAAAGACATCAATAAAACAAGAAAACAAACACCTAAATTTTAGCAAAAACAACCAAATAACCAAAAAGTAAGCTATTTACACTATCAACATATTTACAACAACCTAAGATATAGCACCAATTGCGCTCCCCGGCAACGGCGCCAAATTTCATAATGTGAGAATTCTCTTGTGTAGTTCGGAATCAATCAAAACATGAATCAAATCGTTGGTAGCATAGCCTAAACCAACAATGAATTCTCACTATCAAATGCTTTCACAATTCAAATCAAATATAAACCGAGAGTAGTTAAACCTCGGGTCGTTCTCCATAGGAATGCAATTGAAGTGTTATACTTTCAGTTGTTAGAGGGCAAAAGGGGGTGGTTTCCAAATCAAAGAACAAAAGATTAAAAGAACTAAGATATAAAAGAACAAAGAAATGATCAAAATTGATATTAATGCAAGTAAAAAGGGAAACAAGATCAGAACTAGTGAAAATGCTAGAAATGCATAAAAAGAGCCTTGACTTGGGAATGAGACTCCAAAGAATCCCATCTTCGCCATAACCACAACTATGATAATTATCATGAGTTAATCTCACTTAGTTAACCCCTAACATCGAGGAATAGGTCAAGCAAGCATGATTGGCCTTAATCCATAACTCCTATCCAACTTACCAAACTAGTTGATAAAAGGCTAGCTTTAATGAAAACAAGAGTCAACTAACTCCCCAAGAATTACCACTAAACGTCAGACATTATGACTCTAGTATCTTAGGAACTCAAACCCCAAGCCAAGGTGTGAAAATCTACTCAAAATTACCAAGTGGCATTTTCACAAACACTTGGTGGGCATAAAACCAAAACATGAGAAATTGTAAAGAAAAATAGAAAACTATGACCAACTATTTACAAAATCAACAATAAACAAGCAATCAAGCATAAAGAAAGCATAAAACATAAAATTCATTGATCAAAACTTCAAGAAACACAAAATTACAAATATGAACAAAGTAACTTGAACCAAAAGGAAATGAAAGTAATAGTGCTTTAATTAAAGAGGAAATTGAGAGTACTTACAATTAAAGAAGCAAAAATCCAAAATCAAAGCTTGCTATAAAATGCTACAATGAAGATAAAAATGAAACCCTAGGAGAGCATTTTCTACTCTACACTACTCCTACTCCTAATTATGAAAATAATAAAACTATTTAAGTGAGCTCAAGCTTAATTCTCCCTATTGCCTTCATATGTGTTGATATCCCCTTCATATAGCATCAAAGTTCAGCCTTCAAGCCTTCCAAAATGGGCCAAAAGCCTTTAAAATTCACGTTACACGTGTTTCATTAATGAAATCACGTGCAGAGTTCTGTGCATACGCACACTTGGCTGAAAGTTGACCTGTGCATATGCACAGGTGCTTGTGCGCACGCACACATGGAAATTCCTTCTTGTGCGCACGCACAGATGCTTGTGCGCACGCACACTTCGCTGTGTGTGCTTTTCCTTGTTTTCTTCATATTTTCTCCCTTTTACGTGCTTTCTTCCACTTTTTCCTAGCCAATCTTACCTCAATGACCTGAAATTACTTAACAAACAAGTCATGGCATCCAATGGCATAGAAGTGGAATTAAAATCACCAATTTAAGCCTAAAAACGCATGTTTTCACATTTAGGATCAAATTAGGGGCAAAACACAAAAGTATGCTATTTGGGTGCTTAAGTGTGAGTTTATGTGCTAGAATCCATCCAAATTGAGTCAAATATGTCATCAGATATGGACTCATCAATGCTCTTGGGAACAAAATGCTATCATCGGCAAAAAATAGGTGGCTTATCTCCAAGCTTTTCGTCGCTAGTTTAATCCCTTGAATCTACTTGTGGTTTTGGGCCTTTGTCAACATTTCGGATAGGACCTCCGCACATAGTATGAACAAGTATGGTGAGAGGGGATCACCTTACCCCAATCCTCTCAAAGGATGGAAAATTTTGCTAGAATTTTCATTTAGGAGTATTAAAAAAGATGTCGTGCTCACACATCTTCTGATTATTTTAACCCATCTTGTTGGGAACTGATGAGCGGATAATTTATACGATTTTTGGCATTGTTTTTAGGTAGTTTTTAGTATGATCTAGTTACTTTTAGGGATGTTTTCATTAGTTTTTATGCTAAATTCATATTTCTGGACTTTACTATGAGTTTGTGTGTTTTTCTGTGATTTCAGGTATTTCTGGCTGAAATTGAGGGACCTGAGCAAAACTCTGATAGGAGGCTGACAAAGGACTGCTAATGCTGTTGGAATCTGACCTCCCTGCACTCGAAATAGATTTTCTGGAGCTACAAAACTCCAAATGGCGTGCTCTCAACGGCTTTGGAAAGTAGACATCCAGAGTTTTCCAGCAATATATAATAATCCATACTTTATTCGAGATTTGACGACGTAAACTGGCGCTCAACGCCAGTTCCATGCTGCATTCTAGAGTCAAACGCCAGAAACACGTCACGAACCAGAGTTGAACGCCCAAAACACGTTACAACTTGGCGTTCAACTCCAAGAGAAGCCTCAGCTCGTGGATAGATCAAGCTCAGCCCAAGCACACACCAAGTGGGCCCCGGAAGTGGATTTATGCATCAATTACTTACTTCTGTAAACCCTAGTAGCTAGTTTAGTATAAATAGAACTTTTTACTATTATATTTTGAGTCTTGGATTGTATTTTCAATCTTCTGATCACGTTTGGGGGCTGGCCATTCGGCCATGGCTAAACCTTCATCACTTATGTATTTTCAACTGTGGATTTTCTACACACCATAGATTAAGAGTGTGGAGCTCTGCTGTACCTCAAGTTTCAATGTAATTACTACTATTTTCTATTCAATTCAGCTATTCTTATTCTAAGATATTCGTTGCACTTCAACATGGTGAATGTGATGATCCGTGACACTCATCATCATTCTCACCTATGAACACGTGATGAGAGAACTTTTGCGTAGTCTATAATCCAGAATAAATTCCCGTTGCAAGTATAGCTTCTAAACCAACAAAAGTCCTTTCATACAAACATTTTGGTTGTCACAAGTAACAAACCCCTTTAAAATTGATAACCGAGTATTTAAACCTCGGGTCGTCTTCTCAAGGAATTGCAGAGAAGTATGTTCTTATTATTGGTTATGGCGATTGTAAATTTAGGGTTTCAAGAATGAGGAGTGAATATGGCAAATAATTTAAATAGCAATTAGAATAAAAAAATGCTGTAAAGCAAGCTTTTGGCAAGTATGAGAAACTGGAAGTCCAGACTTTGTTATTCTTAGTAATAATAATGAAAGTTGAATCTTAATTCCACTTAGTTGACCTTTGCTAGAGCAAAGGAAAGTCAAGGGACTAATTAGTTAGACCTTCGAATCCTATTTATTTCCTAAGAAAAGGTTGGGATTATTGAAGTTCAGTTCAATTAGCAAAGTTAACAGTTATCAATTATCTTGAGCTAAGATAACTCCTGAGTTACTGATTTCTTAACCAATACCAAAAGGAAGGAAATTAAATCTACTGGAATAAAAGCATCTTCAGATTGGGAAGAATCAATGGCATAAGTAAATAAAGCAATATTAAACTGAAATACCTCAAATATCATTAAATAAGATAATCATCATGAAAATGGCATAGGCCAAATAGGCAACATAACTAATACAAGCAAGCATTCAAATGTCTGAAAATAAGAAATAACATAGAGTAAAAGAACATTGAACCTGGGATTGAGAGTCACTCCTAAAACTAAGAGAAGTCCTAAATCCTAAATCCTAATCCTAAAGAGAGAGGAGAGAACCTCTCTCACTAAAAACTACATCTAAAATTGTAAAAAGTGAATTATGAGAGCATAATTATGAATGGATGCATTCCCCCACTTTATAGCCTCTAATCTGTGTTCTCTGGGCCGAAAACTGGGTCAGAAACAGCCCAGAAGTCACTTCCAGCGCTTTCTTGTCAGTACAGGTTGCGGCCAAGTGACGCAGAGGCGTCATCCATGCGTCCGCGCGGATTGCAGTTCACAGATGTGACGCGGGCACGTCATTCACGCGTTCACGTCGCCTAACTTCGAGGCAGCTATGGCAAATTATATATCAAATCGAAGCCCCAGACAGAACTTTCCAACGCAACTAGAACCGCGTCGTTTGGACCTCTGTAGCTAAAGTTATAGCCGTTTGAGTGCGAAGAGGTCAGGCTGGACAACTTAGCAATTCCTCCAACTTCTTGTATTCCTTCCACTTTTGCATGCTTCCTTTCCATCCTCTAAGCCATTCCTGCCCTGTAATCTCTGAAATCACTTAACACACATATCAAGGCATCGAATGGTAATAAAGGATAATTAAATTTAATATTTCTAAAGCATAGAAAACATGTTTTCACATATATCATATCATGAAGAAGGAATTGTAAAACTATGCAAATAGTATGAATAAGTGTGCAAAGGCTTGATAAAAACCACTCAATTGAGCACAAGATAAACCATAAAATAGTGGTTTATCAATCTCCCCACACTTAAATATTAGCATGTCCTCATGCTAAGCTCAAGAGAAGCTATAAAGAAATGAAGAGGAATGGTAAAATGTATGAAATGCAACCTATCTATATGAATGCAAAAATGTTTCTATCTACTTGGTTAAAAGTAAGCAAGTTCTTCAAGACAAATATGAATCAATTCCGCTAATTCAAATTACACAATAAAAGACAAGTAAACTTGTAAGAAGATAGCTCATGAAAGCAGGGAACATAGATTTAAGCACTGAACCCTTACTGGTAGTGTATATCACTCTAACTCTCAAGTGTCTAGGGTCATTCGCTCTACTCTTCTCTAATCATGCTTTCTAAACCTTGTTCTTTATCTAACCAATTAACAAATATTTAGCATACTAATGCAAACATCATGAGGTCTTTTCAGGGTTGTAATGGGGCTAAGGTGAAGGTAAGGGTATATATAAGGCTAAGTGAGCTAGTGAAGTGAATCCTTGAGTAGTCTAAGATCTCACCTAACATATATATACTCTATAAAAATTTTAAAATTATACTTAGCTTTCCATAATTTTTCCCACTTTTGTATTACATGCTCATGTAGAAAACTTATTATTTTGAATTTTGTCCCATGTGCATTGATTCTTTTTATTTTGCATTTGGGGTAATATTATTTTTCTTCTCTTTTCTTTTCTTCTTCTTTTTTTTTGTATCCCCTTATTTAATTACTTAATATATTTTTTTTCAATGCACATGGTAATTTAATTATTTTGATTTCACATGAGCATGCTTCCCAAATTTTCAAATAACTTATTTAATTTAGTTCCCTACTTTTTCATATCATCACATGTTCCATAAAATTTTCCACACTTAAATTATACACAATATCTATCTTAAGCTAACCAAGGATTCAACTTGAGATTTTTATTCTGTTTTTCTGCTTAAGGCTAGTAATGTCGTTATAGAACATAAGGGGTTAAAAGGCTCAAGGTGACTAACAAGGGTGATGTAAAGGGTAGGCTTATTTGGGATAAGTGAGCTAAAATCAAATAATGGCCTCAATCATATGCAAACATGTAAATACACTAAATATTAGACATATAGAATTGAACAAAATAAAGATTACAATCATAGAGAAGAAAAACATACAAGAATAAAATTTTATGGTTAAATAATGTAACCATACAAATAAGCTCAAAATCTCACGGGTTGTGTGTTCTTTGGCTCAAAAATTGGCTCAAAAAGCATGTTCCAAATACAACTTCAAACAAGTGTAACAAAAAATTTTATTCAAATTAGTGAAATGCTATAAAAAGTTTCTTGCAAAAGAAATTATTACTTTAACCAAGTGGTAAAATATGCAAAAATCAAACAAATATGCAAATGCAACAATGAACTATCAAATAAAATAAAACATTGGTGTTGAAATAGGAAATAACTAACCCATGGAGATCGGTATCGACCTCCCCACACTTAAAGATAACACCGTCCTCGGTGCATGCTAAGATGTGCAGGTGGACGGGTTGTTCCAACTGATGCTTTTCTCCAAAGATTGTGCAGATGGACTTGTCTTCTCTCCCCATGTAAACGTCTTCCGCTTCCCTTCTGGGTGGCCATCCTGAAAGAAAATAGGGAAGAAAAGTAACCCAGAAATAAAGATAAGAAAATAAATAAAGTATGGTTGGGTTAATGCCAAATGATAAGGGTCTCATTTACATGGAAGCTTCAACATGTACGTGAGAAAATAATAGAAGCCATGGCATGCCAGTGGTACAAAATGTACAACAATGGGGAAGAGAGTGGGGAAGGAGAGATAATATAAATTCATGTCAATGCAAAAGTAATACAGATATAAAAGATTGGCATTGATTTAAATAATATTACTCAATCAGAATTAAACAAGTCACTAAGCACCAAGAAAATACCAGAAAAGATGTAACAGTTGAATAAGAACATTTGAACACCAATGGTAAAATAATAAATTTAGAAAAGAAAAGAAAAATATGCACAAAATTAAAATGCAATGAATGAAATATTCAAATAAATTAAGTAAAATAAAATGAAAGATAAGAAGAATGAGAAGGGAAAGAACGGAAGAAGAAGTAAGTAAGAAAGGAGGGAGGAAAAATTAGGATTGGGGAAGAAAAGATAAGATATTTGGCAAATTAGGATAAGCTGTGCAGCGCAATCGACACGGTCGTGTGGGACACGCGGTCACGCGACTTGCGCTTATACTGATTGACGCGGTTGCGTCGGTCACGCGGTTGCGTCGGTCACGCGGTCGCGTGACCCGTTTTATGCTACTGGCGCGAGGGCAGCCTCGCGCTCGCATAACTCTTTGTTCAAAATCATTAATTGCCAAATATTGGGTGACGCAATCGCGTGGGGCATGCGATCGCGTGAGTGGGCTTCAAAAAGGAATGACGCGGACGCGTCGGCGACGCAGTTGCGTGATAGGGATTGTGCGTCCAGCATCAATCCAACACCACTCTCGCACAATAATTTGTTGTGCACCCTTTTTATGTCGAAAATCAGGGCACGAGGCCGCGTGGAGCACGCGGTCGCATGGAAGGCCATTATTCCCATGTGACCCGGACGCGTCAGCGACGCGGTCACGTGGGACGATTTGTGCCATTGGCACGCCTCCAGCCACGTTCTCGCGTGACTCTCTGTTCAATTCTTTTCTACCCAACACACTGGTGACACGGACGCGTCAGCGACGCTGCCGCGTCGCGTGCGTGTTTTCTCTTTTTTTATTTTTGTATGCAAAATGCAATGAATGTCATGCAAAAATTTTAGGTTCAATAAAAATTCAAAAACATACTAAAATTAAAACTAAAAAGAGAACGATCATACCATGGTGGGTTGTCTCCCACCTAGCACTTTTGGTTAAAGTCCTTAAGTTGGACATTGGATGAGCTTCCTGCTATGGTGGCTTATGCTTGAATTCGTCCAGAAATCTCCACCAATGCTTGGAATTCCAGTAGCCTCTAGGATCCCAAACTAGGCATGTAAAGCCCTTAAGAGGCTTCAAACAGATTCGCAGGCTCCCGGAGTGTTGAATGTCAGAATAGACTCCAGGATCCCAAACCTTTCTTCTACACCCGTGTTTGTTTTGATCTGCATTTTTCCAGTCGGGTGATAAGTAATCTGAATTCTCACTGCAGTGACCAAACAGCTTCCGAGATCCTTTCAAGTGAGCTTGACGCTAATTTCTGCACCTCAAATTGAAGTGCGAAACCTCATTGGATCTTGCATACCAGCGCTGAGTGCGAGTCATTTCCCTTTTTCTCTTAAAGCCGCAAAGAGCTCGAAGCTGGCCATCTGTTTCAAGTAAACCATATTCAAGTAGAAAAGTAAAGATAAAAGCTAAGGATTTTACCCACTTGAAGTCTGTATTGGGTGGTAGTGGCCTTGGGACAAGCGTTTCCAGTGGTTCTGCAAGATCTACTCCCTTGTGGTCTTCAGTGAATTCCTCCACTTCCTTGCAAACCTTTTCCATTCCAGCCGTGTCCTGGTCAAAGTCTTCCATATCTTCCTCATCACTTGAGTCATAAACAGGAGGTTGAGAAAAGTCGACCTCTGCATCATCTTCGTATTCACTTGGGGAAGATTCTTCTGTCTCAAAGGATTCACTTGCGGATGCAAGTTCATCACGAAGGGGACTTGACTGGTGACTATCATCATCAAAAAAACATGCGTCTTGAGTTACTCTGTCTAGTTCTTCATAAGATATCTGCATTGGAGGTTATGCAACATCCTCTTTAGCGTCAGTTGTAACATCCTTGACGGGGTCTTCCATGACTGTGTATTCCCATGGAGGTTCAGCATCTCCTAAATCTTCAACCAATTCTTCTTCTTCTACAATGACAGCTTCCTCTACTTGTTCCAGTACGAAGTTATGCTCTATGATGTCCACTGGAGTTTCTTGTGTCTTCTTCACAGTACATTCTTCATTAGATTCTCCACATGAAGCCATGGGAGTCTATTGAGTGGCTGAATGTCTGGAAGATAGTTGATTTATTGCTTGCTCCAGTTGATGAAGGGTTGTATTGAATTGGTTTACTGATTCTTCGAAGCGAAACTGTGATTCTTAGCTTGATGGATATGAACATGGTTTGTAAGAGAGTGGTGGTTTTTGGGAGTGATTGAATTGGCGTCGAGGCGGACAAGGATCATATGGTGGCGAATAGTGAAGAGAAGCTTGTGAGTATGGTAGATTGGGGCTGTGTTGGAATGATGGTCTCTGAGCATAGGGTGGGGCTTGTTGGTAGCTACAAGGCGGTCCACCAAATCTATCAGTTGGGCATGCATTGTAAAATGGTCTCTATCCATGATATCTAGGATGGTGTTATTGCCTGAAGGGTTGATTAGATCCTTGTGGCTCCATCCATCTTTGATTGCTTAGACCTTGATGCATAGTCCTGTTATAGCTTCCATTCCTTGCAACAAAATTAGAACTAAACTCAAAGCGAGAGGGGTGAGAATTCATAGTAGATATCAGAAATAAGAGGAAAGAGGGAAAACAAATAAACAAGTAAAAGAAAAATTTTTTTTGAAAAATATTTACAATAACCAATAATAAGGCACACGTTTGTAATTCCCCGGCAACGGCGCCATTTTGATGAGAGAACTTTTGCGTGGTCTAGAATTCAGAATAAATTTCTGTTGTAAGTATAGCTTCTAAACCAACAAAAGTCCTTTCATACAAACGTTTTGGTTGTCACAAGTAACAAACCCCTTTAAAATTGATAACCGAGTATTTAAACCTCGGGTCGTCTTCTCAAGGAATTGCAGGGAAGTATGTTCTTATTATTGGTTATGGAGATTGTAAATTTGGGGTTTCAAGAATGAGGAGTGAATATGGCAAATAATTTAAATAGCAATTAGAATAAATAAATGCTGTAAAGCAAGCTTTTGGCAAGTATGAGAAACTGGAAGTCCAGACTTTGTTATTCTTAGCAATAATAATGAAAGTTGAATCTTAATTCCACTTAGTTGACCTTTGCTAGAGCAAAGGAAAGTCAAGGGACTAATTAGTTAGACCTTCGAATCCTATTTATTTCCTAAGAAAAGGTTGGGATTATTGAAGTTCAGTTCAATTAGCAAAGATAACAGTTATCAATTATCTTGAGCTAAGATAACTCCTGAGTTACTAATTTCTTAACCAATACCAAAAGGAAGGAAATTAAATCTACTGGAATAAAAGCATCTTCAGATTGGGAAGAATCAATGGCATAAGTAAATAAAGCAACATTAAACTGAAATATCTCAAATATCATTAAATAAGATAATCATCATGAAAGTGGCATAGGCCAAATAGGCAACATAACTAATACAAGCAAGCATTCAAATGTCTGAAAATAAGAAATAACATAGAGTAAAAGAACATTGAACCTGGGATTGAGAGTCACTCCTAAAACTAAGAGAAGTCCTAAATCCTAAATCCTAATCCTAAAGAGAGAGGAGAGAACCTCTCTCACTAAAAACTACATCTAAAACTGTAAAAAGTGAATTATGAGAGCATAATTATGAATGGATGCATTCTCCCACTTTATAGCCTCTAATCTGTGTTTTCTGGGCCAAAAACTAGGTCAGAAACAGCCTAGAAGTCACTTCCAGCGCTTTCTGGTCCGTACAGGTTGCGGCCAAGTGACGCGGAGGCGTCATCCACGCGTCCGCGCGGATTGCAGTTCGCAGATGCGACGCGGGCACGTCATTCACGCGTTCGCATCGCCTAACTTCGAGGCAGCTACGGCAAATTATATATCAAATCGAAGCCCCGGACGTTAGCTTTCCAACGCAAATGAAACCGCGTCGTTTGGACCTCTGTAGCTAAAGTTATAGCCGTTTGAGTGCGAAGAGGTCAGGCTAGACAGCTTAGCAATTCCTCCAACTTATTGTATTCCATCCACTTTTGCATGCTTCCTTTCCATCCTCTAAGCCATTCCTGCCCTGTAATCTCTGAAATTACTTAACACACATATCAAGGCATTGAATGGTAATAAAGGATAATTAAATTTAATATTTCTAAAGCATAGAAAACATGTTTTCACATATATCATATCATGAGGAAGGAATTGTAAAACCATGCAAATAGTATGAATAAGTGTGCAAAGGCTTGATAAAAACCACTCAATTGAGCACAAGATAAACCATAAAATAGTTGTTTATCAACGCGTGACTGACAACCACTTCCGTTCTACCTTGAACCGGGCAGATATCTCTTGGATTCCTTAATCAGAATCTTCGTGGTATACGCTAGAATTGATGGCAGCATTCATGGGAATCCGGAAAGTCTAACCTTATCTGTGGTATTCCGAGTAGGATTCCGAGATTGAATGACTGTGAAGAGCTTCAAACTCACGATTGCTGGGCGTGATGACAACCGCAAAAGAATCAAGGGATTCTATTCCAACATGATCGAGAACCGACAGATGATTAGCCGTGCTGTGACAGAGCATTTGGACCATTTTCACTGAGAGGATGGGATGTAGCCATTGACAACAGTGATGCCCTACATACAGCTTGCCATAGAAAGGAGTGACTAAGATTGGATAAAAGCAGTAGGAAGGCAGAGATTCAGAAGGAATACAGCACCTCCATACACTTGTCTGAAATTCTCACCATTGAATTACATGAGTAACTCTATCTTTATTTTCTGTTTATTATTTATTATTATGCGAAAATCCAATAATCTCTTAATATAGTTAATTCCGCCTGACTGGGATTTACAAGATGACCATAGCTTACTTCATACCAACAATCTCTGTGGGATCGACCCTTACTCACGTAAGGTTTATTACTTGGACGACCCAGTGCACTTGCTGGTTAGTTGTGCGGAGTTGTGACTAAGTGTGATTCACGTTTGAGAGCGCTACCAAGTTTTTGGCGCCGTTGCCGGGGATTGTTCGAGTATGGACAACTGACGGTTCATCTTGTTGCTCAGATCAGGTAATTTTCTTTTTGTTTTAATTTCAAAAAAAATTTCAAAAAAATCTTTCAAAAATTTTTCTCTTTTTCGTTTTCCTAAAGAATATTTTCGAAAAAAATAATAAAAATACAAAAAAATTTCATAAAATCATAAAAACCAAAAATATTTTGTGTTTCTTGTTTGAGTCTTGTGTCATGTTTTAAGTTTGGTGTCAATTGCATGATTTAAAAATTCTTGCATTTTTCGAAAATTCATGCATTCATGGTGTTCTTCATGATCTTCAAGTTGTTCTTGGTAAGTCTTCTTGTTTGATCTTGATTTTTTCTTGTTTTGTGTCTTTTGTTGTTTTTCATGTGCATCTTTGCATTCATATTTTCTAAGCATTAAAGATTTCTAAGTTTGGTGTCTTGCATGTTTTCTTTGCATCAAAAATTTTTCAAAAATATGTTCTTGATGTTCATCATGATCTTCAAAGTGTTCTTGGTGTTCATCTTGACATTCATAGTGTTCTTGCATGCATCATTGGTTTTGATCCAAAATTTTCATGTTTTGGTCATATTTGTGTTTTTCTCTCTCTTCATTAAAAATTCAAAAATAAAAAAATATATTTTCCTTAATTTGCTCATAATTTTCGAAAACTTGAGTTGACTTAGTCAAAAATCTTTTAAAATTAGTTGTTTTTTACAAGTCAAGTCAAATTTTCAAATTTAAAAATCTTATATTTTCAAAATCTTTTTCAAAAATAAATCTTTTTCAATTTTTTTTATTTTCGAAATTTTTTAAAATTTATTTTCAAAATCTTTTTCTTATCTTTATTTCAAAATTTTGAAAACTTTACCAACAATTAATGTGATTGATTCAAAAATTTGAAAGTTGTTACTTTCTTGTTAAGAAAGGTTCAATCTTTAAATTCTAGAATCATATCTTTTAGTTTCTTGTTAGTCAAGTAATCAAATTTAATTTTAAAAATTAAATCTTTTTCAACCATATCTTTTTATCATATCTTTTATATCATATCTTTTTCAAAATCATATCTTTTTCAAAAATTTGATTTCAAAATATCTTATCTAACTTCTTATCTTCTTATCTTTTCAAATTTGATTTTAATATCTTTTTCAACTAACTAATTAACATTTTGTTTGTTTCTTATCTTTTTCAAAATCACCTAACTACTTTTCCCTCTCTACTTTTCGAAAATATCTCATCTCTTTTTCAAAATTCTTTTTAAATTAACTAATTATTTTAAATTTTAATTTTAATTCTATCTCACCTTTAATTTTTGAAAATCATTAACTCCTTTTCAAAATTAATTTTCAAATTCTCTCTCTCATCTTCTTCTATTTATTTATTTATTTACTAACACTTCTCTTCACCTCTCTTCATCTCAAATCACTACCCCAATCCTTACCCTTGTGTTTGGATTCTCCTTTCTTTATTCCCTTCTTCTTCTACTAATAATAAGGAACCTCTTTACTGTGACATAGAGGATTTCTCTTCTTTTTCTGTTCTCTTCTCTTTCATATGAGCAGGAACAAGGAAAAAGGCATTCTTGTTGAAGCTGATCCAGAACCTAAAAGGACTCTGAAGAGGAAACTAAGAAAAGCTAAATTACAACAATTCAGAGGCAACCTTTCTGAAATTTTTGAACAAGAGAAGGAGATGGCAGCCGAACCCAACAACAATAATGCAAGGAGGATGCTTGGTGATTTTACTAAACCCACGTCCAAGTTTGATGGAAGAAGCATCTCAATTCCTGCCATTGGAGCAAACAATTTTGAGCTGAAACCTCAATTAGTTGCTCTAATGCAACAGAACTGCAAGTTTCATGGACTTCCATCTGAAGATCCTTACCAATTTTTAACTGAGTTCTTGCAGATTTGTGAGACTGTTAAGACGAATGGAGTAGATCCTGAAGTCTACAAGCTCATGCTTTTCCCTTTTGTTGTAAGAGATAGAGCTAGAACATGGTTGGACTCACAACCTAAAGATAGCCTGGACTCCTGGGATAAGCTGGTCACGGCCTTCTTGGATAAATTCTTTCCTCCTCAAAAGCTGAGCAAGCTTAGAGTGGATGTTCAGACCTTCAAGCAAAAAGATGGTGAATCCCTCTATGAAGCTTGGGAAAGATACAAGCAGATGACCAAAAAGTGTCCTTCTGACATGTTTTCAGAGTGGACCATATTAGATATATTCTATTATGGTCTATCTGAGTTTTCCAAGATATCATTGGACCACTCTGCAGGTGGATCCATTCGCCTAAAGAAAATGCCTGCAGAAGCTCAGGAACTTATTAACATGGTTGCAAATAACCAATTCATGTACACTTTTGAGAGGAATTCCGTGAATAATGGGACGCCTCAGAGGAAGGGAGTTCTTGAAATTGATGCTCTGAATGCCATATTGGCTCAGAATAAAGTGTTGACTCAACAAGTCAACATGATTTCTCAAAGTCTGAATGGATGGCAAAATGCATCCAATAGTACTAAAGAGGCATCTTCTGAAGAAGAAGCTTATGATCCTGAAAACCCTGCAATGGCAGAGGTAAATTATATGGGTGAACCTTATGGAAACACCTATAATTCATCATGGAGAAATCATCCAAATTTCTCATGGAAGGATTAACAAAAGCCTCAATAAGGATTTAATAATGGTGGAAGAAATAGGCTCAGCAATATCAAGCCTTATCTATCATCTTCTCAGCAACAGACAGAGAATTATGAACAAAATACCTCTAACTTAGCAAATTTAGTCTCTGATCTGTCTAAGGCCACTTTAAGTTTTATGAATGAAACAAGGTCCTCCATCAGAAATCTAGAGGCACAAGTGGGCCAGCTGAGCAAGAAGGTCACTGAAACACCTCCCAGTACTCTCCCAAGCAATACTGAAGAGAATCCTAAGAGAGAGTGCAAGGCCATTGACATAGTCAATATGGCCGAATGCAAGGAGGAGGGGGAGGACGTGAATCCCAATGAGGAAGACCTCATGGGATGCCTCTCAAGTAAGAAAGAGTTCCCTATTGAGGACCCAAAGGAATCTGAGGCTCATATAGAGACCATAGAGATTCCATTAAATCTCCTTCTGCCATTCATGAGCTCTGAAGATTATTCGTCCTCTGAAGAGGATGAAGATGTAACTGGAGAGCAAGTTGCTCAACATCTAGGAGCCATCATGAAGCTGAATGCCAAGTTATTTGGTAATGAGACTTGGGAAGGTGAACCTCCCTTGCTCATTAGTGAACTTGATTCATGGGTTCAGCAAACCTTACCTCAAAAGAGACAAGATCCTGGCAAATTCTTAATACCCTGTACCATAGGCACCATGACCTTTGAGAAAGCTCTGTGTGACCTAGGGTCGGCATAAATCTTATGCAACTCTCTGTAATGGAGAAGCTGGGGATCATTGAGGTACAGCCTGCCTTATTCTTATTACAATTGGCAGACAAGACAGTAAAACAAGGTTATGGATTAGTAGAGGACGTGTTAGTAAAGGTTAAAGGCCTTTACATCCCTGCTGATTTCATAATCTTAGACACTAAAAAGGAGGAGGATGAATGCATCATCCTTGGAAGACCTTTCCTAGCCACAGCAGAAACTGTGATAGATGTTAACAGAGGAGCATTAGTCCTTCAATTGAATGGGGATGACCTTGTGTTTAAGGCACACGGCTATCCTTCTGTAACAAGGGAGAGTAAGCATGCAGAGCTTCTCTCAGTACAGAGTCAAACAGAGCCCCCACAGTCAAACTCTAAGTTTGGTGTTGGGAGGCCACAACCAAACTCTAAGTTTGGTGTTGAATCCCCAAAACCAAACTCTAAGTTTGGTGTTTGGACTATACAACATTGACCTGATCACCTGTAAGGCTCCATGAGAGCCCACTGTCAAGCTATTGACATTAAAAAAGCACTTATTGGGAGGCAACCCAATTTTTATTTATCTAATTTTATTTTTTATTTTATTGTTCTTTTATGTTTTATTAGGTACATGATCATGTGGAGTCATGAAAAAAAATATTAAAATTAAAAACAGAATCAAAAACAGCAGAAGAAAAATCACATCCTGGAGGAAGGACTTACTGGCGTTTAAACGCCAGTAAGGAGCATCTGGCTGGCGTTCAACGCCAGAACAGAGCATGGATCTGGCGTTGAACGCCAGAAACAAGCAACACCCTGGCGTTCAAATGCCAGGAATGCACCCTGAGGAGAGCTGGCGCTGAACGCCAGAAATAAGCATGGAACTGGCGTTCAACGCCAGAAACATGCTGCACATGGGCGTTGAACGCCCAGAACATGCATCACTTCGGCGTTTAAACACAAGAATTGCATGCAAAGGCATTTTACATGCCTAATTAGTGCAGGAATGTAAATCCTTGACACCTCAGGATCTGTGGACCCCACATGATCATCTTAGGATCTGTGGACCCCACAGGATCCCCACCTACCATATTCTCCCCTCTTCTCAACATTCATCCTCTCTTTCCAATAAACACTCTTTCCCAAAACCCTTCACCAATCACCTCAATTTCTCTTCCCAATCACCCCTTCACCACTCACATCCATCCACTCTTCCCCATAAACCCTACCTACCTTCAAAATTCAAATTTCTTTCCCACCCAAACCCACCCTAAATGGCCGAACCTACTCCCTCTCCCCTAACTATATAAACCCCTCTATTCTTCTTTATTTTCACACAACACAACCCTCTCTTATCCTTCTTGGCCGAATACACCTCTCCCCCTCTCCTCCATATTTTCTTCTTCTTCTTCTTCTCTTCTTTCTTCTCTTGCTCGAGGGTGAGCAATATTTTAAGTTTGTTGTGGTAAAAGCATAAGCTTTTTGTTTTTCCATTACCATTGATGGCACCTAAGGCCAGAGAAACCTCTAGAAAAGGGAAAGGGAAGACAAAAGCTTCCACCTCCGAGTCATGGGAGATGGAAAGATTCATCTCCAAAGCCCATCAAGACCACTTCTATGATGTTGTGGCCAAGAAGAAGGTGATCCCTGAGGTCCCTTTCAAGCTCAAGAAAAATGAGTATCCAGAGATCCGACATGAGATCCAAAGAAGAAGTTGGGAAGTTTTGACCAATCCCATTCAACAAGTCAGAATCTTAATGGTTCAAGAGTTCTATGCCAATGCATGGATCACTAGGAAACATGATCAAAGTAAGAACCCGAACCCAAAGAATTATCTTACAATGGTTCGGGGGAAATACCTAGATTTTAGTCCAGAAAATGTGAGGTTGGCGTTCAACTTGCCCATGATGCAAGGAGATGCACGCCCCTACACTAGAAGGGTCAACTTTAATCAAAGGTTGGACTAAGTCCTTATGGACATATGTGTGGAAGGAGCTCAATGGAAAAGAGACTCTAAAGGCAAGCCGGTTCAACTAAGAAGACTGGACCTCAAGCCTATGGCTAGAGGATGGTTAGAATTCATCCAACGCTCCATCATCCCCACTAGCAACCGATCTGAAGTTACTGTGGATCGGACCATCATGATCCATAGCATCATGATTGGAGAGGAAGTAGAAGTTCATGAAGTTATCTCATGAATTCTACAAAATAGCCGATAAGCCCTCTACTTTGGCAAGGCTAGCTTTTTCTCATTTTATTTGTCATCTATGTTACTCAGCTGGAGTTATCATAGAAGGAGACATCCTCATTGACGAGGATAAGCCCATCACCAAGAAGAGGATGGAGCAAACAAGAGAGACCATCCACGGATCTCAAGAGATATATGAGGAAGCTCATCATCAAGAAATTCCTGAGATGCCTCAAGGGATGCACTTTTTTCCTAACAACTATTGGGAACAACTCAACACTTTCCTAGAAGATTTGAGTTACAATGTGGATTAATTAAGGGTGGAACATCAAGAGCACTCCATCATTCTCTATGAAATTAGAGAAGATCAAAGAGCAATGAGGGAGGAGCAACAAAGGCAAGGAAGGGACATAGAAGAGCTTAAGGACATTATTGGTCCTTCAAGAAGAAAACACCACTAAGGTGGACTCATTCCTTGTTCTTATTTTTTTCTGTTGTTCGGTTTTTATGTTAGATGTTCATATATGTTTTGTGTCTCTACTTCATGATCATTAGTAGTTAGTAACTATGTCTTAAAGTTATGAATAATTCCATGAATCTTTCACCTCTCTTAATTAAAAAAATGTTTCTAATTCAAAAGAACAAGAAGTACATGAATTTCGAATTTATCCTTGAATTTAGTTAAATTATATAGATGTGGTGACAATACTTTTTGTTTTCTAAATGAATGCTTAAACAGTGCATATTTTTTATCTTGTTGTTTATGAATGTTAAAATTGTTGGCTCTTGAAAGAATGATGAACAAAGAGAAATGTTATTGATGATCTGAAAAATCATAAAATTAATTCTTGAAGCAAGAAAAAGCAGTGAAAAACAAAAGCTTGCAAAAAAAATGGCGAAAAAAATAAAAAGAAAAAGAAAAAGCAAGTAGAAAAAGCCAATAGCCCTTAAAATCAAAAGGCAAGAGTAAAAAGGATCCAAGGCTTTGAGCATCAATGGATAGGAGGGCCCAAGGAAATAAATCCAGGCCTAAGCGGTTAAATCAAGCTGTCCCTAACCATGTGCTTGTGGCATGCAGGTCCAAGTGAAAAGCTTGAGACTGAGTGGTTAAAGTCGTGATCCAAAGCAAAAAGAGTGTGCTTAAGAGCTCTGGACACCTCTAACTGGGGACTCTAGCAAAGCTGAGTCACAATCTGAAAAGGTTCACCCAGTCATGTGTCTGTGGCATTTATGTATCCGGTGGTAATACTGGAAAACAAAGTGCTTAGGGCCACGGCCAAGACTCATAAAAGTAGCTGTGTTCAAGAATCAACATACTTAACTAGGAAAATCAATAACACTATCCGAAATTCTAAGTTCCTAGAGAAGCCAATCATTCTAAACTTCAAAGGAAAAAGTGAGATGTCAAAACTGTTCAGAAGCAAAAAGCTACAAGTCCCGCTCATCTAATTAGAATTAATATTCATTGATATTTTGGAATTTATAGTATATTCTCTTCTTTTTATCCTAATTTATTTTTAGTTGCTTGGGGACAAGCAACAATTTAAGTTTGGTGTTGTGATGAGCGGATAATTTATACGCTTTTTGGCATTGTTTTTAGGTAGTATTTAGTATGATCTAGTTACTTTTAGGGATTTTTGCATTAGTTTTTATGCTAAATTCACATTTCTGGACTTTACTATGAGTTTGTGTGTTTTTCTATGATTTCAGGTATTTTCTGGCTGAAATTGAGGGACCTGAGCAAAACTCTGATAGGAGGCTGACAAAGGACTGGTGATGCTGTTGGAATCTGACCTTTCTGCACTCGAAATAGATTTTATGGAGCTACAGAACTCCAAATGGCGCGATCTCAATGGCGTTGGGAAGTAGACATCCAGAGCTTTCCAGAAATATATAATAGTTCATACTTTATTCGAGATTTGACGATTTAAACTGGCGCTCAACGCCAGTTCCAAGCTGCATTCTGGAGTCAAACGCCAGAAACACGTCACGAACCAGAGTTGAACGCCCAAAACACATTACAACTTGGCGTTCAACTCCAAGAGAAGCCTCAGCTCGTGGATAGATCAAGCTCAGCCCAAGCACACACCAAGTGGGCCCCGAAAGTATATTTATGCATCAATTACTTACTTTTGCAAACCCTAGTAGCTAGTTTAGTATAAATAGAACTTTTTACTATTATATTTTGAGTCTTGGATTGTATTTTCAATCTTCTGATCATGTTTGGGGGCTGGCCATTCGGCCATGCCTAAACCTTCATCACTTATGTATTTTCAATGGTGGAGTTTCTACACACCATAGATTAAGAGTGTGGAGTTCTGCTGTACCTCAAGTTTTAATGCAATTTCTACTATTTTCTATTCAATTCAGCTATTCTTATTCTAAGATATTCATTGCACTTCAACATGATGAATGTGATGATCCGTGACACTCATCATCATTCTCACCTATGAACGCATGACTGACAACCACTTCCGTTCTACCTTGGATCAGGCGCATATCTCTTGGATTCCTTAATCAGAATCTTCGTGGTATAAGCTAGAATTGATCGCAGCATTCATGGAAATCCGGAAAGTCTAACCTTGTCTGTGGTATTCCGAGTAAGATTCCGGGATTGAATGACTATGAAGAGCTTCAAACTCGCTATTGCTGGGCGTGATGACAAACGCAAAAGAATCAAGGGATTCTATTCCAACATGATCGAGAACCGACAAATGATTAGCCGTGCTGTGACAGAGTATTTGGACCATTTTCATTGAAAGGATGGGATGTAGCCATTGACAACGGTGATGCCCTACATACAGCTTGCCATAGAAAGGAGTGACTAAGATTGGATAAAAGCAGTAGGAAGGCAGACATTCAAAAGGAATACAGCACCTCCATACACTTGTCTGAAATTTCCACCATTGAATTACATGAGTAACTCTATCTTTTTTTTCTATTTATTATTTATTATTATGCGAAAATCCAATAATCTCTTAATATAGTTAAATCCACCTGACTGGATTTACAAGATGACCATAGCTTGCTTCATACCAACAATCTCTGTGGGATCGACCCTTACTCATGTAAGGTTTATTACTTGGACGACCCAGTGCACTTGTTGGTTAGTTGTGCGGAGTTGTGACTAAGTGTGATTCACGTTTGAGAGCGCTACCAAGTTTTTGGCGCCATTGTTGATGATCACAATTTCGTGCACCAGGAACCCATTGATCTCCACACTTCTCTCAAAAAATTTCACTACACCCGATCATATGCCTTTTTCATATCCAACTTCATGCCCACGTAACCTTTATTTTCTCCTGTCTTCTTTTTCATGAAGTTGAAATTTTCAAAGGCAACGAGTCTACTGTTTGTTATCAGTCAAACGCACTTTGAAAATCACCAATAATCTGGGGGTAGAATGCACTTTAGCTGATTTGCTATTGTCTTTGTAGTAATCTTGAAAATTACATTACATAGGGATATTGGTCTGAATTTTTTAGTATGCCTCGGCTTGTTACTTTGGCGATCATGCAGATATGGATATGATTTAGGGGTTTTGGGTCAACCCATTCGTTTAGAATCTTTAAAACTGTCCTTGTAACATCTTCACCTACTATTGGCCACTTTTTTTTGTAAAACAATGCTGGCATCCTGTCCGGCCCAGAGCTCTGGAATCCAGTATAACATCTTTCTTTTTGGCTTTTATCCTAAAAAAGCACAAAAATATTAGGAAATTAAACATAATAAATATTATATAACACTAAAAAGTAACACTTACTCTTCTTCAGGCTTATTGTATTTTTTATCCTTCTTTTCAGTTGTTTTCTTTTCTTTTGTTTCTCCTGCATTTTTTCTCTTCTAGTAATATATAGAAAAAAATTTGATTGAAAAATAGAATATATTTTTAAATAAATAGATAGTTTTTTAATCTTACTCATAATTAAAATTAGTCTCTCTTTCTAAAGATGTATCAATGTAACTGTTTTTTTTTTCTTTTTTTTACCTTCTTTTCTTACTTTTCTTATTTCAAGTCTGATCTTTTTATCATGTCCTAAAATAGAAAGTTATTTAATTAGCATATTCAGTTTAAAGAAATGACACCAAAATTTAAAAAAATTATTTTTTTACAAATATTTTATCATTTAATTCTTTGCTTCACGTTCAATCCTCTTAACCATCCTCTCCCTTGTTTAATGTGGTCCTAGTGTTATATCTATTAATTTGTCGATAAATTTTGATTCATAAAAATATATAATCATTAGTACAAAAAGACACCCATCAACTACATATTTATTGTCATTCTTGTGACTTCTAATTTCTATGATGAGGAAGTTGAACATAGGAGTAGTCCAATTCGATTTTCATATGGTGTCTACATGAAGAATTTCTAGTATATGAACTGAATAAATTTTGTTTATTGTTGTTGGCAATAAAAAGCACTTCTGGATGAAGAGAATGAATATTCTCTTAAATTTCAATTGATTTTCATTTTCATCCAAACTCATTTCCATCAAAGACTTTGTAAAAAATGACAAAGAAAAATTTTTGAAGCTTTCAACAATTTGCTTTTGCTCCTTATAGATGTCTTTATAGATAATTTTTTCTGAAAAATAATCCCCCACAATAGTACCAAAATAGGTTAATAACATAAAAGTAACATAAAAATAATTCTAAAATTTGATTGATAGAATAGATTATAAAAGAAATTTTTACCAGTTACATTTAAACCAAGGGTATCCTTTATCTTTGGTAGGGGTGATCTTAATTTTCTCATACCGTGTGTCCAGAGAGTTTTTATATAAATCAAAGAAATATGTTAGTTCCTTCGAAAGCTTGTGTCACATTTAAGTCTAGGATATGTCTTAGAGCATTAAATTCTAGTTCATTTACAATAATAACTTTCTTCTCTTCACTCATATTACTGAATGCGTCAAATAGTATTGTCGAGCATCGTAAATCGTGAATTTTCTATAAATAATTGAAAATTATGTTATATAATATATTTATACAACAAAAATAAAGTTGTTTAACATATATATGCTTACACCATATGTGGATGTCTTCTTCTTGGGGATGCTTTTCTCAGCAACTTTTTTTATTGTAATTTTGGCAACAAGGAAAAAAAATTTGGCTAGTAAATAATAGCACCGCACAACATTTTAACTCAAAATGCACCGAAATTAATTTTGGCACACAAACTTAGTACAAAGAAATCGCAAACAAGATTCAATCATCCAAAAAACACATATAAATTAATTTTAAATCCAGAAAAATGATCAATATGAGTTAGATAACACTAAAAGGACTATAACTATCTTGGATGAACTAATTATATCAAATATAAGTTAATGATATCAAGTGTACCTTATTTTAACTCAAAATGTACCGAAATTACTTCATGATGATGACATACAAACTTAGTTCAAAGCAACCACACAAAATAGATTTAATCATTAAAAAAACATATGCATGCAAATTTTAGTCACAGAAAAGTCATCAATATGAGTTAAATAACACCGACATAACATAGTTATCATAAAATCAACAATATCTACGATATTTTTTTGGTTGAAGATTTAAACCTAGTTCCGAGAGTTTCTCTGAGTTTTCGCAGAAATTTTAAGAAAGGAGTCGTTTGAAATTTTTATGTTGAAGTTATGATGGGTTTAGAAACTGTTTTTTATATAAGAGAGTATATTATGCAAAACTTAGTGAAGAGTTGGCGCATGTGTAACACTTTCTCACTAATGAAACTATTTTTTGTTAAGTTTAAACTAATTAGATTTAGTTGCCAAAAATATTTAGATAAATAGTATAATTGTATAAATTAATACAATTACTAAATGATCAATAATTTAAAAAAATCAATTTATCTTTTAGATAAAGATAATATAGTGAAATTAATTTTGTCATTATTACTTTAAATTTTTACATTCATTTTCTATGTACATTTGAAATGAAAATTTTTTAACTATTCATATTTTTCACATATTTTTTCTTTTCAAACAATAAAAAATAGCCTTTCTTTTTCCTTCTTCTCATTTTCCTTTCCTCTATCTTTTTTCAAACAACACGAACCCTTAAAAGATAATTCAATCATTCATTTAATTATTCAAAAATAGTTATAATGGAATTTTTTTAAATAAATAAAATAAATACTTTAATTACGCATATACGTATTTTTGGGAGTATTAACATATTTTCACAATGTACCTTATTTCGTTCACAGTATAAATAAGATAGGTATAGCCATATCTCGTTTACACTATAAACGAGATAAGGTACACACACATCTCAATGTATCACATTTATAAATGTGTTATGACACGTGCCTTATTTCGTTTACAGTATAAAGCGAAATATGACTATGTGTAAACGAGATAAGGCACATTGACACCTATAAATAGAACTCGTTGACAGCACCCCTGACCTCACTCATTACCCACATTTCTTTTATTTCTCTCTTTTTCGGACCATTTTATTGATATTTCTGAGTTTTCGGGACATTATGGCACATAACCCTGACATCAATCACCTGAACGCTAGCTGGCACATTGCGGGAGCCATTGACATTGAGGTTGGTGTTATCTTTTATCGTTTAAATTAATAATTATTTGCGACTTCCTTAACTAGTGAACTTTTATAGGGTTAGTGTTCTAGTACATGAATAGACTGAATGATGTTAGGTAACACAGAGTAGGTTAGTTGGCAAATAAGGATTAAGACATTTATAAGTATTTATAAACTGTACTGATGGATAACATTTGTTCAATTTAAAGAAATTTTTTTACTCATAGTGAAAGCTAAATAACTAATTAGTTTGATTTGATTAGTTAATTTAAAGGTTTTATTAGTTAATTTTTTTTGTTTTGAGTTTGGAAAGGATTTTTAAGTACTATTTTTTGTGTTGTTGATTATGTTGTGATGTTTATTTGAGTTACCTTTTATATATTTTAGAATAGCTTTGAACATGCTAGAGAGAAGTTAGTTTGAAGTAGAATATTTATAAAACTTTTTCTTTTAAACAGAGGCATCGCCCTTTATTGCCTAGGCAGTCACACACTTGCACCCCCGGACACCATCGTCTCTTAGCTGAGGAAAGGTGGGTTTGGCGACACGGTGCATCTCTGGAACTTTGTGTTTGACAACCCCTTGATCACCACATTCGTGAAGCGGTAGCATCCGAAGACCCACACTTTTCACCTGCCATGGGGTGAATGCACCATCATCTTGCAGGATATTGCATACCACCTTGGGTTACGCACAGACGGAGAGCCAGTGGGTGACTTCCAGACTTGGCACTAGTCACTGACATGGGAGTATGTGGAGGAGCTCTTAGGTGCCAGACCGCCCTTTCCACTGCAGCAAGGTGCGTAGAGGAAGGAGTTGTTTAGCATCAAGATGACCTGGCTTTGGGATCGAGTCCGGCACATGCCAGCTACCACCAATCCAGCCACCATCTGACAGTATACTAGGTGTTATATCATGTTGTTGATCGGTGGTTACCTGATGACCAACAAATCCAACAATCAAGTTCACATCGACTTCGGGAGGTGCATCAGTCTTTCGTGGGCGTCCACTGTGCTTGCATAGATGTACCATTCCTTGTGCCATGCATCACATTGTGATACCACAGACATAGTCGGCTGCACATCATTGCCTATGTCATGGATATACAACAAGCTTCCACAGTGGTGTCATGAGGACAGGTAGATTCTGATCTTTCCACTAGCAGTGAGGTAACTATTTTTGTTTTGAGATTTTGTCGATTTCTATTTATTCAATTCAGTTTTTACCTACACAAATTAACATAATTCCATTTCTTTGTTTGTTAACAGGTTGATAGGGATGTCCCAGCAGACCAGGGACCAGCATGCATAGAGGGTCCTCCGATGGCATATGTCGTTAGATCGGCTCGATTTGGACGAGGTATACCCTTATGCTTTACTTTGTTAAATGTCACACGTTTTCATAAGTATGTAGTGAATTGCTTCTGACGTGCCTATAACATTGTGTATTGTAGCTTCGTTGGACGCCGTATGCTGACCTCCGGCTGCAGGACATTACTCGGACTGGGTGAGGTCCGCTGGCGAGTCAGGGACTTGGTTGTCTGTCATCCCACTTGTGTGCTTTAATATTGTGGAGTTTCACTAACCCAATCGGGTGAAGCGCTAGTTGGAAGGTGAGCAGACGGTGCCAATCAATCTGGTTAATGTTGACAGGTTTTTCACCAACAGGGTCAGACATCTGTCCGGGGAGAATGTGCTTGATGATCCCAGATTTTCATACCTCCCTGATGACATCCAGCCCAGTATGCCCAGGGAGGATATGACCAGAAAATCTTGTCAAACTAACCGCACTATGGAACCATCAAGTGTCCATCATAGTACGACACTGCACTAAAGTCACATACCGTGACAAGATAACAACTTTGCAATGCTTAGGGTAATTGTGACACCTTGCTATATGACTCCTCCCAATCACCATATATCTGCGCAATCGCCTTTTGTTTTGTCATCCAGACCTTCCTATACGACGGCTTAAAGTGATAGCTCTGTCTCACTGTACTTTGTAGAATAAGGATGGAAACTGATGGACTAGACTGTATGAGGGGCAAGATGAGTCTGCATATGAAGTTGATGTCCAATTGTCGATGATCCTGCGACATGGTTGGGGGCTAGACACGTGTGTGGTTTGCCAAATTTACGCACCTCCCTAATGATTTTAAGTATAATCGAATTAAAATCTAACCAAAATAACAACAACGATTGTAACAATAAAGTAAAATTCTATAACAGTCACCAATATCCCAGATTTTGTCGGAGGGTGACACGGAGACTCCAAAGACAACCATCAGTGAATTGCCGGCATTGTACGTGTGGTACTTTAGCTGGTCCGACTCAACTACTCGATACTCGACACTTTACCAAATGCTGTAATTCTTCACACCTTATAATATGCTTCTCTGCTCCTGAATCTGTGACCAACTCTAACCTCGACACCACCATCTGTGTTGTAATCGTCGGCCCCCATATTTGAGTACGGAGTTTCCTCATGCATTGCATCCAAATCCAATGTGTGGTAGTGGCTGGACACAGATGATAACTCTGAAATTAGAAGCGGAGCAGGCAAAAGGTATTGAACTGATCCATCAATAGGAGTCTCTGGTATGAACTCATCTTTGTCATCATCCTCAGATGAATCACGTCCCTGACTGTCGACAACGTACTCTTCGTCGGATTCCTCATCCTCAACGTCCATGTCCTGCACTGGACTAGCACAGTGCAACAGACATGGTGCGAGAAAAGGGTCATCCAGTACAAAGTTCGAGGTACCACTACCACCGCCACCAGCGTCACGAACCTCCGCTGAAAGTTCCATCACTTGTTCAACCATAATTCTCCGGTGCATATCAAACATAAGGTGCACATACTCATCGCCATCGAGTCAAAACAGATGAAACCAAAACACCCCATTTTCCATCAATGCTAGCATCCCATACCTAACTCGACCAAACTCTTTTCTCTCCACACCACCGACGTGTGTCAATATCATACTCTTTAGCTTGGACAATGAATCTGCTCTTCGACTTCAAAACAGCGCTAGACTCTCGAACTCAAATATAACTCCGTTGTCACTATTTCTCATCTGACAGTTGGGATACACTATCACAACAAAAAAATTACTGCCATTGGACATTTTTTCTAAGTTTTAGGAAGAAGAAGGAAAGAGAAAGAAAAATGGATAGTTTTGTGAAGAATACTAACGATTGCTCATCCTTTTATAGATGTTTGATTTTTCTCCTATTATATCATGCTTATTGTGTAAACGACCTTATTTATTATATATCTCGTTTATCGTGTAAATAAAATAAGGTATATTGTAAAAATGCATAAATATTCTAAAAAATACGTATATGCGTAATTAAAATATTTATTTTATTTATTGAAAAAAAAGTTTGTTATAATGGTAGATAAATTTACTATACATTTAAAAAATTAAAAAAAAAAATTACTACTAGTAAGTTTAATATTTGCCTAACTAAACCCTTAGAAAAATAGTTAAGGACCCTCGTTTTTTTAGTTTTCTACTCTCTCACTCACTCTCGTTCTTGCCTTCTTGCAGTTGGAGACTCCATAACAGTGCCAGCTCTTTCTCTCACCCTCTTCATTCCCCCTCTTCCATTCTGCGTCTGCGACCAACAAGCTCCACCAAGCCGCCGGACTGCTATCCTGCTGTCGATCTGGACGCCGCCGAAGGGACAGCTCGCCACCGATCTGTACGCCACCGCTCGGAGCAGATAACTGCTGGTCAGACCGCCTTTGGACAGAGCCACTGGGATCTTCTGCCTGCAGGCCGTTCACTCCAACGGAGAGAGTTCGTGGCTGTCAACCTATCCAGGGAGCTCCATCCCACCGACAACGTAAGTCTTGTCCTTAGGTTTTCGTTTATTATTTTTTTCTTTTTTCTTTTTCATTTTATTTTAATTTTCCTTTTCAGCTCTTGTCTTTAAGAAAAATATGTGGCAAACGCGAAACAACCCAAAGAAAAGTTGCAATGGTTAGGATACCATATTTTCTGAATGTTAGTTCCAGAACATTCTTCATGTTTGGAAGAAAAAGGAGAGTTTGTGTTTCAATGAGCTCATGAGCCTTGATTACATCGAAAGAATTACTTGTTTCTTTCATTCTTGTCTTTTCGTCCATAATCTCCTTTTGCTTTCTTCATTTCATTCTCATTTTTCTTCTTCTACGTTTGTGTCTTTCTCTTCCCCTCTTGCTTATTATGCTGCCCACTTGAAAAACATTTCAGTGGAGGTCATGCTGTTATTGGTGAGGATCTGTTGTTACAAATTTACAATATTGAGTTTAGAGCTAAATACCTTCACCAAATCAGACCTATTTGAGTCTGATTTCAATTCTATAGTTAAATTCTAATGCGAGTTCATTCCTTCTCTTATATTGATTCAAAAATAGGGAATTTTATTCAGTTCATTCTTGGGGTTTTCAAAATCCTTGTGAGGGATTTGAATTCCCATAAGTGTTTTTTTCGCCGTAGTTGCTGTTGAAACTTGAGACCCCGTTATAGTGGCGAAGTAGCTTTGAAAAGTGAAATGTGACTCTCATCAACGGGAATTCCCTGTCTCTCTCTTTCTTTGACTGGTATACAGTATTTTTCTGTGTTTTGCTATGCTAGGAACCTGTTTCTCCATCCGAATCACTCTCTGCTCGATATCTTTTCTTTTCTTTTCTGGAGGTTTAATCTTCCAAATACTCCATAACATCGAGTAAGCTATTCTTGGGTTATTTCCTTTTATGGCTTGGCTTGTTGCTGAAAATTTGCTGCGTTCTCTTTTACATAATTATTTTTCTCATTTGGTTTTCCATTTATGTTCAAGTATTTTTGTTTTGGTGGTTGTTGAAGTAAGCAAGTGTTTGTAAATATGTGCAAAAGGTTAAATGTAAATATAATCGGGCATAAAGTAACAAATAAAAAGAAAAAAAAAGAATGTGAACATCTTCATGCCTAAACAGCATCATATGACCAAAGTATGGGCGAGGTTCCCAATGACCTTTGCCAGTTTGTTGCTAGCTCTCTCTCTCTCTCTCTCTCTCTCTCACACACACACACACACACACACACAGAGACCGTTTGGGGTGCTTTCAATTGTGAAGTTCAAACTTCCAACATTGATTTTTACAGAAGTTAATTGTTCTTATTTAGAGATATCTGACCGGTTATTCATTTAAAGAAAAGAGTAATTTGATTATAATATGTGTTGTGCAGATCATTTTGATCCCATTGTAATATCTCCACTAAGATACATTGTCATTCTTGAATTTGGAGTAGAGTTGCAATAGAGTTGGAAATAGGTGACAAATCTACCAAATCTGTTAAAGTCATTGTTTCATTGATATTTCAATTTACAAATTGCTTCAGGGTTTTTGAGTTAGATAGCCACAAATCTGGGCTGTATATTTTGTTTAGGGGTGATTACATGATAACTAGCTTATCCTTGGTAGCTAATCGTAAATTTGAATTTTTGTTTTTAAAAACAATGATGCTAACAGAATTATTTGCTTTTATTTCTCATGTATCACTCATAATTTTTTTTTTCTTGTGTGTTCTGTTTCAGGTGGTTAAACTCATCTTTTCTTGTTTGGTTGTTGTAATCTATTTGTAAAGGAACTGGTAGGAGAGGATGGAAAGTGATGGTATGGAGCATCTCGTTGATGACAAAAGTGATGGTATGGAGCATCTTGTTGATGATGACAAAGGTGATGGTGTGGAGCATGTTGTTCATGATAAAAGTGATACTATGGAGCATGCGGATGATGATGATAGTGATGATTCTAGTAGTGACAGCGGTGATGATGATTTACAAGAGGATCAAGGTAAAGGAAATGATGTAAGTCACATGGAAGATGCTACCATGTTTAAGAATAAAGCCGAACTGAGTAAAGAGGAAGTTTTGAAAATGGTGTTCGATACTCATGAAAAGGCCTATGATTTTTATGTGAGTTATGCTAAGTGTGTTGGATTTAGTGTCCGGAAAGGAGATGTGGCTCGTGATGATGATGGCAAGTTGATAAGACGAAGATTTGTATGCAACAGGCAAGGCTTGAGAGACAAAAAACATTACATGAGAATTGATAGAAAAAGGGATCAGAAACCGGAGACTAGGACGAATTGTCATGCAATGTTGAGTATTTACCTTGACAACCACACTTCAACTTGGAGAGTGAGAACCTTTGAAAAAGGCCACAACCATGAGCTAGCACCTGCTGGATTTGATTACATCGTGCCAAATACTCGTCGGTTAACAACAGCAAAAAAGGCACAAAGTGATGGTATCCGCATACATGGATTCCTAACATTTCAAATAATGGGTTTTATGGTTGGTCAAGCTAGGGCTTTTGCTGGAGTTGAATTCTCAAAGGACTTGTACAGTTACATTGATAAACAAAGATGTCCTAAGATAGTTGATGGTGATGCACTTGCAGCTATTAGCTATTTGCAGGGTAAGGCAGATTCTGATCCAACTTTGTTTGCTAGGTACACCACTACAGATGATGATCAATTGGGAAATTTGTTTTGGGCTGATGGCTTAAGTCAAGTTGACTATGAGTACTTTGGGGATGTGGTTGGACTTGATACAAAATACAAAGAAAGCATGTACCACAGACGCTTAGTTATCTTTTCTGGTACTAATCATCATCGACAAACTTGTATTTTTGCATGTGCCTTACTAGGTGATGAGCGAGCTGACACATATAAATGGGCATTGGAGAATTTCTTAGATGCAATGGAAAAGAAGCACCCAAGTGCAGTGGTAACTGATGATAATGAGGCCATGAGAGAGGCAATTCAGGTGGTGTTCCCAAATGCTACCCATAGGTTATGTGCTTGGCATCTTCAAAAAGGTGCAGCGTACAACATTAGGGATGCTGAATTTGTTGAGGCTTTCAAGAAATCTATTTATACCAACTTTGATCCTGATGAGTTTGAGGAGTATTGGCGTAACATGATACAAAAGTTTGAGGTATACGACAGTATGTGGGTAGAGGAGACATATAAGAAGAAGGAAATGTGGGCCACTACTTACCTTCGTGATAAGTTCTGTTCTGGACTAAGAGCATCATCACGATGTGAGGGTTTAAACCCATTGATGAAGAAATATATCAAGGCAAGGCACAATATACTCGAATTGGTACAACACTTTGAGCTTGCATTGAAGGAATTTAGGAACAATGAATTGGTAGCAGAGTTCAATTCCATGTACAATGAGCCTGTTTTGACAACTGCATTAGAATCAATTGAGCGCAAGGCTGCTAAAGTGTTTACGAGGGAAATTTTCAAAGAAGTGCAAAAAGAGTTAGAAGGGGCTGCTTTACTATTTGTTGTTGGATGTGAAAACCTTTCAACGACTGCCACGTTTAAATTGAGTAAGTATGGCAAGCCTGGTTGGGAATACAAGGTGACATATGACAGAGAATCACAGAAATTTGAATGCCAGTGTTGCCTTTGTAGTACCCATGGCATTCCCTGTAGTCACATATTTTGTGTTATGATTTATGAACATATTGCAGAATTACCCGAAAAGATGATTCTTAAAAGATGGACTCAAGCTGCAAAGTCTTTTAATGAGCTTCCGGATGAAGAAGATGAGGTGAATGATAAAAAGTTCTTGTTTCGTTATGGTGCATTATGTGCTGCAAGTAATTGGATGTCATTTCTGGCAGCAAGAAAATTGCATAATTTTCTTGAAACAAAAGATGAAATTTATAAAATCACGGCTAAGCTAGAGCATAAAGGCTGTATGGTGGATACCAGATCATTTTCTATTCCCAAGAATACCATGGATGACACGACCAAGGGTGCATCACTAACTTATAAGAATGGTAAGAAGCGGAGGCGTTGCAAAGCTTGTAACAAGATGGGTCATTCAAAGTCTAGTTGTCCAAGGGTCAAGGACAGAAGGTCTCGAGGAGATGATCTCAGTTCGTCTTCAATGTCAGATAATCCTCGAAATGCGGGTCATGCCACAAATAGCGCAGTGGATCCTCCAAATACTGGTCCTGCAACACATAACACTCTGGATGATCCTCCAAATGCAGGTCCTGCAACAAATAACGAGGTGAAGTACTAACTACCTTGCTTTTCTGACCAAGAACTATCTTGGTTATAATTAGTTATTTATGGTTAATAGTAGTTCGATTTAGTCAAAAGCTCTGTTTATTGATCTTTATGTTTTTTGTTTTATATTGATTGTTGAGCTTTATTGTATATTAGGTAGGGCACCCTCCAACAGACTCATCGACCGCCATGACACAATCGCTAGCTGTGAATCATGCAGCTGCAGCCTCTCGATTCGGGGTATGGGGACCCCAATTTCTTCTTCCTGGTCCTGGTCAACCTTGTTTTGCCGCAAATATAGGTCACCAATACTATCTTGCAAATCAAGGTGCTAGATATTATCCCCTTGCTCCAGCCCAACAGCAATTTCTTAGACCTCAAGGTTTAGTGCAGCGGTTTGTTCCTCAAGGTGTATTACCCCAGCAATATGTCGGAGGTCCGAATCCTCAATTCCAAGGCTTAGCACAGCAAAAGCGTGGCAAAGGTCGTGCTCGTCGATGATCATATCTTTAGGTATGGTTTTCAAAAGACCAAAAGTATCTGTGCTGGGATTTATTATACTTATGTTTGGATGATAATAATGAATGATGATAACTTTGCAACATTTATCAGAAACATGGTTTGAAGTCTTGTTGAGAAATGTCACTAATCAAGGATGATGACAACACCAGCATCAGTATTTCATTGGTTTGTGGTTTGAGTATAGTCTTCCTCCCATCCTGCCTGTGAATATATATGCAGCGTTTTGAACCTATATGAGGATCAAGATGTAAATGCTGCATTCATCTATGATATAGCACGTACATATTTTCTAATCATCCCTAGTGTTTGTAGAATCGGTTACTGACATTTGACACCTGATGGAAATGATTTGTAGGAAACTTAAAAATCGTTGCTTTTATGTTCTTGTGGAGGTTAACCTTGAACCAATTGAAAAGTGCAGAGGTATTGCCGTATTGTTCATATAAAGGACACTTTGTTGGAGATACTATTTACTGTTTTTTCTTACACATTCATGTTAATTTTTAATGAATGGGGAACAGGGGACGGCAATGAAGTTGAGGGGATTAATTTTCTCCCTAGTTTTCAGAGTCGAATTGGTAATTGACTCGAAGGATTGGGTTATTGGTTAGTGGTTCAATTATTAGATCATTTGGTTTAATTCGGGTATAAATATATAATTATATAAAATTTTATTCCATTTTTTTATATTAAGTTTTTTTTTGAATTATAAATACGTTAATTATTATTTTTTGAATTTTAATAATTCATTAATTAATGTATACTTATTAGATGCTTGAAATATTTAATAAACAAAAATTATATAATTATATAGAGAAAATATGTTTATTTATTTATTTATAATGTTCAATAAAGTTTAATTTGAGAAAAATTGAGTATAAAACTAAAATTAAAATTAATAATATATAAATTATTAATTGGAGGTTATATATATATACGAAAACAAAAAGTAAATTGTCACCAAAAAAAAAAAAAAAAAAAGTAAATTGGCTTGGTAGTTGGTAGAGTTTGGGAACAAAAAGGTGGGGAACCAAGGTTAGAGCTTGTCCCTTGCATTTTGAAATTAATTCCAACATCCTCAACGTTGGAGCACCGGTGGACTTGTATCCTTCCATGTTTCAGCTAGGTGTTGGTGAACCCATGCGGATCTGCTGTCAAGTGGTTTATGATCGACTCGATTAGAGACTATCAGTCACTTATTTTTACGTCAAATTGGCCTATTTGGTCTAGTTCTGAGAGCATGGGCTCCCTCGACTTTTGTTTTCTCAAAAAACGTGGAGATTATTATTATTGTTATTGCGAATACCATATACCATTGGCATTGTAACAAGAATGCCCGACTCATTAATAAGGAAAGTTGGGCCATTCTTTAGACTTTAATAAATTTCTATTGTTCTTGCTTAGAACTTAGAAGTTATATCCGAGGTATATCTCAGTCACTGATGATGAGTTATACATTGGACTGTATTGAATTATATCTCAGTGTTTGTTTACTCATCTCATAATCTTGTGAGAAGTTCTTTTGGTGACCGGATTGGAGTCGAGAAAGCCTACACATTTCGAAGGAAGCAAGCTTCAACGAATATATTATACTTGCATTTTCTGTCGGTATCTGATTCGGATGAGTTTTGTGAAAAATAGATTAAGTGAAAAATAATGGTTAAGATGAGAGATTTAGGGTAAGTATACTTGTGAGGAAAATACTTCTATTAATGACGAATAAGCAATACAAGAACTAATGATGAGAAATAGAGGTGGAGAACAAGTGTTGAGACCTTCACTAATGTCACAAGAGGATAAATGAGCTTTGTTTAAAGTAGACAGAGACTGGTTAATGGTTGTTGTCGAGTGTTCTGGTGGAATACCCGAATGCCAGTTTTTACTCGTGAAGGGGATGAATGAAATGAAGAACAATAAGAGGAATTTTGGGAGAGGAAAAGATGGGTTTTCTAGCTTCTTAGCTTCAGGAATAAGAAATGTCTAGGTCCGTCCTTTAAAGAGGTGGGTTGAGATCCTTTTATAATGTAAAACCATTTTAAAAAGGAAATCTATTGTCCAATGGTTATAGTCTGATGTCTGACCCACTCCTTTTACCCTAAATATTTTTAGATATTCCTGTCACTTCAAGTCTTTTCATCTGAAAATGTAAGAAGTTGATTTCCACAAGTTAAACTAAAACTCATGACAAGTGACATTAGTGAAGGGACATCTAGTTTGGTTTTCTTTCAACTAAATGACACTCTTTACACTTCAAATCCAACCAATCAACTTCCACCAATATAGTTCCCGAAATTTAATTCCTCAAGGTGCTCTTTTGGGTTCCATCCTTTTACTCAATACCTTTAAGAGGAACTTAACTCCTTTTTGACTATATTTTTAGGTCATTAAAAAAATTATTTATGTACAAAAAAGGTTTGTATTTTTAGTACACAATTATAAGCCCCCAAGCAGTCTTTGAGGGTACAAAGTATCCCCTCAAACTGTATTAAACTTTTTTGTACTCAACAGAGCTATAACAGAGCTATATATTATAAGAATAAATCTTCTCTCTTTTATTCATTTTTTTTGTTATAATAATATATGTATTTGTAAATATTATAATATTCAAATATAACTATGTCTGTATAATTTGAATATGATTATATATTCATATAAAATGAATAAAAAAATGTTATTGTGCAAATATTTTAAATATTAATAAATAAATAAATAAATAAATAAATAAATAAGATTAGTAAATAAATATATTCATAATTGATTTGTATGCACGTATGTATTTATTTTTAAAAGTAGTGTATGTATGTGTACATATTATTATTATTATTATTATTATTATTATTATTATTATTATTATTATATTAAATAAAAAAGAGGGATGATTTGATTTAATATATATATATATTAAGGAAATGAGAATGGGAGAAACTCTTACCCTTTTAATTGGACGGATTTTAAATTTGAGTACCTGGATTTGGAGAGAGGCATAAAGAGAAAACACCTGGAAGGATAGGGAGAGCGTGTTTATCATCATCTTCTTCTTTTTTACTCTGTCTTCTTACTTGGTAAGACTCTTTTTCTTCTTTTCTTGCTTTTTGTCTTCAGCTTGCTCCCCCTTTTTTGTCGTATAATGTGTACTCCTATTTTCTTGTATGAGATTCTGGCACTTGGATATCTGCTATTGTATATTTGACTTTTTTTTTGTATTATTCTGAACTTTTGTTACTTTGAACTCGTATTATTCTGAACTCTGATCATTCTGTACTCTTGTTACTCTGAATCTTTATTATTATTATTATTATTATTATTATTATTATTATTATTATTATTATTATTATTATGTTCTTTGTCTTCATTCTCATGTAACCCCTCTCAACCCTCATGTATATTGGATTGCTAATTTTGGAATTAGCTATAGGGATTCTTTGATAAAGATCTTTCACCTTACAACTTTGGATATTATATCCTCATTTGTATATGTTTCCAATGAAATCACAAATAATAATAAAAAAATAAGTTGAATTAGAAATTATGAGCAATGTTCATTTGTAACTATAAAATAGATATTTAAAAATTTTAATTTAATTTTTTTTATATAGCATAGTCATAAGTAATTTGTTTATAAACTTTTTCAATTAGAGCGATTTACTAATGTTCAATATTCATATTCTTTCAAAGTTATAAATGTATAATGTCTTGCAATGTTTTCATATATGTCACCAAATGAAATATGATATTGTGAGGATGTGAGGAGTTAGTGGCCTTATCAGGTAAAGAATATAATGAATAATTTTCATACCTTTGTTTTTTTGTTTTATTTGAGAACTCCTTGGTTGTTTTCTTGACATGCGATGCTCTTTGACTTTTAGAATTTCTTCAGTGTCCTGCAATATTCTCCTTTATTTTTTGAGTATTTTTGTCGTTAGTATTCATGTGATATTGATATTCACTCTATTCTGTTATTGCTGTTCTCCTCCTTTTCCCCTTTATTTTAGGAATTGTTTCTTTTTGTTGTCATGCCTTATATGAAACTTGCTGAGATATCGGATAGTGACCTAGAGGACTCTAGTAATAATTTGGGTACTGACTCTTCTGTGGATGATATGGACGATGTTCTTCAAGAATATACAATCGAGTTTTCTGAATCTGTACCCCAACCTTGGGTTAAACCATCAGATAAGATGGCTATTTTTGTAGATCCTCTCCTGATTAAGAAACCTTTTTTGGACCTTCCTTCCTCTGGCTCGTTATTAGGTTTGGATAAAATTATGAAACCCGGCTTTGATTCTTCAGATTGTAGAGTTTTGGGTGAATTTGTTGAGAAACCTTCATATCAAGTGGGTTTCGCTCTACTTCGTTCTCGGTTGAAGCAGCAAGAATTTCCATGGACGTCTTTTAAATCTGAGGCAGCTACTCACGTGAATAAGGTTTGACAAAAGTGGGTATTCACAGTATTGTTTGAGGAGGGTGGTAATTTTGTGAGGAGATTAAAATTTGCTGGTGTTGCTGAGGCTATCTGTACATCTGCAGGTTGGTTGTTCTCTACCATCTATCATCATAATTGGTTCTTATTATTTCTTTACTTTGTTGCTATATATTGAAGAAGCACTAATTGATTTCTTCTTGGCAGGCTTGGGTGTTCAACGGAATGGATATGATATGAGTTTACTTTGGCAGAGGTGGTGTTCTCATATTCTCACTTTTCTGACTTCTTGGGGTGAGTTTTCACCCACTTTGGAAGATGTTGTGGTTCTTCTTCAACTACCAGTGTTTAGCAGTATGAATCTCACTCTTCTTCGCCCAGATTCTGATATGCTTAAGCTTGCGAGACGTCTTCAAATGAGTTTAAGTGATGCTGGTCGATATACAAAAGAGTTATCCAAGAGTAGGCGTGTTAAAAAATCTTCCTCCAAGGATGAGCATCCAAAGACTCGTGGGTCCTCGAAAGGAAAAGAGGTGGTTGGCGACAAGCAAGATTCTAAGAAGAAGAAGATTACTGTTAAGTATTCTTACTCTAATTGGTCTTGTTATTTCTTTAGTGATTTCCTCAATGGTGAGTTTGTCCCTGCTCCTGCTGTTCCTTCAAATCTTAGGGAAGCTGCTTTTGTCGCTTATTGGTTAAGTAAATATGTGTTTTTGGGACCAGCGGATGAGTATATGAGCCCTGGGGTATTTCTTTTAGCTTGCTTAATTGCTGAAGGAGAACATCTGCCATTGGCTTCTCTGTATCTCGGTAGTTTATATATGCGGCTTGATCAATTTTTCCAGTAACTCAAGATTGCTCATGGTCGCTTTCCAGTATTGGCTTTCATTGACGAAATATTTCTTCAACTCTTTCTTTTTGAGTGGTTCTCTCAGTTTGCTCCCATCCGTAAGCCCTCTACAATTCTTCCAGATAAGAAGGCAGGTCCTCGTGCTTGGATTTGGGGTTCAGCTCATCCTTCCAAATCTTTGGAGGATGTTATTGATTTAGAGGAAAATTTTTGTTTTCGCTCGTATGTAACCTCCAGCCTAGTGCATCGGTTATTCATCGTATATATTCTGTTTGTCTTGAACATGACCACAATGATATTTTCACTGGCAAGGAAGGGGCTTATGACTTTTGGCTTTTGTGTACTTTTTCTAACCCCCTTCCTGGTTTGATTGTTATGGATAGGGATTTTCATTGTGGAGTTTTGATCTGCCCAGTGATCTACCGTCCTGATAGGGTAAGTTGCCAACTAGGGTGGGACCAAGATCCAAAGAATGTGGAGCATAATTTTTTTCACTGAAAAATTTAATGAAAAAGGTCCTGTTTCAAAAAGAACTCCCGAAGTTCAATCATTTCTTGGTTGTTCCTCTTGACAGGGATGGGGGAGTTACAATGGAGTATGCAGATTATCTTATGTGTATGAAGAAGCATATTAGGCAATATGAGGGTACCTCTGTTCCAGATGTTAGATCATTTGTCCCGATTTTGATCAAGGATCCTTATTTCATGACTGGCAACCTTTCTCCTTCGACAATTACAAGTAATATTTGCTCTTTGTTGATTCTTGTTTTTTGTTTCTTCACTTCTTTTTTGTCTTTCTTCCACCCCCCTTTTTTGGGCTGCGTGTGTTTGACTGTTGTATCTTCTGTACTAGTATTTTGCAGATTTGGACGTTAGGTGTTATAAACATCCACCTTTCTTCAAAGAGAAAATATGATAATTCAGTTGTTACTACTAAAGTGGTCAAGCGCAGTAAAGTGGAGAGTTCAAATGTTAAGGTTACAAAGAGGTCTCTTAAAAAACCACATAGGCCTTCCATTGATGCTACACCTCACCAATTTCCAATGGCTCAGGAATTTCTCCTTCTTCGACAGCAAAAGCTAAAGGTTCTTCTGCTGCTGCTTGCTTTGTTAAGTCATCACAGTCTCCTGGTAAGGCTGTGGTTAGCTTATCTAGAAGTGTTGTGAAGCGTAGGTCTCATCGTCTTTTGGGTAAAATGAAAATAATTCCAAATGCACCTTCTGATCCGGTAAATGTAGGCGATGAGAGCTCTCAAGAAAGGGTCAGTGGGGACTCTCCTAATTCCTTTGTTGTTGGGGACGTCCCTGACGAGGGTACTACCCAAGATGTTGTTCGAGATGGCCAACGAGCAATAGCAAGCTCTAAGAGCAATGTTGACATTGAGCCGGGTATTACCTGCCAAGGGGATCCTACTAGACGTGTTGTTACTCCCATCCGAACGGTATTTCCTGGTGCAAATACAAATGTTTTACTCCACTTCTTCTTCTTCTTCTTCTTTTTATTTGAGATTTGCATACATGATTATGTTCATGTTGCTTGTGTGTATGCTTGTATCTTTTCCTATTTATCAGCTTCTTATGTTGCGTCTGAGTCCACTTTCCAAGCTTCGAGCACTTGTATTTCTCATCTCACAAACAAATCCTCAGCTGGTGCTTTTTCTGGTGTGTTCCATTGTATTTCTTTTCATTTATCAGGTGTGCTAGCATTTTATAGGTTTTTTATGGAAAAATGTGTTTTACTTTTCAGTTTCTGTCCGTGATGAGTTTGAGTATTTCGAAGGTGATGCCAAGAATTTGCTATCAGAGATTGCATCCCGGGCTCCTTCCTTGATGCTTTCAAATGACCTAAACTTCCTTTTCAAGAAGCTTGGGTATCAAGCTTTCCTGGATGCATGGGTGATGAGCGGATATTTTATACGCTTTTTGGGGCTATTTTCATATAGTTTTTAGTAGGATTTAGCCACTTCTTAGTATATTTTTATTAGTTTTTATGAAAAAATTATATTTCTGGACTTTACTATGAGTTTGTGTGTTTTTCTGTGATTTCATGTATTTTCTAGCTGAAATTGAGGGACCTGAGCAAAAATCTAATTCAGAGGCTGAAAAAGGACTGTAGATGCTATTGGATTCTGACCTCCCTGCACTCGAAGTAGATTTTCTGGAGCTACAGAACTCCAAATAGCGCGCTCCTAATTGCGTTGGAAAATAGACATCCAGGGCTTTCCAGAAATATATGATAGTCCATACTTTGAGCGAGTTTTGATGACATAAAATGGCATCAAAACGCCAGCTCTCTGCCCTTTTCTGGTGTCAAAACGCCAAAACTGGCATAATAGTTGGAGTTAAACGCCCAAACTGGCACCAGAGCTGGCGTTTAACTCCAGGAATAGCCTATGCACGTGAAAGCTCAAATGCTCAGCCCAAGCACACATCAAGTGGGCCCCAGAAGTGGATTTCTGCACTACCTATCTTAGTTTACTCATTTTCTATAAACCTAGGTTACTAGTTGAGTATAAAAACTACTTTTAGAGATTTATTTGGTACCTTATGACATTTTCACGTTTTACATTATATCTCTATGGCATGAGCCTCTAAACTCCATTGTTAGGGGTGAGGAGCTCTGCTGTGTCTCGATGGATTAATGCAATTATCACTGTTTTCTATTCAATCACACTTTTTTCCATTCTAAGATATTCATTCGTACTTAAATATGATGAATGTGATGATCCATGACACTCATCACCATTATCAACTTATGAACGCATGCCTGACAACCACCTCCGTTCTATCTTAGATTGAATGTGTATCTCTTGGGTTCCTGGTTCACGAATTTGAGTACCTCTCCTAACAACAGAGTGTTCAAACTTGTGCATCAAGAGTCTTCGTGGTATAAGCTAGAATCATTGGCGGCCATTCTTGAGATCCGGAAAGTCTAAACCTTGTCTGTGGTATTCCGAGTAGGATTTGGGAAGGGATGACTGTGACGAGCTTCAAACTCGCGAGTGTTGGGCGTAGTGACAGACGCAAAAGGATCACTGGATCCTATTCCAATATGATCGAGAACCGACAGATGATTAGCCGTGCAGTGACAGCGCACATGGACCATTTTCATTGAGAGGATGAGAAGTAGTCATTCACAACAGTGACACCCTACACACAGCTTACCATGGACCATTTTCACTGAGAGGATGGGAAGTAGCCATGCGTGCGTGAAGAAGAAGATAGTAGGAAAGCAAAGATTCAGATGACAGAGCATCTCCAAAACTCCAACCTATTCTCCATTATTGAACCACAAGTACCTTTTATTTCATGCTCTTTTATTATATTGCAAATTAAACCCTTTTCGTTATTAATCTCCTGACTAAGAGTTACAAGGTAACCATAGCTTGCTTCAAGCCGACAATCTCTGTGGGATCGACCCTTACTCACGTAAGGTATTACTTGGACGACCCAGTGCACTTGCTGGTTAGTTGTGCGGAATTGCAAGTGTGATTGTAATTTCGTGCACCAAGTTTTTGGCGCCGTTGCCGGGGATTGTTCGAGTTTGGACAACTGACGGTTCATCTTGTTGCTTAGATTAGGAAAATTTTGTCTTTTGGGTCAGAGTCTTTTATTTTCTTTTCAAAATTTTTCAAAAAATTATTATTTTTCTTTTAGGTTTTTTTTTTTGTTTGAGTCTAGTTGCATGTTTTAAGTTTGGTGTTTTCTTGTTAGTTTTTATTTAATTTCCAAACATTTATTTTTGGTTTTCTAAAAATTCTAAGTATGGTGTTCTTTTTATGTTCTTGAGTCATTCTTGTATTTTGATCTTAAAATTTTTAAGTTTGGTGTTCCTTGGTGTTTTTCCTCCAGATTTTCGAAAAATTTGCATTAAATTAGTCATCAATTTTAAAAATCAAATCTTTTTAAATTGTTCTTCAATCATATCTTTTCAATCATATCTTTTTTTTTTTCAAAACTTCCTAACCACTTTCTCTTTCTTCAGTTTTTTCGAAAATCCTCATAAAAAATTTTCAAATCTTTTTTTTACTTTATTTTTTTTAGTTTCTAATTTTTTTATTATTATTATTTCGAAAAAATATATATTTATAAATATAATAAAATAAACAAAATAAATCCACATCATCTCCCTTTTTTCATCATGGAACTAAGTGGAAATGAACAGTCCAGAAGGACTCTGGGGTCATATGCTAACCCCGCTACTGCTTCATATGGGAGTAGTATATGTATATCCTCCATCGGAGTCAGTAGTTTTGAGTTGAATCCTCAGCTCATTATCATGGTGCAGCAAAATTGCTAGTATTCCGGTCTTCCACAGGAAGAACCTACTGAGTTTCTGGCACAGTTCTTACAAATTGCTGACACAGTATATGATAAGGAAGTAGACTAGGATGTCTACATATTATTACTGTTTCTATTTGCTGTAAAACACAAAGCTAAGAGGTAGTTAAATAACCAACTAAGGCCAGCATAAGGACATAGAAATAGCTGTCAGAAAAATTTCTGAATCAATATTTCCCTCCCAAGAGGATGACACAGCTAAGGCTAGCCATCCAAGGCTTTAAACAAGAGGATAATGAATTCCTTTACAATGCCTGGGAGATGTACAGAGAGATGCTGAGGAAATGCCCCTCTGAAATGTTTTCAGAATGGGTGCAGTTAGACATCTTCTACTATGGGCTTACAGAAAAAGCTCAGATATCTCTAGACCACTCAGCCGGTGGATCTATACACATCATGATGAACATCAAGAACTTATTTTTGAAAAATTTTTAGAAAAGAAAGACATGTAAGACTGACGTTAGGATTTTTGCTAGTAAAGAATTTCATAAACGCGTTGTAGATATAGTTTCTAAACCAACAAAAATCCTTTCGTGCAAATATTTTGGTTGTCACAAGTAACAAACCCCTAAATAAATTGATAACCGAAGTATTTAAACCTCGGGTCGTCTTCTCAAGGAATTGCAGGGAGGTATGTTCTTATTATTGGCTATGAAAAAGGTAAAATTGGGAGTTTTGGAAATAAGGAAGAAGTATGACAAGTAATTCAAATGATAATTAAAATAAATAAATAACTATAAAATAAACTCTTGGCAAGATATGAGAACTGGAAGTCCTATCCTAGTTATCCTTATCAATTGTGATGAGAATTGGATTTTTCTCCCACTTTGTTAACCTCTAACTATGAAGGTAAGTTAAGTGAATGAATTAATTCGAATCCTCAAGTCCCAGTCTTTCCTTGGGAAAAGTTAGAGTTATTGGATCTCGAATTAATTCTTGAAGAATTCCAATTTTCAGTCAACAATGAGTTTGATAACTCAAGAGTTACCAATTAATCAACCAAAGCCAAAAGGGTATAAAATCTACTTGAATGAAAATAATTTGGATAGAGCCCAAGCATCAGTGACATATAAGTCTGAAATATCTCAATTATATTAATAAAATAAAATCAATCCAAATATGAAGAGTCATAAGCCAAATAAGCAACATCAATGATCAACAATTAAGAGAAGTCGAAATAAAAAGATATTGAACCCGATAAAAAGATGAGATAAAAATATTCCTAAGTTCTAAAAATCTTAATCCTAATCCTAAGAGAGAGGAGAGAACCTCTCTCTCTAAAAACTACATCTAAAACTAAAAATTGTGAATTATGAAAGCTTGTTGAGTCTCTGCACGTTCCCTGACTTTAATCTGTGTTTCTGGGCCGAAAAATAGGTTGAAATGCGGCCTAGAATCTCTGCCAGCGACTTTTGTAATTCTGCAGATCGCGCACGTCACGCGTCTGCGTCGTCCACGCGATCGCGTCACTCAGCGTTTTTCGTATCACGCGTGCACGTCGTCCACGCATTCGCATCGTTTGTGCAACTTCCAATCCGCGCGGTCGCGTCAGGCACGCGATCGCGTCACTCTGATTTCTTCCATTTCACGCGGTCGCGTGAGCCATGTGACCGCGTGACTTCTCGCTGGTCATCTCCTCAACTCCTTGTGTTCCTTCCATTTTTGCACGCTTCCTCTTTATTCTCTAAGCCATTCCTGCCTTATGAAGCCTGAAACACTTAACACACAGATCAAGGCATCGAATGGTAATAGGAGAGGATTAAGATTAGCTAAATTAAGACCAAAGAAGTATGTTTTCAATCATAGAACTAAACTAGGAAGGAATTGTAAAATCATGTAAATCATATGAATAAGTGGGTGAAAAGCTTGATAAAACCACTCAATTAAATACAATATAAACCATAAAATAGTGGTTTATCAAAGACACCAAACTTAGAAATTTTTAAGTTTTAGACACTAATAAAACAAGAATGCATATGAAAAACAAGAAAAGACTCACAACATGAAAATGCAAAGATCAAACAAAGAAAATTATCAAGAACAACTTGAAGATCATGAAGAACACATGCATGAATTTTCGAAAAATGCAATGATTATTAAAAACATGCAATTGACACCAAACTTAGAATGTGACACTAGACTCAAACAAGAAACATAAAATATTTTTGGTTTTTAAGATTTTATTAAAATTTTTTTGGATTTTTCGAAAATTAATTTTGGAAAAACAAAAAAGAAGAAAAATTTTGAAAGATTTTTGAAAACTTTTTGAAAATAAAATAAAGGAAATCACCTAATCTGAGCAACAAGATGAACCGTCAGTTGTCCAAACTCGAACAATCCCCGGCAACGGCGCCTAATAAACCACTATTTTATGGTTTATCTTGTGCTCAATTGAGTGGTTTTCATCAACTCTTTACCCACTTATTCATATGATTTACATGTTTTATATTTTCCTTCCTGATTCTGTGCTATGATTGAAAACATGCTTCTTTGGCTTTTATTTCCTTTTATTTTAATCATCTCTTATTACCATTAGATGCCTTGATATGTGTGTTAAGTGATTTCAAGAATTACAGGGCAGGAATGGCTTGGAGGATGGAAAGGAAGCATGCAAAAGCGGAAGGAATACAAGAAATTGAAGGAACTGCAAAGCTGTCAGCCTGACCCTCTCGCACTAAAATGGTCATAACTTAAGCTGCAGAGGTCCAAACGACGCGGTTCTAGTTGCGTTGGAAAGCTAACGTTCGGGGCTTCGATTTAATATATAATATTCCATAGTTGCCCTGACGCTAGGCAACGCGAACGCGTCATCCACGCGGACGCGTCGCAGTTACGAAAATCAGCGTGGCAGATTTCTTTTCCAGCGATTTCTGGGCTGTTTTCGACCCAGTTTACGGCCCAAAAAACACAGATTAGAGGTTATAAAGTGGGAGAATCCATTCATTCATAGGAAGGCTCTCATAATTCACAATTTTAGGTTTTAGATGTAGTTTTTAGAGAGAGAGGTTCTCTCCTCTCTCTTAGGATTTAGGATTAGGATTTCTATTAGGATTAGGATTATTTTATCTTCATCAGGTTCAATAATTTATGTTTCTCTTCTACTTTTATTTACTCTGATATTTTTATTTGTGTTTGACTGATGTTGCCCAATTGGATGATGATATTGTCCATGTTAAAATTGACATTTTTATTTAATATAATTTGAGGTATTTCAGATTTATATGTTGTGGATGTTTTGGCTGTATCCAATTTATTTTCATTCAAGTAGATTTTATTCCCTTTTGGCTTTGGTTGATTAATTGGTAACTCTTGAGTTATCAAACTCATTGTTGACTGAAAATTGGAATTTTTCAAGAATTAATTCGAGATCCAATAACTCTGACTTTTCCCAAGGAAAGACTGGGACTTGAGGATTCGAATTAATTCATCCACTTAACTTACCTTCATAGTTAGAGGTTAACAAAGTGGGAGAAAAATCCAATTCTCATCACAATTGATAAGGATAACTAGGATAGGACTTCCAGTTCTTATACATTGCCAAGAGATTTTATTATTGTTAATTTATTTTACTTGTCATTTAAATATACCTGTGCCCATTGCCCAAACTTGAAAACCCCGATTTACAATCTTCGTAACCAATAATAAGAACATACCTCCCTGCAATTCCTTGAGAAGACGACCCGAGGTTTAAATACTCGGTTATCAATTTTAAAGGGGTTTGTTACTTGTGACAATCAAAACGTTTGCATGAAGGGATTTCTGTTGGTTTAGAATCTATATCTACAACGCGACTATTTTTATAAAATTCTTTACTAGCAAAAATCCTAACGTCAGTGCCAAAAAACTTGGTGCACAAAATTGTGATCTCAATGGTGCCAACAACTTGGTACGCACAATTGTAATATCACTCTTTTTTCACAACTTCGCACAACTAACCAGCAAGTGCACTGGGTCGTCCAAGTAATAAACCTTACGTGAGTAAGGGTCGATCCCACGGAGATTGTCGGCTTGAAGCAAGCTATGGTCACCTTGTAAATCTCAGTCAGGCGGATTCAAATGGTTATGGAGTTTTCATAATTAAAAGATAAATAAAACATAAAATAAAGATAGAGATACTTATGTAAATCATTGGTAGGAATTTCAGATAAGTGTATGGAGATGCCTCATTCCTTTTGAATCTCTGCTTTCCTACTGCCTTCGTCCAATCCTTCATACTCCTTTCCATGGCAAGCTGTATGTGGGTGTCACCGTTGTCAATGGCTACTTTCCGTCCTCACAGTGAAAAAGGTCCTCTACGGTTTCCCGCCTGGCTAATCAACTGTTGGTTCTCGATCGTGCAGGAATAGGATTTACTATCCTTTTACGTCTGTCACCACGCCCTACAGTCGCGAGTTTGAAGCTCGTCACAGTCATTCCATCCCAGATCCTACTCGAAATACCACAGACAAGGTTTAGACTTTCCAGATCTCAAGAATGCTGCCAATGGATTCTAGCTTATACCACGAAGACTCTGATCTCACGGAATAGAAGGCTCTGTTGTCAGGAGAGGCAACCATGTGTCGTGGATCAGAAATCCAAGAGATACACACTTGATGAGCGGATAATTTGTATGCTTTTTGGCATTGTTTTTAGTATGTTTTTAGTATCTTTTAGTTAGTTTTTAGTATATTTTTATTAGTTTTTAATTAAAATTCACTTTTCTGGACTTTACTATGAGTTTGTGTGTTTTTCTGTGATTTCAGGTATTTTCTGACTGAAATTGAAGGTTCTGAGCAAAAATCTGATCCAGAGACTGAAAAGGACTGCAGATGCTGTTGGATTCTGACCTCCCTGCACTCGAAGCGGATTTTCTGGAGCTACAGAAGCCCAATTGGCGCGCTCTCAACGGCGTTGGAAAGTAGACATCCAGGGCTTTCCAGCAATATATAATAGTCCATACTTTGCCCAAGATTTGATGGCCCAAACCTGCGTAGCAAACCGGCCTCAGAAATTCCAGCGTTAAACGCCGGAACTGGCATAAAACTTGGAGTTAAACGCCCAAACTGGCATGAGAACTGGCGTTTAACTCCAGAAAACGTCTCTACACATAAAAGCTTCAATGCTCAGCCCAAGCACACACCAAGTGGGCCCGGAAGTGGATTTTTCTGTCATTTACTCATTTCTGTAAACCTTAGGATACTAGTTTACTACTTATAGGACCTTTTGACTTTGTAATCCGTACCTTATGACCTCATAACATTTTTACACGTTTCTTGTGTACTTTCCACAGCATGAGTCTCTAAACCCCATGGTTGGGGGTGAGGAGCTCTGCTATGTCTTGATGGATTAATGCAATTACTACTGTTTCTTATTCAATCATGCTTGCTTCCATTCTAAGATATCACTTGCTCTTAACCCGGATGAATGTGATGATCCGTGACACTCATCATCATTCTCAACTATGAACATGTGCCTGACAACCACCTCTGTTCTACCTTAGATTAAGTAGGTATCTCTTGGATTCTTTAATCGGAATCTTCGTGGTATAAGCTAGAACTGATGGCGGCATTCGAGAGAGTCCGGAAGGTCTAAACCTTGTCTGTGGTATTCTGAGTAGGATTCAATGACTGAATGACTGTGACGTGCTTCAATCTCCTGAAGGCGGGGCGTTAGTGACAGACGCCAAAAGAATCACTGGATTCTACTCCGGTCTGATTGAGAACCGACATATGGAATGCCGTGCCGTGACAGGGCATTAGGAATCGTTCCAATGAGAGGATGGGAGGTAGCCACTGACAACGGTGAAACCCTACACACAGCTTGCCATGGAAGGAGACTTGCGTGTTTGATGAAGAAGACAGTAAGAAAGCAGAGATTCAGAAGATGGAGCATCTCCAAAACCCCAACCTATTCTCCATTACTGCAAAACAAGTAACCATTTCATGTTCTTTTACTTTTTACAATCAATCCTGATAATTTCTGATATCCTGACTAAGATTTACAAGATAACCATAGCTTGCTTCAAGCCGACAATCTCCGTGGGATCGACCCTTGCTCACGCAAGGTATTACTTGGACGACCCAGTGCACTTGCTGGTTAGTTGTGCGGGATTGCAAAAGTGTTATTGCAATTTCGTGCACCAAGTTTTTGGCGCCGTTGCCGGGGATTGTTCGAGTTTGGACAACTGACGGCTTGTCTTGTTGCTTAGATTAGGACTGTTTTATTTTTGTTGGTTTAGAGTCTTTTAGTTGAGTCTAGTTTCATATTTTAAGTTTGGTGTCATTTGCATGCTTTTGTTTTTCTCTTTGATTTTCGATTTTTGCATGCTCTTAGTCCCTTTTTGATTCATAAAAGTTCTAAGTTTGGTGTCCCCTTTGTGTTTTTCCTTTAAAATTTTCGAAAAAAATAGTGTTTGATTTTCTAAAATTTTAAGTTTGGTGTCATTTTGTGTTTTTCTCTTTCCTCTTTTTAAAAAAATCAAATCTTTTTCATAAAAACTTTTCAATCATATCTTCTTAATTGCTGTTTTCAAAATCTTTTTAATTAACTAATTGATTCAGTTCTCAATTTGCTTTGATCTTATTTTCTTTCTAATTTTCGAAATCTTATTTTATTTTCCTTTTGACTTTCGAATTTTTATTTTAAATTTCCTTTTTGTTTTTATTTTTATTTTTCGGTTATTTCAAAAAAAAAAAACAAACAAAATTTATCTCTTTGCAATTGTTATCATTTCCCTTTTGTCCATTATGGACTTAAGTGGAATTAACCAGTCCAGAAGGACTCTGGGGTCCTATGCCAACCCCAATACAGCTGCATATGGGAGTAGCATCTGTGTACCTCCCATCAAAGCAAGCAGCTTTGAGCTAAACCCTCAACTCATTATCATAGTGCAGCAAAATTGCCAGTATTCCGGTCTTCCAGAGGAAGAACCTACTGAGTTTCTGGCACAGTTCTTACAAATTGCTGACACAATACATGATAAAGAGGTAGATCAGGATGTCTACAGACTGTTACTGTTTCCATTTGCTGTAAAAGATCAAGCAAAAAGGTGGTTGAATAACCAACCTACAGCAAGCATAAAGACATGGAAACAGTTATCAAAAAAATTCCTGAATCATTTTTACCCTCCAAAAAGGATGACACAGCTAAGGCTGGACATCCAAGGCTTTAAACAAGAGGATAATGAATCCCTTTATGATGCCTGGGAGAGGTATAGAGGTATGCTCAGAAAATGCCCCTCTGAAATGTTTTCAGAGTGGGTACAGTTAGACATCTTCTACTATGGGCTTACAGAAAAAGCTCAGATGTCTTTAGACCACTCAGCTGGTGGATCTATACACATGAGAAAGACAATTGAAGAAGCTCAAGAGCTTATAGACATTGTTGCTAGAAACCAATACTTATATTCTAGTAAGGAATTCGCTCCACAAGAAGAGGTCATGGCAGTAGTCAATGATCCTGATCCTCAAGAACAGATGAATGAGCTTAATCAACAATTGCTCCTGATGACAGAACAGTTAGCAGAATTTAAAGAAATGCTCCATGATACTAAGGTTGCTAACAAGAGCATAGAACTGCAGTTGAATCAAGCAAAACAGCAAATATCTAAACAAATAACAGAAGAATGTCAAGCAGTTCAACTGAGGAGTGGGAAAACACTGAATGCCACTGCTCAAAAGAGCAAGAAGTCAATTAAGGAACAGTTGACAGAGGATGACCAAGCCACTGTTCAAAATCCCTCTGAGGACAGTAAGAGCCCAGAGAGGAATATTATTGGCGTTCAAACGCCAGAAAGGGAAGGAAAGTTGGCGTTAAACGCCCATTCCTTACCCAATACTAGCGTTCAAACGCCAGAACAGGGAGGAAAGCTGGCGTTAAACGCCCATTCCCTGCCCAGTTCTGGCGTTCAAACGCCAGAAAAAGGGGAGAAGTTGGCGTTTAACGCCCAAACTTCATCCACTCCTGGCGTTCAAACGCCCAAGGAGAATCAGGCACCTGAGAGTTCTGATGATTATCCCCCTAACAAGGCCTCTTCAACCATTTCTGTAAGGAATAAACCTGCAGCATCTAAGGTTGAAGAATATCAAGCCAAGATGCCTTATCCTCAGAAACTCCGCAAAGCGGAACAGGATAAGCAATTTGCCCGCTTTGCAGACTATCTAAGGACTCTTGAAATAAAGATTCCGTTTGCAGAGGCACTTGAGCAAATACCCTCTTATGCTAAGTTCATGAAAGAGATCTTAAGCCATAAGAAGAATTGGAGAGAAACTGAAAAAGTGTTTCTCACTGAAGAATGCAGTGCAGTCATCTTGAAAAGCTTACCAGAAAAGCTTCAAGATCCTGGAAGCTTTATGATACCCTGCACATTAGAAGGCGCCTGCACCAAGATAGCCCTATGTGATCTTGGAGCAAGCATCAATCTAATACCTGCATCCACTATCAGAAAGCTTGGGTTGACTGGAGAAGTCAAACCAACCAGGATATGCCTCCAACTTGCTGATGGTTCCATTAAACACCCATCAGGCATAATAGAGGACATGATTGTCAAGGTTGGGCCATTTGCCTTTCCAACTGACTTTGTGGTGCTGGAAATGGAGGAGCACAAAAGTGCAACTCTCATTCTAGGAAGACCTTTCCTAGCAACTGGACGAACTCTCATTGATGTACATAAAGGGGAAGTAACCCTGAGAGTCAATGAGGATGAGTTCAAGTTGAATGCTGTGAAAGCTATGCAGCATCCAGACACACCAGAAGACTGCATGGACGTTGACATTATTGATTCTCTGGTAGAAGAGATCAATATGGCTGAAAGCCTAGAATCAGAGCTTGAGGACATCTTCAAAGATGCTCAACCTGATCAAGAAGAACTAGAGGAAGTAAAGGAATTTTCGAAAATTCCTCAGGAGGAGGATAAGCCTCCCAAGCCTGAACTCAAACCATTACCATCATCCTTGAAATATGCATTTCTGGGAGAGGGTGACACTTTTCCAGTGATTATAAGCTCTGCTTTAAATTCACAGGAAGAGGAAGCACTGATTCAAGTGCTAAGGACACACAAGACAGCTCTTGGGTGGTCCATAAGTGATCTTAAGGGCATTAGCCCAGCTAGATGCATGCACAAGATCCTGTTGGAGGATGATGCCAAACCAGTGGTTCAACCACAGAGGAGGCTAAATCCAGCCATGAAGGAGGTGGTGCAGAAAGAGGTCACTAAATTACTAGAGGCTGGGATCATTTATCCTATTTCTGATAGCCCCTGGGTGAGCCCTGTCCAAGTTGTTCCCAAAAAGGGAGGCATGACAGTGGTTCATAATGAAAAAATGAACTGGTTCCCACAAGGACAGTCACAGGGTGGCGCATGTGTATTGACTACAGAAGGCTCAATACAGCCACCAGAAAGGATCATTTTCCTTTACCATTCATAGACCAAATGCTAGAAAGACTAGCTGGCCATGATTATTACTGCTTTTTGGATGGCTATTCAGGCTACAACCAAATTGCAGTAGACCCTCAGGACCAAGAGAAAACAGCATTCACCTGCCCTTCAGGCGTGTTTGCCTATAGGAGAATGCCTTTTGGTCTGTGCAATGCACCTGCAACCTTCCAAAGGTGCATGCTCTCTATCTTCTCAGATATGGTAGAGAAATTTCTGGAAGTCTTCATGGATGACTTCTCAGTATATGGAGACTCATTTAGCTCCTGTCTTAACCACCTATCACTTGTCCTGAAAAGATGCCAAGAGACTAACCTGGTTTTAAACTGGGAGAAATGTCACTTTATGGTGACTGAAGGAATTGTCCTTGGGCACAAAATTTCAAGCAAGGGAATAGAGGTGGATAAGGCAAAGGTAGAGGTAATTGAAAAATTACCACCACCTGCCAATGTTAAGGCAATCAGAAGCTTTCTGGGACATGCAGGATTTTACAGAAGGTTTATCAAGGATTTTTCGAAAATTGCCAAACCTCTGAGTAATCTGCTAGCTGCTGACACTCCATTTATCTTTGATAATGAGTGCCTGCAGGCATTTGAGACCCTGAAAGCTAAGCTGGTCACAGCACCAGTTATCTCTGCACCAGATTGGGCATTACCATTTAAATTAATGTGTGATGCCAGTGATCATGCCATTGGTGCAGTGTTGGGATAGAGGCATAATAAACTTCTGCATGTCATTTATTATGCCAGCCGTATTCTAAATGATGCACAGAAGAATTACACAACCACAGAAAAAGAATTACTTGCAGTGGTTTATGCCATTGACAAGTTTAGATCCTACCTAGTAGGATCCAAAGTGATTGTGTACACTGACCATGCTGCTCTTAAATACTTACTCACAAAGCAGGATTCAAAACCCAGGCTTATCAGATGGGTGTTGCTTCTGCAAGAGTTTGATATAGAAATAAGAGACAGAAAAGGGACAGAGAATCAGGTAGCTGATCATCTGTCCAGAATAGAGCCAGTAGTTGGGGCGTCCCTCCCTTCTACTGAGATTTCTGAGACTTTCCCAGATGAGCAATTATTTGCCATTCAGGAAGCTCCATGGTTTGCAGACATTGCAAACTATAAAGCTGTGAGGTTCATACCCAAAGAGTACAGTTACATGCAGAAAAAGAAATTAATTTCAGATGCCAAGTACTACCTTTGGGATGAACCATATCTCTTTAAGAGATGTGCTGACGGAGTGATCCGCAGGTGTGTACCCAGAGAAGAAGCACAGAGGATCCTATGGCACTACCATGGATCACAGTATGGAGGACATTTTGGAAGTGAGCGAACAGCCACTAAAGTCCTCCAATGTGGCTTCTACTGGCCTACTCTCTATAAAGATTCCCGAGAGTTTGTGCGTAACTGTGACAGTTGCCAAAGAGCTGGTAACCTGCCTCATGGATATGCCATGCCTCAACAAGGGATATTAGAGATAGAGTTGTTTGATGTATGGGGAATTGACTTCATGGGGCCATTCCCACCATCATACTCAAACACTTACATTCTGGTGGCAGTGGACTATGTATCTAAGTGGGTAGAAGCAATTGCTACACCCACTAATGATACTAAGACCGTACTGAAATTCCTCCAGAAGAACATTTTCAGCAGATTTGGCGTTCCCAGAGTGCTAATCAGTGATGGGGGCACTCATTTCTGCAATAAACAACTATACTCTGCTATGGTCAGATATGGAATTAGCCACAAAGTGGCAACTCCGTATCATCCACAGACAAATGGGCAAGCAGAGGTCTCTAACAGAGAACTAAAAGAATCCTAGAACGGACTGTAATGGCCCGAAGAAAGGATTGGGCAAAGAGCTTGGATGATGCTCTGTGGGCATACAGAACAGCATTCAAGACTCCTATAGGCACCTCTCCATACCAATTGGTGTATGGGAAGGCCTGCCATTTGCCTGTGGAACTGGAACATAAAGCCTACTGGGCAACCAGATTCCTAAACATGGATGCACAGTTAGCTGGTGAAAAAAGACTGCTACAGCTGAATGAGCTAGAGGAGTTCAGACTCAATGCCTTTGAAAATGCAAAAATTTATAAGGAAAAGGCAAAGAAATGGCATGACAGGAAATTGTCAACCAGAGTCTTTGAGCCAGGACAAAAAGTTCTGCTCTTCAACTCTAGGCTCAAACTGTTTCCAGGAAAACTCAAATCCCGTTGGGGGGGGGGGTCCATATGTGATTACAGGAGTGTCACCATATGGATATGTTGAGCTTCAGGATATTGATTCTGATAAGAAGTTCATTGTTAATGGACAGAGAATCAAACATTATCTTGAAGGAAACTTTGAGCAGGAGTGCTCAAAACTGAGACTAGAGTGATTCTCAGTGAAAGTCCAGCTAAAGACAGTAAATAAGCGCTTACTGGGAGGCAACTCAGTCATTAGTAGGTTGTATGATTTGTTCTTACAGAGGCAAATATCAAAAAATGAAGGAATTCACAGAGTTACAGAAGGATTCAGCTCAAAAAGCAGAGAAAATGAGCTTACTGGCGAAAAAACGCCAGTAAGGTGCATTTTGGGCGTTAAACGCCAGAATGGGTACCATTCTGGGCGTTTAACGCCAGTAATGGTACCATTTTGGGCGTTAAACGCCAGAATGGGTACCATTCTGGGCGTTTAACGCCAGGTGTGCAGCATCACTGGGCGTTCAGAAAAACGCCCAGTGAGGAAGGTTTTCTGGCGTTTAACGCCAGCCAGGGTACCTGGCTGGGCGTTAAACGCCCAAAAAGGGTGCCAAGTGGGCGTTAAACGCCAGAATGGGTGCCATTCTGGGCGTTTAACGCCAGAAAGGTGGGGGGACCACATTTTTGTTTTCAACTCAAATTTTTTCAAACTTTCCTCTTTTTACCCATAATCTTCTACATAAATGCACTTCAACCTTTCATCATTCACTTTCAAATCTTCACAAATCAAAACCATTCTTCAAATCTATTTCAAAATAATCTCAAATCTTCTTCAAAAACTTACCCTTTTCTCAATTTTTTTCAAAATCTTTTCAAATTTCCTTTCAAATCTCTCTTTTGTTTTCAAAATTCTCCCCCCACTCTATAAATGAACGTTCCTCACCCCTCCTTCCTCACACCATTCGAATTTCCTCTCTCTCTCTCTCTCTCTCTCTTCTCTTCTTTCTTTTCTTTTTGCTTGAGGACAAGCAAAACCTCTAAGTTTGGTGTGCTTTTCCGTGATCACTAAGCTAAGATCTATCAAGATCATGGCTCCCAAGGGAAAACAAACCAACTCAAGAGGAAAGAAAGAGACTATTCCAAAGAATCTTTGGAATGAAGAGAAGTTCTTAACCAAAGAACATGAAGACCATTATCACAAAATAATGGGTCTGAGGTCAGTGATCCCGGAAGTTAAATTTGATCTGAAAGAAGATGAATATCCGGAGATCCAAGAACAAATTCGAAACAGAGGTTGGGAAGTTCTGACCAATCCTGAGACAAAGGTTGGAAGGAACATGGTTCAGGAATTCTACTCAAATCTGTGGCTAACAGATAAGCAAAGAATGACTGGAACCGCTTACCATACCCACAGAACCATGGTCAGAGGGAAAGTTATGTACTTCCATCTGGACAAAATAAGAGAAATCTTCAAACTACCTCAACTACAAGATGATCCTGATTCCTTCAATAGGAGGATGGTGAGAGTAGATAAAGGGTTGGATCAAGTTCTAGAGGACATATGCCTCCCTGGGACTAAGTGGATAACCAATTCAAAGGGTGTCCCAAACCAACTCAAGAGGGGAGACCTCAAGCCAATTGCAAGAGGTTGGCTAGACTTTATTGGGCGTTCCATATTGCCCACTAGCAACTGTTCTGAGGTCACCATCAAAAGAGCAGTGATGATTCATTGCATCATGCTTGGAAGAGAAGTGGAGGTTCATCATATGATTGCCTGTGAGATCTACACAATTGCAAATAGGAATTCCACTGTAACCAAATTGGCTTACCCAAGCTTGATCTCCTTGCTCTGTAAAGAGGCTGGGGTAAAGATAGAAGAAGATGAATTCATACCCATTGAACATCCAATCACCAAGAAGACAATGGAAGGAGCAAGAGAAGCAGGGGCGTGAACTCCAAGAGTTGAAACGCCAAAAGCTCTCCTCTCAAGCTGAGGGAGCATCCACTTCTCAAAATCAAGGTTGTTGAGTCCTAACTCTGTGAAAACCTCTATCATTAGGAGCCTCTGTTTTTATTTTTCGTTTTTCTAGTCTCATTCTATATCTATTTTTGAGTCTTGTTTTTAATTCATAATTAATAAAATTAAAGTTATGCCTTAAAGTTATGAATGTCCTATGAATCCATCACCTCTCTTAAAAGAAAAATGCTTTAATCACAAAAGAACAAGAAGTACAGGATTTCGAAATTTATCTCTGAAACTAGTTGAATTAGTTTGATGTGGTGACAATACTTTTTGTTTTCTGAATGAATGCTTGAACAGTGCATATGTCTTTTGAATTTGTTGTTTTTAAGAATGTTAAATTTGTTGGCTCTTGAAAGAATAAGGAGAAAGAGAACTGTTATTGAGGATCTAAAAAAATTACCAAATTGATTCTTGAAGCAAGAAAAAGCAGTGAAAAAAAAAATTTCGAAAAAAAAGAGAAAGAAAAAGAAAAAGAAAGAAAAAAAAGAGAAGGAAATAAAGTTGTGATCCAAGGCAACAAGAGTGTGCTTAAGAACCCTGGACACCTCTAATTGGGGACTTTAGCAAAGCTGAGTCACAATCTAAAAAGGTTCACCCAATTATGTGTCTGTGGCATGTGTGTATCCGGTGGTAATACTGGAAGACAGAGTGCTTTGGGCCACAGCCAAGACTCATATATTAGCTATGTTCAAGAATCAATAATACTTAACTAGGAGAATCAATAACACTATCTGAGTTCTGAGTTCTTATAGATGCCAATCATTCTGAACTTCAAAGGATAGAGTGAGATGCCAAAACTGTTCGGAGGCAAAAAGCTACTAGTCCCGCTCATCTAATTGGAGCTATGTTTCTTTGATATTTTGGAGTCTATAGTATGTTCTCTTCTTTTTATCCTATTTTGATTTTCAGTTGCTTGGGGACAAGCAACAATTTAAGTTTGGTGTTGTGATGAGCGGATAATTTGTATGCTTTTTGGCATTGTTTTTAGTATGTTTTTAGTATCTTTTAGTTAGTTTTTAGTATATTTTTATTAGTTTTTAATTAAAATTCACTTTTCTGGACTTTACTATGAGTTTGTGTGTTTTTCTGTGATTTCAGGTATTTTCTGACTGAAATTGAAGGTTCTGAGCAAAAATCTGATCCAGAGACTGAAAAGGACTGCAGATGCTGTTGGATTCTGACCTCCCTACACTCGAAGCGGATTTTCTGGAGCTACAGAAGCCCAATTGGCGCGCTCTCAACGGCGTTGGAAAGTAGACATCCAGGGCTTTCCAGCAATATATAATAGTCCATACTTTGCCCAAGATTTGATGGCCCAAACCTGCGTAGCAAACCGGCCTCAGAAATTCCAGCGTTAAACGCCGGAACTGGCATAAAACTTGGAGTTAAACGCCCAAACTGGCATGAGAACTGGCGTTTAACTCCAGAAAACGTCTCTACACATAAAAGCTTCAATGCTCAGCCCAAGCACAACCAAGTGGGCCCGGAAGTGGATTTTTCTGTCATTTACTCATTTCTGTAAACCTTAGGATACTAGTTTACTACTTATAGGACCTTTTGACTTTGTAATCCGTACCTTATGACCTCATAACATTTTTACACGTTTCTTGTGTACTTTCCACAGCATGAGTCTCTAAACCCCATGGTTGGGGGTGAGGAGCTCTGCTGTGTCTTGATGGATTAATGCAATTACTACTGTTTCTTATTCAATCATGCTTGCTTCCATTCTAAGATATCACTTGCTCTTAACCCGGATGAATGTGATGATCCGTGACACTCATCATCATTCTCAACTATGAACATGTGCCTGACAACCACCTCTGTTCTACCTTAGATTAAGTAGGTATCTCTTGGATTCTTTAATCGGAATCTTCGTGGTATAAGCTAGAACTGATGGCGGCATTCGAGAGAGTCCGGAAGGTCTAAACCTTGTCTGTGGTATTCTGAGTAGGATTCAATGACTGAATGACTGTGACGTGCTTCAATCTCCTGAAGGCGGGGCGTTAGTGACAGACGCCAAAAGAATCACTGGATTCTACTCCGGTCTGATTGAGAACCGACATATGGAATGCCGTGCCGTGACAGGGCATTAGGAATCGTTCCAATGAGAGGATGGGAGGTAGCCACTGACAACGGTGAAACCCTACACACAGCTTGCCATGGAAGGAGACTTGCGTGTTTGATGAAGAAGACAGTAAGAAAGCAGAGATTCAGAAGATGGAGCATCTCCAAAACCCCAACCTATTCTCCATTACTGCAAAACAAGTAACCATTTCATGTTCTTTTACTTTTTACAATCAATCCTGATAATTTCTGATATCCTGACTAAGATTTACAAGATAACCATAGCTTGCTTCAAGCCGACAATCTCCGTGGGATCGACCCTTGCTCACGCAAGGTATTACTTGGACGACCCAGTGCACTTGCTGGTTAGTTGTGCGGGATTGCAAAAGTGTTATTGCAATTTCGTGCACCAACACTCTAGCTTTCGCAGGTAGAATAGAAGTGTTTGTCAGGCACACGTTCATAAGTGAGAATGGTGATGAGTGTCATGGATCATCACATTCATCAGGTTGAAGTGCGAGTGAATATCTTAGAATAAGAATAAACATGAATTGAATAGAAAATAGTAGTACTTTGCATTAATACTCGAGGAACAGCAGAGCTCCACACCTTAATCTATGGTATGTAGAAACTCCACCGTTGAAAATACATAAGTGATAAAGGTCCAGGCATGGCCGTGAGGCCAGCCCCCAATGTCTAAGATCACATAAACTGATCAAAGATAGATACCAAGATGAAAATACAATAGTAAAAAGTCCTATTTATACTAGACTAGTTACTAGGGGTACAAAAATGAGTAAATGATGCAGAAATCCACTTCCAGGCCCATTTGGTGTGTGCTTGGGCTGAGCAGTGAAGCTTTCACGTGTAGAGGTCTTCCTTGGAGTTGAACGCCAGTTTGTAACTTGTTTCTGGCGTTTAAATTTGCTTTGCAACTTGTTTCTGGTGTTTAACGCCAGAATAGGGCAGAAAGCTGGCGTTAAACGCCAGTTTGTGTCATCTAAAATCAGACAAAGTATGGACTATTATATTTTGCTGGAAAGCCCTGAATGTCTACTTTCCAACGCAATTGAGAGAGCACCATTTGGACTCCTGTAGCTCCAAAAAATTTATTTCGAGTGTAGGGAGGTCAGAATCCAACAACATCAGCAGTCCTTTGTCAGCCTCTGAATTAGATTTTTGCTCAGGTCCCTCAATTTCAGCCAGAAAATATCTGAAATCACAGAAAAACACACAAACTCATAGTAAAGTCCAGAAATGTGAATTTTGCATAAAAACTAATAAAAATATACTAAAAAGTGAATAAAACATACTAAAAACTACCTAAAAACAATGCCAAAAAGCGTATAAATTATCCGCATTCATCAGGATGCTAGAGGTAAGCTGTACCAGCAGGGAAGGCATGATCTGAAGTCAATTGCTCGAGGATGGTTGGAATTTATTCAGCGCTCTATCATCCCTACGAGTAACCGGTCTGAGGTTACCATTGATCGAGCTATGATGATTCACTGCATCATGCTCGGCAATGAGGTGGAGGTACAGCATGTGATCCCTCAGAAACTATACAACATAGCAGAGAAGGCCGCCACCTCTGCTACATTGGCCTTCTCTCACCTCATTTTTTGCCTGTGTGAGGCAACTCGAGTCCGCATTGACGGAGATGCCCCTATTGATGTTGACAGACCGATTACTAGGAGGGGGTATAGAGTATGCCAAGGAGCTTGGGCAAGTACCACCTCAGGAGCCACTTTTCCCTCCTCAGTAAGAGCAACCTGAGATGCCTCAAGGATATTATTTCGCTCATTGTGACTATTAGGATCAGACGACTACATCTATTGGGGACCTGACATCTTCTATTGATCAGTTGAGGATAGAGTATCAGGATCACTCCACCCTCCTCCATCAACTAGTAAAGGAACAACAGAGCCAGAAGCGAGAGCTAGAGGAGCTGAGGCGCTGGAGAGAATTCCTAGGAGGGAGCAGCCACCAGGACTGATGTGGTTGAGTTTCATTATCTGCTGCTTTATTTACTTTCTATTTTTTAATATTATTTTCATGTTTTCTATTATCTGTTTAAAAGCCTTTGTATGATTATTAGTAGTATTTTATTATTTTTCTAGCTTAGTTGTTTAATTTAGTATTTATGTCTATTTTGAAAAATATCTCATGTATTGCTCACTGAGCTTGAAAAATCAATTGAAAAAGAAAAGAAGTAGTAAAATGTATGAGAATTGAGTTATATATTATGAGTTATTCTGGTTACTTTGATGTGGTGGTATTATCTCTGGTTCTGAATGTATGAATTGAATAGTGCATAATTGATACTGAAGTTAAGAATGTTGGTTCTTGAGGTACAAGAACTTAGAGAAGTATTATGGATTCTCTAAATTGAGTAAGAAATTGATCCTTGAAGCAAAACAAATAGCAAAAAGAAAAAGAAAATAAAAAGCAAAGTGCAAGACTCTGAGCATCAACAGTTAGGAAGGTCAAATATGATTAAAAGCTCAAAGAGTTATTTTCCTAACCATATGCTTGTGGTGTGGATATGTCAAGTAACCCTTAAAATAGATCACTAAGATTCAAGACCAAGTGCAATCGCAGAGTATGCCAAAGGCTCTGAGCACCATTGACTGGGAGGAATTAAAAGAAAAGAACTAGAACTCAAAAAGTTCCCCAATTAAGTGCTTGTGGTGTATTTGTATCAAGTTGAGCTTGAGGACAAAATACTAAGAGTCACGGCTAGGCTCAAGGTGAAAAGCACTAAAAGTAAAGATAAGAAAAAGCTATTCTCAAGAATTAAGCATATCTTAAGAAGAAAGAGAATCCATAATATCATCCGAGTTCTAGTTTTGAAGAATATCAATATTTCTGAGCTTCAAAGGATAATGAGATGCCAAACCTATTCAGAATCACAGTGTCATTAACCCCATTCAGTAGTTGGATAGAAGCTTAAATGAAAACTTAAGTCATGGGCAAATTCTCTTCTCAGCCCTATGTTGTTTTTTGTTGCTTGAGGACAAGCAACAGTTCAACTTTGGTGTGGTGATACGTGAGCATCTTATCTATATTTTTTATTTATTTTAGATACAAATTAAGTGAGTTTTAAGTAAATTTTAGTGTTTGAAACCTATTTGGATGCTACTTTGAGTTGCTTTGGTGTTTTAATTATTTCAGGTAAAGTTCGGATCAGCTTGACAGAGTTCATGTGCAAGAAAAGAGGAACAATTCAAATCTGCCAAGCTGGCGCTAAACGCGGACCTGAGCATTTAGCGCCAGCAACTTAACAGCGCAAGGGAGCTTTCTGTCTACTAAGGCGCTAAACGCTAAGCCTAGCATTTAGCGTCAGTAAGCCAGAGACGAATGAGAGCTTTCTGTCCACAAGGACACTAAATGCTGGATCTGGCATTTAGCACCAAAGATCTGGATCACACTTCTTAAAAATAGCATCTCTAATTGGATTTAGCTTTTTATTATTCTATTTTATTTTATTTTAGTTATTTTTAATTACAAACAAAATCTTTTAGGTTTAGAATTTGTTATTTTATTTTAGTTTCAAATCAAATTAGGTTAGACATAAAGGGGAAAAGATTCAGCCCTTAAGAGGATCTTCTCTCTTCGTCACTTTCACATTTTTCTAAACCCTAGTTTTCTCTCTAAGTCATGAGCCACTAAACCTCCTCGATTAAGGTTAGGAGCTCTATTTATTTCTATGGATTAAGACTAGTATTGTTTTATTTTAATTTATGTATTGATTCAGTTTTAAGGATTACTTTCGTTCTTCATCTTATGAATTTGGGTAGTGATGAGCGGATATTTTATACACTTTTTGGCATTGTTTTCATATAGTTTTTGTTATGTTTTGTTTAAGTTTTATTATGTTTTCATAGGTTTTAGTGCAAAATTTATATTTTTGGATTTTACTTTGAGTTTGTGTGTTTTATGATGATTTCAGGTATTTTCTGGCTAAAATTGACGAGCTTAAGCAAAAGTCTGATTCAGAAGCAGAGAAAAGACTGCAAATGCTGTTAGGATCTGATCTCCGTGCACTCGAAGGAGCTTTCTTGAAGTAATAGAAATCCAAATGGCGCACGCTCAATGGCTATAAAAAGCTAACATCCAGGGCTTTCCAGAAAAATATAATATTCCCTACTTTGTTTTGGAAATGAAGGCCCAAAACTGGTGTTAAACGCCAACCACCAGCCCTATTCCTGGCATCCAGTGCCCACAGGGGAGTAACTGGCATCCAACACCCAAAAGGGGGTCCCTAGCCAGTGTTCAACGCCCCTAAGGGACCCTAGCTCGTGGAGACACCCAAAGCTCAGTCCAAGCACTCACCAAGCGGGCCTCAGAAGTGGATTTTCGCACCCCTAAGACTAGTTTGTCATATTTCTGTAATCCTTAGCAGGATGTAGCTCACGGAGGCCTCAGATGCAATCCGTTATTCTCTATCCAGAAGGATAAAGCCAAACACGCATCGAGCCTATTAGGGATCAATCAAGGAGAGCGGGAGAGCCTTCGCAACTGCATGAAAAGATTCAACAAAGCATGTCTGAATATACAAAGTCTACCAACCGAAGCAGCCATTATGCGACTCATCAATGGCCTAAGAGAAGGACCTTTCAGCCACTCAATATCCAAGAAGTACCCAACATCTCTAATCAAGGTTCAAAGAAAGGGCGGAAAAATATATCAATATGGAGGAGAACTCCCGATTGGGAGATAGCTCAAAAACCAGATTCTCCTAACCCACCAAGGGACAAGGATAAAGAGTCCAAGCAAAAAGAAGATCAACCTGGGGAAAAGCCTAGAAAATACCACAACTATACCCACCCCTTCGGGTTTCTCTTGTGGATGTCTACCGAGAAATATACAACACTGAGAAGATCCTGCCACCTCGCCCAATTAAAAACAAAAGAGGTCGGGCAAGTTGAAGGTCCACCTCACACCGAAGAGGTCGGACGCGTTGAAGGTCCACCTCACACCGAAGAGATCGGACGCATTGAAGGTCCACCTCACACCAAAGAAGTCGGACGAGTCGAACGTCTCACACCAAAGAGGTCGGACGAGTTGAACGTCCACCTCACACCCCTGAGAGACATGTTCATGGAGGATTCCCAAGAGGAGGGATCTCTAAATCATCTCACAAAGGACACCTCAAAGAGGGATATTAAGGAAGGGATAGAGGTTTGAATAGGACAACGGGGTGCAAACAAGCCTTCCGAGATTTCAAAAATTCTTGGGGCAACCACCTATTTTTACCCGACCAAGGGAAAGTGAAAAGCTCATATTATACCTCGTAGTAGGAAGTCGGGCAATAGCCTCATCACTAGTTAAAGAAGACAAAAGTGGGCAACAACCCGTCTACTTCATCATCAAGGCTCTACAAGGGGCCGAACTAAACTATCAAAAGATAGAAAAGTTCGCCTACCCCCTCATACTCTCTTCTCGACAACTCCGCCCATATTTTCAAGCTCACACTATTAGAATTCGGACCAACCAGCCCATAAAAGGCATCCTACAGAAAACAGACTTAGCTAGAAGAATCCTACAGTGGGTAATCGAGTTATCCGAATTCGATCTTCGACATGAAGCTCGGATAGCCATCAAATCACAGTATCTGGCCGACTTCATTACAGAGTACATTGACACCCCGGGAACTCCTACCAAATGGAAACTCTACATGAACGACTCTTCAAATAAAACCGGGAGTGGTGTAGGTATAATTATAGAAAGCAATCAGGGAAGCCAAATCAAGCTAAATGACCAAAATGAATATGAGGCACTACTGGCTGGTTTAAGGCTAGCTAAGAAGGTAGGAGCTTACCATGTCCAGTGATTCACAAGTAGTCACTTCACAAATAGAAGGGAGCAACCAAGATGAGGATCCCACCATGAAAAAATACCTCGGGTAATTTGGGGGACCCTGGACAAAACCAGAGAACAGCTCGGACAATTCGAGGGACCCTAGATAAAAACAGAAAATAGCTCGGACATTTAGGGCAATATGAAGTCCGACACATACCTCGGGAGCAGAATGCCCGAGCTGATGCACTTTCAAAATCAGCCAGCACCAACAGCTCGGACAATTCGGGGAATATGAAGTCCGACACATACCTCGGGAGCAGAATGCCCGAGCTGATGCATTTTCAAAACTAGCCAACACCAAACCAAGGGGCAATAACAGAAGCCTCATCCAGGCTACATTACAAGACCACAACAAGGAAGGAAAACAAACCCTCTCCTCAGGGTCCGGCGACACCAACTCATAATTCTTTTCCTCATCCCTATCCCTACAAATTCTATGGAACCTCCTAAGTCGCACACAGTACTCAGGGTCAGCCACAGTAACACGCATTAAAACTATGGAATCCAGTAAATCAGACATGCCATCCGGGATCTTAGTCGACATCTCAGCAATATTTTTTCAAGAAGACATAGGTCAACCATGGGGTTATTACCAAACAACTCGGACAAATAAGGAAACAACTCAGACAATAACAACAAAACATCAGATATTAGATACAGCAATAAAAGAAAAACCCCAGGACTCACACGAAAGTCCAGGGGCACCCTTTGGAGGCAACAACAGGGCAAGAACACAGAGAAGAGAAGCCGACAATCTATATCCAAATAGTCTGAACACCTCTCAAACAAAAGGTCAAAACAAAAGCTAGAACTTTTGTACAAAAGGAGTCAGGCAACAATGAAAAGAAACAGGAACAACAACCAAATCCTAAGCAAAGCACACATTCTCCTCAAAGGCAAACAACAAAAGAAAAGTCACAACAAATGATCAAAGACGCAAACTTTTTGCAGAAAGAACTAAAGTTCTTCAGATCAAAAGGGAGCTTGGGCTGAAGAGCTCCCACAAGTCCTATGGGCATATCGGACAACTCCACACTTCACCATGGGGGAATCACCCTTCCGATTGACTCGCGGAGTGGAGGCAATGATCCCAGTAGAGATCAAAAAAGGATCCCCAGAATGATCCTCTACATTTAAAGAGGTCAACTCCCAAATCCAAAGGGAAGAACTCGACCTACTCGAATTAGGGAGGAAGCATTAAATCGTCAAATGGCCTCAAGATACAATCAGAAGGTAATCCAGTGAAGTTTTGCCAACAACTATCTCATTCTATTCTGAAATGACATCGGAACAGGTCGGTCAGGGAAAGAAAAACTAGCAGCTAATTGGAAAGGACCCTGCCAAGTCATGGAAGTACTGGGGAAAGGTCACCACAAAGTGTCCGACTCCGAGGGGCGAGAGGTACCAAGGTCATGGCATGCCTGCAAAAGGCGCCAGGCCGAGATCTAAAAGATTGCCTGACCTAGAAAGGTAAGCACTAACATGTACACACTCTTATTCATATCTTCATTTTATTGTTTAAAAGTTTGCAGATTTCCTAAAAAATTTCCTACCAAGACATCTGATTATGACAGGTCGGCAAGGTGAAAACCAAATTCACCGCCCGATCACGACAAAGGTCGACAGAAAACCAAATTCACCGCCCCATCACGACAAAGTCGGCAAGATGAAAACCAAATTCATCATCCGATTTCAAAGCGACAGGTCGGCAAGGTGAAAACCAACTTCACTGCCCAACCACGATGAAAACCGAATTCATCGTTTGATTTCGACAAAGGTTGACAAAGTGAAAATCAAATTCACTGCTCAAACAAGCCGCATTAATCTGAAACATTCATCGTCTGATTATAAAGCTAGAGATCGGCAGAAAGTGAAAATCAAATTCACTACACGATCACGATAAAGACCAAAGATGAAAACCAAATTCATTAAAAGGTTGACTAAATGAGGGTTAAACCCAATCTTTACAAAATCAGCAAAGATGAATACAGAATAATGCAAGAAGTTATAGAAAGTGATCCATAGAAAGGACCTGACGAGGTCCTAATAAAATGGATTGCTAAAAAAATAACTTAAAGGCTGACCGACATAAAGAAGTCAGACCAGTTGCAAAAACCAAAGTTATAAGTAAAGCCCTGGAAAGAGGTGATGCATGAAAACTTGTCTCTCAACAAATTTCCCTTCGGCAAGTATACCGAATTGTCGTCAAGTAAAAGCTCACAATAGAGTGAGGTCGAATCCCACAGGGATTGATTGGTCAAGCAACTTTAGTTGGAAGAGTATGCTAGTTGAGCTAAACAGAATGTAGTTGAGAGTTGCAGAAAATTAAATAGCGGGGAAGTAAATAGCAGAAAATAAAGTGCAGAATCTTAGATGGGGATTTGGGGAAATGAGCATGAAAATAAATGCAGAAAGTAAAGAGAATGGGTAAGATCAGAAATGGGAATTCATTGGGCTCAAGAGATGTTGTATTCTCCGGATCAAATTCATTTTCATCTCTTCCTCAATCAAAGCGTCTATTGATCTCCTTGGCAATCTTAGGTGATTGGGTTCCAATTCCTTGGCAACCCAATCTCTCTAAGCTTGAACAATTGCCTAATTCCTTGATTTAATTGCTCATGGGAAGAGATGAAGTGTGGTCACTGATTATACCACATGTATTTCCAAATCAAAGTGTTGGGAGGATTACATGTCACTATATCCGCCCAGACCCCAATTTGGTCCAACATGAGAAAGTATTTCTAGCATGATCTCCTCATCCCTTTTTCAAGGCTCAGAGGAGATCCAATTATGGAGAGTTTCTTTTCCAAGACAACTAACCAATTGAATTAAGATCGAAAGCTTTCTAGTAAATCAAAAGAGAAGAAAGAAGAAGAGAAATGAAAACTATAATTGATCCATCAAATTACAACAGAGCTCCCTAACCCAATGAAAGGGGTTTAGTTTTTCATAGCTCCAGAAATGAAAAATGGCAGAAAAGAATACATGCTTAGCTAAAAGAGCAGAAAAGTAAATATACAAAGGGTAGTTCTCCAAAGTGCCAAGCTTCTCTATAGTTCAAAACTACTCCTATATATACTACTTCTCTTGATCTTCTAGTGAGTTCTTCAAGTCTTGGATGTGGGCCTTAGATCTTGAGTTGAAGCAGTTACAATCTTTAGTGGGCTCAGCTTGCAGAGAAGTATGAATTAGGCATGGGCGTTAGTGAAGTTAACATTAAGTGACATTGTGGGTTCGAGAACGTTAGTGGCAATCACATTTTTCACTAACGTTCCAACCTCATATAGCCTACGTTAACTCCAACGTTAGTGGCACCAACGTGACCACTAACGTAGCCTTGTAAACCTTCGCAAGCGTTATTGGGACTCACCTTTCCCAATAACGTTGCCTTGTGCCCTTTTTCCCTACGTTAGAGTTCACGTTAGTGTAACTAACGTGGCTCTTAAGTGGTTATGCCTCACCTTCGAGAGCGTTAGTGACACTTACGTTTGTCACTAACGCTCCAAGTGCCCCTACTCTCCATGTTAGAGCTCACGTTAACTAAGCTAACGTGGCTCTTAACGTGGTTATGCCTCACCTTCGAGAGCGTTAGTGACACTTACCTTTGTCACTAACGCTCCAAGTGCCCCTACTCTCCACGTTAGAGTTCACGTTAACTAAGTTAACGTGGCCACTAACGTGGTAGTGAATGCCATCTCCAACGTTAGTGACAAAAGTGAGTGTCACTAACGTTGGCTCATCAATCTTAGCTCCACGTTAGTGGTCTTAACGTGACCACTAATGTGGGCAATGCTAGTTTGATCCAACGTTAGTGACAAAGGTGAGTGTCACTAACGTTGGCATTGTTCCTCTCTTCCACGTTAGAGTTCACGTTAACTAAGTTAACGTGACTCTTAACGTGGCTTATTGCCAAATCTTGGAATGTTAGTGGTGTTCACGTTTACCACTAACGTTGGAGCTTTCTTTTGTCTCCACGTTAACTACCATGTTAACCTAGTTAACGTGGAAATTAACGTGGGCTTATGATGGCTTCGCAGGCGTTATTGGTGATCACTTTTCTCATTAACGTTGCAAGCTATTTACCATTCCACGTTAGTGGTCACGTTAACTAGATTAATGTGAGTACTAACGTGGTTCTTCCTTGCTTCCTTTGTCCTGAAATCAAGCAAATAAAGTGCATCAAAGCTTTAGCCAAAGTCATGAGATTATGCATCATCAATTTATCATTCAATTCTAGCAAAAATTCTCATGAAATCATGTGAAATTCACAATAGTTGCTTGAATCAAGGTGTAAGTGTATTTTCATCCAAAACTTGCCTTATTCACTAAGAAAATGCATGAAACTAACCTAAAACAGTAAAGAAAAGGTCAGTGAAACTGGCTTAGATGCCCTGGTGATGAGCGGATAATTTATACGCTTTTTGGCATTCTTTTTAGTATGTTTTCAGTATGTTTTAGTTAGTTTTTATTATATTTTTATTAGTTTTTATTTAAAATTCACTTTTCTGGACTTTACTATGAGTTTGTGTATTTTTCTGTGATTTCAGGTAATTTCTGGCTGATATTGAGGGACCTGAGCAAAAATCTGATTTAGAGGCTGAAAAAGGACTGCAGATGCTGTTGGATTCTGATCTCCCTGCACGCGAAGTGGATTTTATGGAGCTACAGAAGCCCAATTGGCGCGCTCTTAATTGTTTTGGAAAGTAGACATCCTGGGCTTTCTATCAATATATAATAGTCCATACTTTGCTCAAGATTTGATGGCCCAAATAGGCGTTCCAAATCAGCTTCAGAATTCCCGGTGTTTAACGCCGGAACTGGCACAAAAGTTGGAGTTAACGCCCAAACTGGCACAAAAGCTGGCGTTTAACTCCAGAAAAAGTCTCTACACATGAAAGCTTCAATGCTCAGCCCAAGCACACACCAAGTGGACCCCGGAAGTAGATTTTTACGTCATTTACTCATTTCTGTTTACCCTAGGTCACTAGTTCACTATAAATAGGACCTTTTGCCATTGTATCTGGACCTCATGACACTTTACACGTTTCATATTGTACCTTCTATGACATGAGTCTCTAAACCCCATGGTTGGGGGTGAGGAGCTCTGCTGTGTCTTGATGGATTAATGTAATTACTACTGTTTTTCATTCAAACATGCTTGTTTCCATTCTAAGATATCACTTGCTCCTCAACTTGATGAATGTGATGATCCGTGACACTCATCATCATTCTCACCTATGAACGTATGCCTGACAACCACCTCAGTTCTACTTTAGATTGAGTGGATATCTCTTGGATTCTTTAGCCAGAATCTTCGTGGTATAAGCTAGAATTGATGGCGGCATTCAAGAGAATCCGGAAGGTCTAAACCTTGTCTGTGGTATTCTGAGTAGGATTCAGGGATTGAATGACTGTGACGAGCTTCAAACTCGCGATTGTGGGGCGTTAGTGACAGACACAAAAGAATCACTGGATTCTATTCCGACATGATCGAGAACCAACAGATGAATAGCTGTGCTGTGACAGAGTGCGTTGAACATTTTCACTGAGAGGATGGGAGGTAGCCATTGACAACAGTGAAACCTACATACAGCTTGCCATGAAGAAGAAGACAGTAGGAAAGCAGAGATTCAGAAGATAGAGTATCTCCAAAACCTCAACCTGTTCTCCATTACTGCAAAACAAGTATTTAATTCATGTTCTTCTACTTTTCACAATTAAACCTGAGAATTATTAATATCTTGACTAAGAGTTATAAGATAACCATAGCTTGCTTCAAGCCGATAATCTCCGTGGGATCGACCCTTACTCACGTAAGGTATTACTTGGACGACCCAGTGCACTTGCTGGTTAGTTGTGCGGAATTGCAAAAGTGTGATTGCAATTTCGTGCACCACCTGGCATCACAACACCAAACTTAAAGCTTGCTTGTCCCTAAGCAAGTACTGAAACATAGGAAGAATGAATGAAAGAACAAGAAGATAATATAGAAGTAGAATTCCTGGTTTATGGGGTTTCATGCATAGCAACTTAGGTTCTTTCCTTTACTAGGTTTCAGGCCTTTATCAAGTCCTTGGTCACTCTCTTGATTGCATCCTTTGAGACTTCTTAATTGTTGATCCTTCCTTCTTTTCCAAGGTTTATTACATTCTTCTTTTGGCTAAGTGCTCTGTAAAAGGGCGACTCTTTATGATAAGCTTTCAGCCAACACTCCCGAACCAGTTAGTTCAAGGTGCTAGGTGTTAAGACACCCCTACGGACTTACTCCCTCAAGTCTCTTTCCTTCATACATACACACCACAGGCACATGGTTTGTTATTTTTCTTTCTTGAGACCTTGGTGTCCAACACCTCTTTGGGTTACTAAGTGTTCTGTAGCAAAGGTCACTCTTGATAGTGGACTTTCAGCTGATAATCCTGGATTAGTTAATCCAAGTTACCAAGTGATGAGGCACCCCTAAGAGCTTATTCATCGAAGCATATCCCTTGCACATGAACACCACAGACACATGCCTCAATTTTAAAACCCTTGGTGCCTAGCATTGTTTCTTATTGTGTGTCTTTCCTTTTCACTTTTATTGCTCTTTCTCTTTTCTTCTTGGGATCTTATTATTTAGTTAGTCTCATAGGATGTGTTTTAAGCATAGGATTCAGGATAGATAATTGCCTTCTTTCCTTGTTTGGTGAACCAACTTAGCTTACTAATCACCCTACCACAAACATTCAAAATTCTCTTCACAAAATAACTCTACTCTTGTTCTTATCATAACATTTTCTTTTTGATTAACTTAAAGGACAAGCATACAAGCAAGCAAGATGAAAGTAAACATCAGGGACATTAAGCTCAATAACATGGACCTAACCAATGAAAACCTTAAATGCAGAATTGAAAATCCTAAGCTACTCATGGAAGCATGTTCTATTTCATACATGATTTTCCTTATTTAAAGCTATGAATTAGATAGAACTAAGAAGGAACTTCACCACCTTTCACTTATTGGAATGCTCATGTTCTTCTGCTTCCTTGTCTTCTTTATGTTCACTTTGTCCGCTTGTGCTTCCTCTCATCCGATTCATTCTAGCTATTTTCCAATCTTCCAGTGCCTTCCTTACTGACTCATGACTCTTTTCGGCCCTTTCACGCTCCACTCGTGCTAATTCATCCTTTACATCCTCATATTTTGTGATCCCAGGATGCAATACAGGTAGTTGTCCGACTAGGTACCCAAGCCTGGCTTGGGTATTTACATGATATCCAGTCTTACTCATGTAGACTCCTTCCGCGAATGCTCTGTATTCATCGAAAAGATCTGCCTGTCTCTTTGTTTCCTATGCATCTCATGAATGTGTGCACCTTGATGTGCTTGGATGTTGATTAGCCTTTGGATGGCTTCTTGTTGTTGATCTTGCTTCTGGTTCAGGTTATGGAAGGATTCACTCCATTGTCTCCCTCGTTCTAATTGCTGGTCCATCAATTGTTTTTGCCATTCCCCTTGCTGATTCATCCATCTAGAGAGTGATTCTTCTTGGCGGAGTTCAGAGACGAGAAGAACTCTGCCCAAGACCCGAAGGAGAAATAGAAAGAGTCCAGATCGGAGATACCTCGGATAAAACAACTAATATTGGCACAATCCTGAAAGGAGACGCAAAGGAATCACTAATACGGTTCCTACGAGATAATGTTGATCTCTTCGCATGGAAAGCTGCCGACATGCCAGGCATAGATCCCGAACTAATGAGCCACAAGTTGGCAGTCTACCCGGGATCCCGGTCGGTACAACAAAGACGAAGAAAACTCGGGCCAGAACGGTCTCAAGCTGTAAAAGAACAAGTACAAGCACTACTAGAGGCAGGGTTCATAAGATAAGTTAAATACCCACTATGGCTAGCAAACGTCGTCTTGGTGAGAAAGTCAAATGGGAAGTGGCGAATGTGCACCGACTACACCGACTTCAACAAAGCCTGCCCAAAAGACCCTTATCCACTCCCAAGCATCGACGCTCTAGTAGATGCCTCATCAGGATATAAGTATCTCTCGTTCATGGATGCATACTCAGGGTACAACCAGATCAAGAAAAAACCTCGTTTCTCACACCAAAAGCAAATTATTGCTACATCGTAATGCCTTTCGGCCTTAAGAATGCGGGAGCCACTTATCAAAGGCTAATGAATAAAGTTTTCTCGAACCACATCGAAAAAATCATGGAGGTCTATGTGGATGACATGTTGATAAAGACACAAGGTGAAGAGACATTACTAACCGACTTAGTTCAAGTGTTCGACACCATACGGAAGCACGGCATGCGACTGATGAGCGGATAATTTGTACACTTTTTGGCATTGTTTTTAGTATGTTTTTAGTATCTTTTAGTTAGTTTTTATTATATTTTTATTAGTTTTTAATTAAAATTCACTTTTCTGGACTTTACTATGAGTTTGTGTGTTTTTCTGTGATTTCAGGTATTTTCTGACTGAAATTGAAGGTTCTGAGCAAAAATCTGATCCAGAGACTGAAAAGGACTGCAGATGCTGTTGGATTCTGACCTCCCTGCACTCGAAGCGGATTTTCTGGAGCTACAGAAGCCCAATTGGCGCGCTCTCAACGGCGTTGGAAAGTAGACATCCAGGGCTTTCCAGCAATATATAGTCCATACTTTGCCCAAGATTTGATGGCCCAAACCTGCGTAGCAAACCGGCCTCAGAAATTCCAGCGTTAAACGCCGGAACTGGCATAAAACTTGGAGTTAAACGCCCAAATTGGCATGAGAACTGGCGTTTAACTCCAGAAAACGTCTCTACACATAAAAGCTTCAATGCTCAGCCCAAGCACACACCAAGCGGGCCCGGAAGTGGATTTTTCTGCCATTTACTCATTTCTGTAAACCTTAGGATACTAGTTTACTACTTATAGGACCTTTTGACTTTGTAATCAGAACGAAAGGCGACCTTATGACATTGTACACCTTTTCTTCCACAGCATGAGTCTCTAAACCCCATGGTTGGGGGTGAGGAGCTCTGCTGTGTCTTGATGGATTAATGCAATTACTACTGTTTCTCATTCAATCATGCTTGCTTCCATTCTAAGATAATACTTGTTCTTAATCCGGATGAATGTGATGATCAGTGACAATCATCATCATTCTCAACTATGAACATGTGCCTGACAACCACCTCTGTTCTACCTTAGATTAAGTAGTTATCTCTTGGATTCTTTTATCGGAATCTTCGTGGTATAAGCTAGACTGATGGCGGCATTCAAGAGAATCCGGAAGGTCTAAACCTTGTCTGTGGTATTCTGAGTAGGATTCAATGACTGAATGACTGTGACGTGCTTCAATCTCCTGAAGGCGGGGCGTTAGTGACAGACGCCAAAAGAATCACTGGATTCTACTCCGGTCTGATTGAGAACCGACATATGGAATGCCGTGCCGTGACAGGGCATTAGGAATCGTTCCAATGAGAGGATGGGAGGTAGCCACTGACAACGGTGAAACCCTACACAGCTTGCCATGGAAGGAGACTTGCGTGTTTGATGAAGAAGACAGTAGGAAAGCAGAGATTCAGAAGATGGAGCATCTCCAAACCTCAACCTATTCTCCATTACTGCAAAACAAGTAACCATTTCATGTTCTTTTGCTTTTCACAATCAATCCTGATAATTTCTGATATCCTGACTAAGATTTACAAGATAACCATAGCTTGATTCAAGCCGACAATCTCCGTGGGATCGACCCTTGCTCACGCAAGGTATTACTTGGACGACCCAGTGCACTTGCTGGTTAGTTGTGCGGGATTGCAAAAGTGTTATTGCAATTTCGTGCACCAAGTTTTTGGCGCCGTTGCCGGGGATTGTTTGAGTTTGGACAACTGACGGCTTGTCTTGTTGCTTAGATTAGGACTGTTTTATTTTTGTTGGTTTAGAGTCTTTTAGTTGAGTCTAGTTTCATATTTTAAGTTTGGTGTCATTTGCATGCTTTTGTTTTTCTTTTTTTGATTTTCGATTTTTGCATGCTCTTAGTCCCTTTTTGATTCATAAAAGTTCTAAGTTTGGTGTCCTCTTTGTGTTTTTCCTTTAAAATTTTCGAAAAAAATAGTGTTTGATTTTCTAAAATTTTAAGTTTGGTGTCATTTTGTGTTTTTCTCTTTCCTCTTTTTAAAAAAATCAAATCTTTTTCATAAAAACTTTTCAATCATATCTTCTTAATTGCTGTTTTCAAAATCTTTTTAATTAACTAATTGATTCAGTTCTCAATTTGCTTTGATCTTATTTTCTTTCTAATTTTCGAAATCTTATTTTATTTCCTTTTGACTTTCGAATTTTTATTTTAAATTTCCTTTTGTTTTTATTTTTATTTTTCGGTTATTTCAAAAAAAAAAAAAACAAACAAAATTTATCTCTTTGCAATTGTTATCATTTCCCTTTTGTCCATTATGGACTTAAGTGGAATTAACCAGTCCAGAAGGACTCTGGGGTCCTATGCCAACCCCAATACAGCTGCATATGGGAGTAGCATCTGTGTACCTCCCATCAAAGCAAGCAGCTTTGAGCTAAACCCTCAACTCATTATCATAGTGCAGCAAAATTGCCAGTATTCCGGTCTTCCAGAGGAAGAACCTACTGAGTTTCTGGCACAGTTCTTACAAATTGCTGACACAATACATGATAAAGAGGTAGATCAGGATGTCTACAGACTGTTACTGTTTCCATTTGCTGTAAAAGATCAAGCAAAAAGGTGGTTGAATAACCAACCTACAGTAAGCATAAAGACATGGAAACAGTTATCAGAAAAATTCCTGAATCATTTTTACCCTCCAAAAAGGATGACACAGCTAAGGCTGGACATCCAAGGCTTTAAACAAGAGGATAATGAATCCCTTTATGATGCCTGAGAGAGGTATAGAGGTATGCTCAGAAAATGCCCCTCTGAAATGTTTTCAGAGTGGGTACAGTTAGACATCTTCTACTATGGGCTTACAGAAAAAGCTCAGATGTCTTTAGACCACTCAGCTGGTGGATCTATACACATGAGAAAGACAATTGAAGAAGCTCAAGAGCTTATAGACATTGTTGCTAGAAACCAATACTTATATTCTAGCAAGGAATTCGTTCCACAAGAAGAGGTCATGGCAGTAGTCAATGATCCTGATCCTCAAGAACAGATGAATGAGCTTAATCAACAATTGCTCCTGATGACAGAACAGTTAGCAGAATTTAAAGAAATGCTCCATGATACTAAGGTTGCTAACAAGAGCATAGAACTGCAGTTGTATCAAGCAAAACAGCAAATATCTAAACAAATAACAGAAGAATGTCAAGCAGTTCAACTGAGGAGTGGGAAAACACTGAATGCCACTGCTCAAAAGAGCAAGAAGTCAATTAAGGAACAGTTGACAGAGGATGACCAAGCCACTGTTCAAAATCCCTCTGAGGACAGTAAGAGCCCAGAGAGGAATATTATTGGCGTTCAAACGCCAGAAAGGGAAGGAAAGTTGGCGTTAAACGCCCATTCCTTGCCCAATACTGGCGTTCAAACGCCAGAACAGGGAGGAAAGCTGGCGTTAAACGCCCATTCCCTGCCCAGTTCTGGCGTTCAAACGCCAGAAAAGGGGGAGAAGTTGGCGTTTAACGCCCAAACTTCATCCACTCCTGGCGTTCAAACGCCCAAGGAGAATCAGGCACCTGAGAGTTCTGATGATTATCCCCCTAACAAGGCCTCTTCAACCATTTCTGTAAGGAATAAACCTGCAGCATCTAAGGTTAAAGAATATCAAGCCAAGATGCCTTATCCTCAGAAACTCCGCAAAGCGGAACAGGATAAGCAATTTGCCCGCTTTGCAGACTATCTAAGGACTCTTGAAATAAAGATTCCGTTTGCAGAGGCACTTGAGCAAATACCCTCTTATGCTAAGTTCATGAAGGAAATCTTAAGTCATAAGAAGGATTGGAGAGAAACTGAAAAAGTGTTTCTCACTGAAGAATGCAGTGCAGTCATTCTAAAAAGCTTACCAGAAAAGCTTCAAGATCCTGGAAGCTTTCTGATACCATGCACATTAGAAGGCACTTGCACCAAGACAGCTTTATGTGATCTTGGAGCAAGCATCAATCTAATACCTGCATCCACTATCAGAAAGCTTGGGTTGACTGGAGAAGTCAAACCAACCAGGATATGCCTCCAACTTGCTGATGGTTCCATTAAACACCCATCAGGCATAATAGAGGACATGATTGTCAAGGTTGGGCCATTTGCCTTTCCAACTGACTTTGTGGTGCTGGAAATGGAGGAGCACAAGAGTGCAACTCTCATTCTAGGAAGACCCTTCCTAGCAACTGGACGAACTCTCATTGATGTACAAAAAGGGGAAGTAACCCTGAGAGTCAATGAGGATGAGTTCAAGTTGAATGCTGTAAAAGCTATGCAGCATCCAGACACACCAGAGGACTGTATGGACGCTGACATTATTGACTCTCTGGTAGAAGAGATCAATATGGCTGAAAGCCTAGAATCAGAGCTTGAGGACATCTTCAAAGATGCTCAAACTGATCAGGAAGAGCCAGAGGAGGCAAAGGAATTTTCGAAAATTCCTCAGGAGGAGGATAAGCCTCCTAAGCCTGAACTCAAACCACTACCATCATCCCTGAAATATGCATTTCTGGGAGAGGGTGACACTTTTCCAGTGATTATAAGCTCAGCTTTAAATCCACAGGAAGAGGAAGCACTGATTAAAGTGCTAAGGACACACAAGACAGCTCTTGGGTGGTCCATCAGTGATCTCAAGGGCATTAGCCCAGCTAGATGCATGCACAAGATCCTATTGGAGGATAATGCCAAACCAGTGGTTCAACCACAGAGGAGGTTAAATCCTGCCATGAAGGAGGTGGTGCAGAAAGAGGTCACTAAATTACTAGAGGCTGGGATCATTTATCCTATTTCTGATAGCCCCTGGGTGAGCCCTGTCCAAGTTGTTCCCAAAAAGGGAGGCATGACAGTGGTTAATAATGAAAAAAATGAACTGGTTCCCACAAGGACAGTCACAGGGTGGCGCATGTGTATTGACTACAGAAGGCTCAATACAGCCACCAGAAAGGATCATTTTCCTTTACCATTCATAGACCAAATGCTAGAAAGACTAGCTGGTCATGATTACTACTGCTTTTTGGATGGCTACTCAGGCTACAACCAAATTGCAGTAGATCCTCAAGACCAAGAGAAAACAGCATTCACATGCCCTTCTGGCGTGTTTGCCTACAGAAGGATGCCTTTTGGTCTGTGCAATGCACCTGCAACCTTTCAAAGGTGCATGCTCTCTATCTTCTCAGATATGGTAGAGAAATTCCTGGAAGTCTTCATGGATGACTTCTCAGTATATGGAGACTCATTCAGCTCCTGTCTTAACCACCTATCACTTGTCCTGAAAAGATGCCAAGAGACTAACCTGGTTTTAAACTGGGAGAAATGTCACTTTATGGTGACTGAAGGAATTGTCCTTGGGCACAAAATTTCAAGCAGGGGAATAGAGGTGGATAAGGCAAAGGTAGAGGTAATTGAAAAATTACCACCACCTGCCAATGTTAAGGCAATCAGAAGCTTTCTGGGGCATGCAGGATTCTACAGAAGGTTTATCAAGGACTTTTCGAAAATTGCTAAACCTCTGAGTAACCTGTTAGCTGCTGACACACCATTTGTGTTTGACACACAGTGTTTGCAGCCATTTGAGACCCTGAAAGCTAAGCTGGTCACAGCACCAGTCATCTCTGCACCAGATTGGACATTACCATTTGAACTAATGTGTGATGCCAGTGATCATGCCATTGGTGCAGTGTTGGGACAGAGGCATAACAAACTTCTGCATGTCATTTATTATGCTAGCCGTGTTCTAAATGATGCACAGAAGAATTACACAACCACAGAAAAAGAGTTGCTTGCAGTGGTTTATGCCATTGACAAGTTTAGATCCTACCTAGTGGGATCAAAGGTGATTGTGTACACTGACCATGCTGCTCTTAAATACTTACTCACAAAGCAGGATTCAAAACCCAGGCTTATCAGATGGGTATTGCTTCTGCAAGAGTTTGATATAGAAATAAGAGACAGAAAAGGGACAGAGAATCAAGTAGCTGATCATCTGTCCAGAATAGAGCCAGTAGTTGGGGCGTCCCTCCCTTCTGCTGAGATTTCTGAGACTTTCCCAGATGAGCAATTATTTGCCATTCAGGAAGCTCCATGGTTTGCAGACATTGCAAACTATAAAGCTGTGAGGTTCATACCCAAGGAGTACAGTTACATGCAGAGAAAGAAATTAATTTCAGATGCCAAGTACTACCTTTGGGATGAACCATATCTCTTTAAGAGGTGTGCTGACGGAGTGATCCGCAGATGTGTACCCAGAGAAGAAGCACAGAAGATCCTATGGCACTGCCATGGATCACAGTATGGAGGACATTTTGGAAGTGAGCGAACAGCCACTAAAGTCCTCCAATGTGGCTTCTACTGGCCTACTCTCTATAAAGATTCCCGAGAGTTTGTGCGTAACTGTGACAGTTGCCAAAGAGCTGGTAACCTGCCTCATGGATATGCCATGCCTCAACAAGGGATATTAGAGATAGAGCTGTTTGATGTATGGGGAATTGACTTCATGGGGCCATTCCCACCATCATACTCAAACACTTACATTCTGGTGGCAGTGGACTATGTATCTAAGTGGGTAGAAGCAATTGCTACGCCCACTAATGATACCAAGACCGTACTGAAATTCCTCCAGAAGAACATTTTCAGCAGATTTGGCGTTCCCAGAGTGCTAATCAGTGATGGGGGCACTCATTTCTGCAATAAACAACTATACTCTGCTATGGTCAGATATGGAATTAGCCACAAAGTGGCAACTCCGTATCATCCACAGACAAATGGGCAAGCAGAGGTCTTAACAGAGAACTAAAAAGAATCCTAGAACGGACTGTAATGGCCCGAAGAAAGGATTGGGCAAAGAGCTTGGATGATGCTCTGTTGGCATACAGAACAGCATTCAAGACTCCTATAGGCACCTCTCCATACCAATTGGTGTATGGGAAGGCCTGCCACTTGCCTGTGGAACTGGAACATAAAGCCTACTGGGCAACCAGATTCCTAAACATGGATGCACAGTTAGCTGGTGAAAAAAGACTGCTACAGCTGAATGAGCTAGAGGAGTTCAGACTCAATGCCTTTGAAAATGCAAAAATTTATAAGGAAAAGGCAAAGAAATGGCATGACAGGAAATTGTCAACCAGAGTCTTTGAGCCAGGACAAAAAGTTCTGCTCTTCAACTCTAGGCTCAAACTGTTTCCAGAAAAACTCAAATCCCGTTGGGGGGGTCCATATGTGATTACAGGAGTGTCACCATATGGATATGTTGAGCTTCAGGATATTGATTCTGATAAGAAGTTCATTGTTAATGGACAGAGAATCAAACATTATCTTGAAGGAAACTTTGAGCAGGAGTGCTCAAAACTGAGACTAGAGTGATTCTCAGTGAAAGTCCAGCTAAAGACAGTAAAGAAGCGCTTACTGGGAGGCAACCCAGTCATTAGTAGGTTGTATGATTTGTTCTTACAGAGGCAAATATCAAAAAATGAAGGAATTCACAGAGTTACAGAAGGATTCAGCTCAAAAAGCAGAGAAAATGAGCTTACTGGCGAAAAAACGCCAGTAAGGTGCATTTTGGGCGTTAAACGCCAGAATGGGTACCATTCTGGGCGTTTAACGCCAGTAATGGTACCATTTTGGGCGTTAAACGCCAGAATGGGTACCATTCTGGGCGTTTAACGCCAGGTGTGCAGCATCACTGGGCGTTCAGAAAAACGCCCAGTGAGGAAGGTTTTCTGGCGTTTAACGCCAGCCAGGGTACCTGGCTGGGCGTTAAACGCCCAAAAAGGGTGCCAAGTGGGCGTTAAACGCCAGAATGGGTGCCATTCTGGGCGTTTAACGCCAGAAAGGTGGGGGGACCACATTTTTGTTTTCAACTCAAATTTTTTCAAACTTTCCTCTTTTTACCCATAATCTTCTACATAAATGCACTTCAACCTTTCATCATTCACTTTCAAATCTTCACAAATCAAAACCATTCTTCAAATCTATTTCAAAATAATCTCAAATCTTCTTCAAAAACTCACCCTTTTCTCAAATTTTTTCAAAATCTTTTCAAATTTCCTTTCAAATCTCTCTTTTGTTTTCGAAATTCTCCTCCCCCCACTCTATAAATGAACGTTCCTCACCCCTCCTTCCTCACACCATTCGAATTTCCTCTCTCTCTCTCTCTCTCTCTCTTCTCTTCTTTCTTTTCTTTTTGCTTGAGGACAAGCAAAACCTCTAAGTTTGGTGTGCTTTTCCGTGATCACTAAGCTAATATCTATCAAGATCATGGCTCCCAAGGGAAAACAAACCAACTCAAGAGGAAAGAAAGAGACTAATCCAAAGAATCTTTGGAATGAAGAGAAGTTCTTAACCAAAGAACATGAAGACCATTATCACAAAATAATGGGTCTGAGGTCAGTGATCCCGGAAGTTAAATTTGATCTGAAAGAAGATGAATATCCGGAGATCCAAGAGCAAATTCAAAACAGAGGTTGGGAAGTTCTGACCAATCCTGAGACAAAGGTTGGAAGGAACATGGTTCAGGAATTCTACTCAAATCTGTGGCTAACAGATAAGCAAAGAATGACTGGAACCGCTTACCATACCCACAGAACCATGGTCAGAGGGAAAGTTATGTACTTCCATCTGGACAAAATAAGAGAAATCTTCAAACTACCTCAACTACAAGATGATCCTGATTCCTTCAATAGGAGGATGGTGAGAGTAGATAAAGGTTTGGATCAAGTTCTAGAGGACATCTGCCTCCCTGGGACTAAGTGGATAACCAATTCAAAGGGTGTCCCGAACCAACTCAAGAGGGGAGACCTCAAGCCAATTGCAAGAGGTTGGCTAGACTTTATTGGGCGTTCCATGTTGCCCACTAGCAACCGTTCTGAGGTCACCATCAAGAGAGCAGTGATGATTCACTGCATTATGCTTGGAAAAGAAGTGGAGGTTCATCATGTGATTGCTTGTGAGATCTACACCATTGCAAATAAGAATTCTACTGAGGCCAAACTGGCTTACCCAAGCTTGATTTCCTTGCTCTGTAAAGAGGCTGGGGTGAAGATGGGAGTAGATGAGTTCATACCCATTGAACACCCAATCACCAAGAAGTCAATGGAAGGACAAGTGCAAGACAACTCCATCAAGAGGAGGGCGCAGGAATTCCTCCCTGAATTCCCAAGAATTGACTACTGGTCCAGCCTAGAAGCATCTATTAACAAGCTGCAAGAGACTATGGAGCAACTGAAGGAAGAACAGCAGAATCAGAATTGCATGCTCTGCAAATTGCTGAAGGAACAAGAGAAGCAGGGGCGTGGACTCCAAGAGTTGAAACGCCAAAAGCTCTCCTCTCAAGCTGAGGGAGCATCCACTTCTCAAAATCAAGGTTGTTGAGTCCTAACTCTGTGAAAACCTCTATCATTAGGAGCCTCTGTTTTTCGTTTTTTTTTTATTTTCCTTTATTTTGTTTTTATTTTTCGTTTTTCTAGTCTCATTCTATATCTATTTTTGAGTCTTGTTTTTAATTCATAATTAATAAAATTAAAGTTATGCCTTAAAGTTATGAATGTCCTATGAATCCATCACCTCTCTTAAAAGAAAAATGCTTTAATCACAAAAGAACAAGAAGTACAGGGTTTCAAAATTTATCTCTGAAACTAGTTGAATTAGTTTGATGTGGTGACAATACTTTTTGTTTTCTGAATGAATGCTTGAATAGTGCATATGTCTCTTGAATTTGTTGTTTTTAAGAATGTTAAATTTGTTGGCTCTTGAAAGAATGAGGAGAAAGAGAACTGTTATTGAGGATCTGAAAAATCATCAAATTGATTCTTGAAGCAAGAAAAAGCAGTGAATACAAAAAAATAAAAAAATAAAAAATTTTCGGAAAAAAAAAGAGAAAAGAAAAAGAAAAAGAAAAGAAATAGAGTTGTGATCCAAGGCAACAATAGTGTGCTTAAGAACCCTGGACACCTCTAATTGGGGACTTTAGCAAAGCTGAGTCACAATCTGAAAAGGTTCACCCAATTATGTGTCTGTGGCATGTGTGTATCCGGTGGTAATACTGGAAGACAGAGTGCTTTGGGCCACAGCCAAGACTCATATATTAGCTATGTTCAAGAATCATAATACTTAACTAGGAGAATCAATAACATTATCTGAGTTCTGAGTTCTCATAGATGCCAATCATTCTGAACTTCAAAGGATAGAGTGAGATGCCAAAACTGTTCGGAGGCAAAAAGCTACTAGTCCCGCTCATCTAATTGGAACTATGTTTCTTTGATATTTTGGAATCTATAGTATATTCTCTTCTTTTTATCCTATTTTGATTTTCAGTTGCTTGGGGACAAGCAACAATTTAAGTTTGGTGTTGTGATGAGCGGATAATTTGTACACTTTTTGGCATTGTTTTTAGTATGTTTTTAGTATCTTTTAGTTAGTTTTTATTATATTTTTATTAGTTTTTAATTAAAATTCACTTTTCTGGACTTTACTATGAGTTTGTGTGTTTTTCTGTGATTTCAGGTATTTTCTGACTGAAATTGAAGGTTCTGAGCAAAAATCTGATCCAGAGACTGAAAAGGACTGCAGATGCTGTTGGATTCTGACCTCCCTGCACTCGAAGCGGATTTTCTGGAGCTACAGAAGCCCAATTGGCGCGCTCTCAACGGCGTTGGAAAGTAGACATCCAGGGCTTTCCAGCAATATATAATAGTCCATACTTTGCCCAAGATTTGATGGCCCAAACCTGCGTAGCAAACCGGCCTCAGAAATTCCAGCGTTAAACGCCGGAACTGGCATAAAACTTGGAGTTAAACGCCCAAATTGGCATGAGAACTGGCGTTTAACTCCAGAAAACGTCTCTACACATAAAAGCTTCAATGCTCAGCCCAAGCACACACCAAGCGGGCCCGGAAGTGGATTTTTCTGCCATTTACTCATTTCTGTAAACCTTAGGATACTAGTTTACTACTTATAGGACCTTTTGACTTTGTAATCAGAACGAAAGGCGACCTTATGACATTGTACACCTTTTCTTCCACAGCATGAGTCTCTAAACCCCATGGTTGGGGGTGAGGAGCTCTGCTGTGTCTTGATGGATTAATGCAATTACTACTGTTTCTCATTCAATCATGCTTGCTTCCATTCTAAGATAATACTTGTTCTTAATCCGGATGAATGTGATGATCAGTGACAATCATCATCATTCTCAACTATGAACATGTGCCTGACAACCACCTCTGTTCTACCTTAGATTAAGTAGTTATCTCTTGGATTCTTTTATCGGAATCTTCGTGGTATAAGCTAGACTGATGGCGGCATTCAAGAGAATCCGGAAGGTCTAAACCTTGTCTGTGGTATTCTGAGTAGGATTCAATGACTGAATGACTGTGACGTGCTTCAATCTCCTGAAGGCGGGGCGTTAGTGACAGACGCCAAAAGAATCACTGGATTCTACTCCGGTCTGATTGAGAACCGACATATGGAATGTCGTGCCGTGACAGGGCATTAGGAATCGTTCCAATGAGAGGATGGGAGGTAGCCACTGACAACGGTGAAACCCTACACACAGCTTGCCATGGAAGGAGACTTGCGTGTTTGATGAAGAAGACAGTAGGAAAGCAGAGATTCAGAAGATGGAGCATCTCCAAACCTCAACCTATTCTCCATTACTGCAAAACAAGTAACCATTTCATGTTCTTTTGCTTTTCACAATCAATCCTGATAATTTCTGATATCCTGACTAAGATTTACAAGATAACCATAGCTTGATTCAAGCCGACAATCTCCGTGGGATCGACCCTTGCTCACGCAAGGTATTACTTGGACGACCCAGTGCACTTGCTGGTTAGTTGTGCGGGATTGCAAAAGTGTTATTGCAATTTCGTGCACCAGCGACTCAACCCGGCTAAATGCACCTTCACAGTGGAAGCAGGTAAATTCTTGGGCTTTATGCTCACACAAAGAGGAATTGAGGCAAATCCAGATAAATGTCAGGCCATACTCAACATGAAAGGCCCAACCTGCGTCAAGGAGGTGCAACAGCTCAATGGGAGATTGGCGGCCTTGTCCAGATTCCTAGCAGGATCAGCAATAAGATCCCTCCCCATCTATGCTACCTTAAAGAAGGGAAAGAACTTCGAATGGACAACGAAATATGAACAAGCCTTCCGAGACTTCAAAGAATTCTTGGGACAGCCCCCCATCCTATCTCGACCACAAAAGGGAGAACCACTCATACTGTACCTCGTAGTAGGAAGTCAGGCAATAGCCTCAGCACTAATTAGAGAAGATGAAGGGGACAACAACCCGTCTACTTCATTAGTAAAGCACTACAGGGATCAGAGCTGAACTACCAGAAAATAGAGAAATTTGCCTACGCTCTGATACTCGCATCCCGACAACTTCGCCCATACTTCCAAGCGCACACCATTAAAGTTCAGACCAACCAGCCCATAAAAAGGATACTGCAGAAAACAGATCTAGCAGGAAGAATCCTACAGTGGGCAATCGAGTTGTCTGAGTTCGACCTCCAATACGAGGCGCGGACAGCCATCAAATCACAATACCTAACCGACTTCATCGCAGAATTCACAGACACCACAGAAATCCCCATAGAGTGGAACATATACGTGGACGGTTCCTCAAATAAAACTGGAAGCGGTGCAGGTGTGATAATCGAAAGCAACCAAGGAACCCAACTTGAGCTTTCCCTGAAATTCGGATTCCCGGCCTCAAACAACCAGGCGGGATATGAAGCGTTGTTAGCTGGTTTGAAGCTAGCTAGGGAAGTTGGAGCTCAGAAACTCAACATCTACAACGATTCACAAGTCGTTACCTCGCAAATAACGGGAAGCTACCAAGGCAAAGATCCTACCATGAAAAAATATTTGGATAAAACCAAAGAATAGCTCGGACAACTCGGGGAATATAGGATCTGCCACATACCCCGCGAGCAAAACGCCCGAGCTGACGCACTCTCAAAACTAGCCAGCACCAAACCAGGGGGCAACAATAGAAGCCTCATCCTGGAAATACTACAGAACCCGTCAATATCGGAAGAAGAAAAAATCCTCGCCATAACAGGTCGGGATCAAGGATGAATGACCCCCATAATTAACTACCTCAAAACAGAAGCACTCCTCACAGATGAAAAGGAGGCAAAGAGGTTAAAAAGGGAGGCACAGTACTACACTATCATAAACAACACCCTATAAAAAAGAGGGATCTCAACACCATTGTTAAAATACGTACCGACCTCCAATACAAAGGAAGTCTTGGAGGAAGTACACAGCGGCATTTGTGGAAATCATCTCGGAGTGCAAGCTCTCACCAAAAAGATACTCCGGGCGAGATTCTATTGGCCAACTCTACAAAAAGAAGCTACCAAATTTGTAAAGACATGTCCACCATGTCAGAAGCATGCCAACTTTCACATCGCCCCGCCGGAAAAGCTCATCAGCATAACCTCACCCTGGCCATTTGCAAAGTGGGGACTTGATCTTCTCGGACCCTTTTTCCCAGGGATCGGGACAAGTCAAGTTCCTCATAGTAGAGGTAGACTACTTCACAAAATGAATCGAAACAGAACCCTTAGCCAACGCCACTACTCAAAGAAGTCAGAAATTCCTATATAGGAACATCATCACAAGGTTCGGGGTCCCATACTCCATCACCATGGATAATGGCACCCAATTCACAGATGCAGGCTTCAGAAAACTAGTAGCCGACTTGAACATAAAACACCAGTTCACCTCCGTCGAACATCCCCAAGCCAATGGACAAGCCGAAGCAACCAACAAAGTCATATTGGCCAGGCTGAAACGGAGACTACAAGAAGCAAAGGGAGCTTGGGCCGAGGAACTTCCACAAGTCCTATGGGCGTATCGAACAACTTCCCATTCCACTACGAACGAATCACCATTCCGACTAGCATACGGAGTGGAGGCAATGATTCCAGTAGAGGTCGAGGAAGGATCTCCCCGAGTAGTCCACTACAATGAATAAACCAACTCTCAACTTCAAAGAGAAGAGCTCGATCTACTTCCGGAAATCTAAGAGAAAACTCGGATCAGAGAAGAAGCACTAAAGCGGCGAATGGCTTACAGATATAATCAAAAGGTAGTGCCAAGAGGTTTCGCTGAGAATGATCTCATCTTAATCCGAAATGATATCGGAACAACTCGACCCGGAGAAGGAAAGCTGGCAGCTAACTGGAAAGGATCCTACCGAGTCACAGAAGTACTTGGGAAGGGCTACTACAGACTGTCCGAACTCGAGGGACGAGAACTCCCTAGATCATGGCACGCCTGTAACCTAAGAAGGTACTACAGTTAGATAAAGGTCTCATCACAAGATGCACTCTTTTTCCTGAAAAAGGTTTTTTAATGAGGCGTCAAGATTGAGATTTAATCCGACTTAAGGGTATGAAAAACTCCCGCCTGTATATATTTGCACTTTTTTTAAATAAAATACATTTCAGATATTTTACAAGTTCCCAAGACGCATTAATCTGAAGCATTCATCGCCCGATTATAAAGCAACGGATCGAACAGAAAGTGAAGAACAGATTCACTATACGATCCCGATAGGAATGATCGACCGACAAAGGTGAAAACGCGATTCACCTAAAGGTCGATTAACCAGGACAGAAACCACCATCTACAAATCGGCAAAAGATGAACACAGAATAATGCAAGAAGTTATCGAAAGTGATCCCAAAAAGAACCTGACGAGGTCTTATGGATTGCTATATAATAACTTAAAAAGACTGGCCGACACTAAAAAGTCGGACCAAGTCAATCCAAGTTATCAGCAAATCCCTGGAAAGAGGTCTGGCCAACCCTATTAAAGAGGAATTACTATAACTTAGAAGAGATCGACCTAACGAAGTCGGTCTCCTACAAGACAGGTTGTAAAAGTAGTCCCTGAAAGAGACCTAACAAAGGTCCAAGAAAGAGAATTACAAAAACAACTTAGAAGAGATCGACCTAACGAAGTCGGTCTCCTACAAGACAAGTTGTAAAAGTAATCCCTGAAAGAGACCTAACAAAGGTCCAAGAAAGAGGATTACAAAAACAACTTAGAAGAGATCGACCTAACGAAGTCAGTCCCCTACAAAGACAAGTTGTAAAAGTAATCCCTGAAAGAGACCTAACAATGGTCCAAAAAAGAGGATTACAAAAAACAACTTAGAAGAGATTGATGAGCGGATAATTTGTACGCTTTTTGGCATTGTTTTTAGTATGTTTTTAGTATGATCTAGTTAGTTTTTAGTATATTTTTATTAGTTTTTAGTTAAAATTCACTTTTCTGGACTTTACTATGAGTTTGTGTGTTTTTCTGTGATTTCAGGTATTTTTTGGCTGAAATTGAGGGACCTGAGCAAAAATCTGATTCAGAGACTGAAAAGGACTGCAGATGCTGTTGGATTCTGACCTCCCTGCACTCGAAGTGGATTTTCTGGAGCTACAGAAGCCCAATTGGCGCGCTCTCAACGGCGTTGGAAAGTAGACATCCTGGACTTTCCAGCAATATATGATAGTCCATACTTTGCCCAAGATTTGATGGCCCAAACTGGCGTTCAAAGTCACCTTCAGAATTCCCAGCGTTAAACACCGGAACTGGCACCAAAATGGGAGTTAAACGCCCAAACTGGCACAAAAGCTGGCGTTTAACTCCAAGAAGAGTCTCTACACGAAAAATGCTTCAATGCTCAGCCCAAGCACACACCAAGTGGGCCCGGAAGTGGATTTTTATGTCATTTACTCATCTTTGTACACCTTAGGCTACTAGTTCTCTATATATAGGACCTTTTACTGTTGTATTTTCATCTTCTGATCTTTGGAATCTTTTGATCTTTAGATCTTTTGATCACTTTGGGAGGCTGGCCTCACGGCCATGCCTAGACCTTGTTCTTATGTATTTTCAACGGTGGAGTTTCTACACACCATAGATTAAGGTGTGGAGCTCTGCTGTACCTCGAGTATTAATGCAATTACTATTGTTCTTCTATTCAATTCCGCTTGTTCTTATTCTAAGATATTCATTCGCACTCAAGAACTTGATGAATGTGATGATTATGTGACGCTGATGAGCGGATAATTTGTACCCTTTTTGGCATTGTTTTTAGTATGTTTTTAGTATCTTTTAGTTAGTTTTTAGTATATTTTTATTAGTTTTTAGTCAAAATTCACTTTTCTGGACTTTACTATGAGTTTGTGTGTTTTTCTGTGATTTCAGGTATTTTCTGGCTGAAATTGAGGGATCTGAGCAAAAATCTGATCCAGAGACTCAAAAGGACTGCAGATGCTGTTGGATTCTGACCTCCCTGCACTCGAAGTGGATTTTCTGGAGCTACAGAAGCCCAATTGGCGCGCTCTCAACGGCGTTGGAAAGTAGACATCCTGGGCTTTCCAGCAATATATGATAGTCCATACTTTGCCCAAGATTTGATGGCCCAAACCGGCGTTCAAAGTCACCTACAGAAATTCCAGCGTTAAACGCCGGAACTGGCACCTAAATGGGAGTTAAACGCCCAAACTGGCATAAAAGCTGGCGTTTAACTCCAAGAAGAGTCTCTACACGAAATTGCTTCATTTGCTCAGCCCAAGAACACACCAAGTGGGCCCGGAAGTAGATTTTTATGTCATTTACTCATCTCTGTACACCCTAGGCTACTAGTTTTCTATAAGTAGGACCTTTTACTATTGTATTTTCAATCGGGGGATTATTTTAGATCCTTTGATCATCTTTGGACATCTAGTTCTTAGATCATTGGGAGGCTGGCCATTCGGCCATGCCTAGACCTTGTTCTTATGTATTTTCAACGATGGAGTTTCTACACACCATAGATTAAGGTGTGGAGCTCTGCTGTACCTCGAGTATTAATGCAATTACTATTGTTCTTCTATTCAATTCCGCTTGTTCTTTGTCCAAGATATCACTTGTTCTTCAACTTGATGAATGTGATGATCCGTGACACTCATCATCATTCTCACTTATGAACAAGGTGACTGACAACCACTTTTGTTCTACAAGCAACCAAGGCTCTAGTGTTTATCTCTTGGATTCCTGATACACGATGCATGGTTGATCGCCTGACAACCGAGTGCTCGCCTGACAAACGAGCCAGCCATTCCGTGAGATCAGAGTCTTCGTGGTATAGGCAAGAACTGATGTCGGCATTCAAGAGAATCCGGAAGGTCTAATCTTGTCTGTGGTATTCTGAGTAGGATTCAATGATTGAATGACTGTGACGTGCTTCAAACTCCTAGCAGGCGGGGCGTTAGTGGCAGACGCAAAAGAATCAATGGATTCTATTCCGGCCTGACCGAGAACCGACAGCTGATTAGCCATATGCTGTGACAGAGCATAGGAACATTTTCACTGAGAGGATGGGAGGTAGCCACTGACAACGGTGAAACCCTACATAAGCTTGCCATGGAAAGGAGTAAGAAGGATTGGATGAAGACAGTAGGAAAGCAGAGAGACGGAAGGGAAGGCATCTTCATACGCTTATCTGAAGTTCCTACCAATGAATTACATAAGTACCTCTATCTTTATCTTTATGCTTTATTCGTATATCACTATACCCATTTGAGTCTGCCTGACTAAGATTTACAAGGTGACCATAGCTTGCTTCATACCAACAATCTCCGTGGGATCGACCCTTACTCGCGTAAGGTTTATTACTTGGACGACCCAGTGCACTTGCTGGTTAGTTGTGCGGAGTTGTAGTGATCACAATTTTGCGCACCAAGTTTTTGGCGCCGTTGCCGGGGATTGTTTTGTGTATGGACAACTGACGGTTCATCTTGTTGCTTAGATTGGGTATTTTTTTTTAGAGTTCTTAAGAATGAATTCTAGTGTTTCATGATGATCTGTTGAAGTCTGGCTGGCTGTAAAGCCATGTCTAATCTTATTGGACCGAGGTTTCAACCTATCATCACAAGAGCTTGTTGATCTCTATCAATCTTGCTATTGGAGCAATGATCTGCTAAGGCTTGGCTGGCCATTGGCCATGTCTAGTGTTTTGGACCGAAGCTTTCTTTGAAAGCTTGGCTGGCTGTGAAGCCATGTCTAATTCCTGGACCGGAGTCTTAGACTAACATTGCAATGATTCCTGGAATCCAAATTGAGAATTTTAAAACTTTTATTTTCTTTTCATATAATTTTCAAAAAAGCACAAAAAAAATTACAAAATCATAAAAACCAAAAATATTTTATGTTTCTTGTTTGAGTCTAGTGTCTAATTTTAAGTTTGGTGTCTTGCATGTATTGTTTATTTGATCTTGGTTCTATTTTCAAGTCAATAGTACAGGGAACTGAAGATTCAGAACATGCAGCAGAGGAATTACACAGAAAAAGCTGGGCGTTCAAAATGCCCAGTGAAGAAAGACAGACTGGCGTTTAAACGCCAGCCAGGGTACCTGGTTGGGCGTTTAACGCCCAAAAAGGTAGCATTTTGGGTGTTAAACGCCAGAATGGATACCATTCTGGGCGTTTAACGCCAGGATGGCACAAGGGGGAGGATTTTGTTTTCAAATCAATTTTTTTTCAAGTTTTCAAAGTTTTTCAAAATCAAATCTTTTTCAAATCATATCTTTTCAATCAAATGTTTTCAAAATCAATTTCTTTCCTTTTTCAAAGATACTTACTAACAATTAATGATTTGATTGAACATCTCAAGTATATTGCCTTTTCTGTTGAGAAAGGTTTAATGTTTGAATCATATCTTTTCTTGTTAGGTAAGTCATTAATTTTTAAAATCATATCTTTTAAAATTGTTTTCAAATCATATCTTTTCAATCATATCTTTTTAATCACATCTTTTTCAAAATAGCTTTCAATCAAATCTTTTTGACTTCTAATTTCAAAATCTTTTTCAAAAATCACTTGATTTCTTTCCCACTCTTATTTTCGAAAATTAATTAGTGTTTTTCAAAATGTTTTCAATTTCTTTAACTTAATTTTCGAAAATTCTCTTCCCCTCTTCCCACATCCTTCTATTTATGGAGTACCACTCCTTCTCAATGCACAATTCAAACTCTCTCTGATTAAGTTCGAATTCTTCTACCTCCTTCTTCTATTTTTCTGTTCTTCTGACACCTCAAAGAATCTCTATACTGTGACATAGAGGATTCCACATTTTCTTGTTCTCTTCTCTTTCATATGAGCAGGAGCAGAGACAAAGGCATTCTTGTTGAAGCTGACCCTGAACCTGAGAGGACCTTGAAGCGAAAGCTAAGAGAAGCTAAGGCACAATTCTCTATAGAGGACCTAACCGAATTCTTCAAAGAAGAAGAAGACATGGCAGCCGAAAACAACAACAATGCAAACAATGCAAGGAAGGTGCTGGGTGACTTTACTGCACCTACTCTCGACTTTTATGGGAGAAGCATCTCTATCCCTGCCATTGGAGCAAACAACTTTGAGCTTAAGCCTCAATTAGTTTCTCTAATGCAACAGAATTGCAAGTTTCATGGACTTCCATTGGAAGATCCTCATCAGTTTTTAGCTGAATTCTTGCAAATCTGTGACACTGTCAAGACTAATGGGGTAGACCCTGAGGTCTACAGACTTATGCTATTCCCTTTTTCTGTAAGAGACAGAGCTAGGACATGGTTGGACTCACAACCTAAAGAAAGCCTGGACTCATGGGAAAAGCTAGTCAATGCCTTCTTGGCAAAGTTCTTTCCACCTCAAAAATTGAGTAAGCTTAGAGTGGAAGTCCAAACCTTCAGACAGAAGGAAGGAGAATCCCTCTATGAAGCTTGGGAAAGATACAAACAATTGATCAGAAAATGTCCATCTGACATGCTTTCTGAATGGAGCATCATAGGTATTTTCTATGATGGTCTCTCTGAACTATCCAAGATGTCTTTGGATAGCTCTGCTGGAGGATCTCTTCATTTGAAGAAGACGCCTATAGAAGCTCAAGAGCTAATTGAAATGGTTGCAAATAACCAATTCATGTACACTTTTGAAAGGAATCCTGTGAACAATGGGACAAATCAGAAGAAAGGAGTTCTTGAGATTGATGCTCTGAATGCCATTCTGGCTCAGAACAAGATATTGACTCAACAAGTCAATTTGATTTCTCAAAGTCTGTCTGGAATGCAAAATGCACCAAGCAGTACTAAGGATGCTTCATCTGAGGAAGAAGCTTATGATCCTGAGAACCCTTCAATGGAAGAGGTGAATTACCTAGGAGAACCCTATGGAAACACCTATAATTCTTCATGGAGAAATCACCCAAATTTCTCATGGAAGAATCAAGAGAGACCTCAACAAGGTTTCAACAACAATAATGGTGGAAGAAACAGGTTTAGCAATGGCAAGCCTTTTCCATCATCTTCTCAGCAACAGACAGAGAGCTCTAAGCAGAACACCTCTGACTTAGCAACCATGGTCTCTGATCTAATCAAAACCACTCAAAGTTTCATGACTGAAACACGGTCCTCCATTAGGAATTTGGAGGCACAAGTGGGACAGCTGAGCAAGAAAGTTACTGAACTCCCTCCTAGTACTCTCCCAAGCAATACAGAAGAAAATCCAAAAGGAGAGTGCAAGGCCATCAACATGGCCGAATTTGGAGAGGAAGGAGAGGAAGTGAACGCCACTGAGGAAGACCTCAGTGGGCGTGCACTGACCTCCAATGAGTTCCCCAATGAGGAACCATGGGAATCTGAGGCTCAAAATGAGACCATAGAGATTCCATTGGACTTACTTCTGCCTTTTATGAGCTCTGATGAGTATTCTTCCTCTGAAGAGGATGAGTATGTCACTGAAGAGCAAGTTGCTAAATACCTTGGAGCAATCATGAAGCTAAATGACAAGTTATTTGGAAATGAGACTTGGGAGAATGAACCTCCTTTGCTCACCAAAGAACTGGATGACTTGTCTAGGCAGAAATTACCTCAAAAGAGACAAGATCCTGGGAAGTTTTTAATACCTTGTACCATAGGCAACATGACCTTCAAGAAGGCTCTGTGTGACTTAGGGTCAAGTGTAAACCTCATGCCTCTCTCTGTAATGGAGAAGCTAGGGATCTTTGAGGTGCAAGCTGCAAGAATCTCACTGGAGATGGCAGACAACTCAAGAAAACAAGCTCATGGACTTGTAGAGAATGTTTTGGTAAAAGTTGAAGACCATTACATCCCTACTGATTTCATAGTCCTAGAGACTGGGAAGTGCATGGATGAATCCATCATCCTTGGCAGACCCTTCCTAGCCACAGCAAAGGCTGTGATTGATGTTGATGGAGGTGAACTGATCATTCAAGTGAATGAAGAATCCTTTGTGTTTAAGGCTCAAGGATATCCCTCTGTCACCATGGAGAGGAAGCATAAAGAGCTTCTCTCAATTCAGAGTCAAACAGAGCCCCCACAGTCAAACTCTAAGTTTGGTGTTGGGAGGCCACAACCAAACTCTAAGTTTGGTGTTGAACCCCCACATTCAAACTCTAAGTTTGGTGTTGGGAGGTTCCAACATTGCTCTGAGTATCTGTGAGGCTCCATGAGAGCCCTCTGTCAAGCTACTGACATTAAAGAAGCGCTTGTTGGGAGGCAACCCAATGATTATATTTTATCTATTTCTCTTTGTTATTTTATGTTTTTTGTAGGTTGATGATCATAAGAAGTCACAAAATCAATTGAAAAAGCAAAAACAGAATGAAAAACAGGAAGAAAAACAGCACACCCTGGAGGAAGAACTCACTGGCGTTTAAACGCCAGTAAGGCTAGCAGTTGGGCGTTTAACGCCCAGTCTGGCACCATTCTGGGCGTTTACCGCCAGAAAGGGGCACCAGACTGGCGTTAAACGCCAGAAAAGGGCAAGAACCTGGCATTAAACGCCAGGAATGGGCACCAGCCCGGCGTTTAACGCCAGAAATGGCTCAAAACGTGATTTTGAATGCCATTTGGTGCAGGGATGACTTTTTCTTGACACCACAGGATCTGTGGACCCCACAGGATCCCCACCAACCCCACCACCACCCTCTCTCTTCTTCACCCATTCACCAATCACCTCAATACCTCTTCGCCAAAAAAACCCCTCACCTATCAAATCCCATCTTTCTCTTCACCACTCACATCCATCCTTCATAAAAACCCCACCAACCTCACCCTTCAAATTCAAACCACTTTCCCTCCCAAACCCACCCATAATGGCCGAACCTCATCTCCCCCCTCTCCTATATAAACCCTTCTTCACCCCTTCATTTTCACACAACCTAAAACACCACTTCTCCCACTCTTTGGCCGAATACATAAGCCACTCCCTTCTTCCTCATTTCTTCTTCTTCTACTCTCTTCTTTCTTCTTTTGCTCGAGGACGAGCAAACCTTTTAAGTTTGGTGTGGTAAAAGCGTTGCTTTTTCGTTTTTCCATAACCATTTATGGCATCCAAGGCCGGAGAAACCTCTAAAAAGAGGAAAGGGAAGGTAAAAGCCTCCACCTCCGAGTCATGGGAGATGGAAAGATTCATCTCAAGGGTGCATCAAGACCACTTCTATGAAGTTGTGGCCATGAAGAAGGGTCAACTTTTGATCAAAGGTTGGACCAAGTCCTCACAGACATTTGTGAAGAGGGCTCTCAATAGAAGAGAAATTCAAGAGGGAAGCTGGTTCAACTGAGAAGGCATGACCTCAAACCCGTGGCTAGAGGATAGTTGGAGTTCATCCAACGCTCAATCATTCCCACTAGCAACCGGTCCAAAGTTACTCTAGACTGGGCCATCATGATTCATAGCATCATGATTGAAGAAGAAGTGAAAGTTCATGAGGTTATAGCCCAAGAACTTTATAAGGTGGCGGACAAGTCCTCTACCTTAGCAAGGTTAGCCTTTCCTCATCTCATTTGTCACCTCTGTTATTCAGTAGGAGTTGACATAGAGGGAGACACCCCCATTGATGAGGACAAGCCCATCACCAAGAAAAGGATGGAGCAAACAAAAGACCCCTCTCATCATGAGATCCCTGAGATACCTCAAGGGATGCACTTTTCTCCACAAGGCTATTGGGAGCAACTAAACACCTCCCTAGGAGAATTGAGTTCCAACATGGGACAACTAAGGGTGGAGCACCAAGAACATTCCATCCTCCTCCATGAAATTAGAGAAGATCAAAGAATCATGAGAGAGGAGCAACAAAGACAAGGAAGAGACATTGAGGAGCTCAAGCACTCCATAAGACCTTCAAGAGGAAGAACAAGCCGCCATCACTAAGGTGGACCCGTTCTTTAATCTCCTTGTTCTTTATTTTTTTGTTTTTTTCGAAATTTTCATGCTTATGTTATCTATGTTTGTGTCTTATGATCATTAGTGTCTTAGTATCTATGCCTTAAAGTTATGAATGTCCTATGAATCCATCACCTTTCTTAAAAATTGTTCTTAATTGAAAAAGAAAAGAATTGCATGAATTTTGAATTTTACAACAGTTTAATTATTTTGATGTGGTGGCAACACTTTTGTTCTCTGAATGTATGCTTAAACAGTGCATATGTCTTTTGAATTTGTGGTTCATGAATGTTGGCTCTTGAAAGAATGATGAAAAAGGAGACATGTTACTGAGGATCTGAAAAATCATAAAAATGATTCTTGAAGCAAGAAAAAGCAGTGAATACAAAAAAAAAGAAAGAGAAGACAAGCGAAAAAAAAAACGAAAAAAAAAGAGAAAAAGAAAGAGAAAGAAAGAAATAAAGTTGTGATCCAAGGCAATAAGAGTGTGCTTAAGAACCCTGGACACCTCTAATTGGGGACTCTAGCAAAGCTGAGTCACAATCTGAAAAGGTTCACCCAATTATGTGTCTGTGGCATGTATGTATCTGGTGGTAATACTGGAAGACAGAGTGCTTTGGGCCACGGCCAAGACTCAAAAAGTAGCTGTGTTCAAGAATCATCATACTTAACTAGGAGAATCAATAACACTATCTGGATTCTGAGTTCCTAAAGAAGCCAATCATTCTGAATTTCAAAGGATAGAGTGAGATGCCAAAACTGTTCAGAGGCAAAAAGCTAAAAGTCCCGCTCATCTAATTAATACTGATATTCATAGATGTTTTTAGAGTTCATTGCATATTCTCTTCTTTTTATCCTATTTGATCTTCAGTTGCTTGGGGACAAGCAACAATTTAAGTTTGGTGTTGTGATGAGCGGATAATTTGTACCCTTTTGGCATTGTTTTTAGTATGTTTTTAGTATCTTTTAGTTAGTTTTTAGTATATTTTTATTAGTTTTTAGTCAAAATTCACTTTTCTGGACTTTACTATGAGTTTGTGTGTTTTTCTGTGATTTCAGGTATTTTCTGGCTGAAATTGAGGGATCTGAGCAAAAATCTGATCCAGAGACTCAAAAGGACTGCAGATGCTGTTGGATTCTGACCTCCCTGCATTCGAAGTGGATTTTCTGGAGCTACAGAAGCCCAATTGGCGCGCTCTCAATGGCGTTGGAAAGTAGACATCCTGGGCATTCCAGAAATATATGATAGTCCATACTTTGCCCAAGATTTGATGGCCCAAACTGGCGTTCAAAGTCACCTACAGAAATTCCAGCGTTAAACGCCGAAACTGGCACCTAAATGGGAGTTAAACGCCCAAACTGGCATAAAAGCTGGCGTTTAACTCCAAGAAGAGTCTCTACACGAAATTGCTTCATTTGCTCAGCCCAAGCACACACCAAGTGGGCCCGGAAGTGGATTTTTATGTCATTTACTCATCTCTGTACACCCTAGGCTACTAGTTTTCTATAAGTAGGACCTTTTACTATTGTATTTTCAATCGGGGGATTATTTTAGATCCTTTGATCATCTTTGGACATCTAGTTCTTAGATCATTGGGAGGCTGGCCATTCGGCCATGCCTAGACCTTGTTCTTATGTATTTTCAACGGTGGAGTTTCTACACACCATAGATTAAGGTGTGGAGCTCTGCTGTACCTCGAGTATTAATGCAATTACTATTGTTCTTCTATTCAATTCCGCTTGTTCTTTGTCCAAGATATCACTTGTTCTTCAACTTGATGAATGTGATGATCCGTGACACTCATCATCATTCTCACTTACGAACAAGGTGACTGACAACCACTTTTGTTCTACAAGCAACCAAGGCTCTAGTGTTTATCTCTTGGATTCTTGATACACGATGCATGGTTGATCGCCTGACAACCGAGTGCTCGCCTGACAAACGAGCCAGCCATTCCGTGAGATCAGAGTCTTCGTGGTATAGGCAAGAACTGATGGCGGCATTCAAGAGAATCCGGAAGGTCTAATCTTGTCTGTGGTATTCTGAGTAGGATTCAATGATTGAATGACTGTGACGTGCTTCAAACTCCTAGCAGGCGGGGCGTTAGTGATAGACGCAAAAGAATCAATGGATTCTATTCCGGCCTGACCGAGAACCGACTGCTGATTAGCCATATGCTGTGACAGAGCATAGGAACATTTTCACTGAGAGGATGGGAGGTAGCCACTGACAACGGTGAAACCCTACATAAGCTTGCCATGGAAAGGAGTAAGAAGGATTGGATGAAGACAGTAGGAAAGCAGAGAGACGGAAGGGAAGGCATCTTCATACGCTTATCTGAAGTTCCTACCAATGAATTACATAAGTACCTCTATCTTTATCTTTATGCTTTATTCGTATATCACTATACCCATTTGAGTCTGCCTGACTAAGATTTACAAGGTGACCATAGCTTGCTTCATACCAACAATCTCCGTGGGATCGACCCTTACTCGCGTAAGGTTTATTACTTGGACGACCCAGTGCACTTGCTGGTTAGTTGTGCGGAGTTGTAGTGATCACAATTTCGCGCACCAGACGCTCATCATCATTCTCACTTATGAACAAAGTGACTGACAACCACTTTTGTTCTACAAGCAAACGAGGCTCTAATGTTTATCTCTTGGATTCCTGATACACGATGCATGGTTGATCGCCTGACAACCGAGCGCTCGCCTGACAAACGAGCCAGCCATTCCGTGAGATCAGAGTCTTCGTGGTATAGGCAAGAACTGATGGCGGCATTCAAGAGAATCCGGAAGGTCTAACCTTGTCTGTGGTATTCTGAGTAGGATTCAATGATTGAATGACTGTGACGTGCTTCAAACTCCTGAGGGCGGGGTGTTAGTGACAGACGCAAAAGAATCACTGGATTCTATTCCGGCCTGATTGAGAACCGACAGATGGATAGCCGTGCCGTGACAGGGTGCGTTGAACATTTCCAATGAGAGGATGGGAGGTAGCCACTGACAACGGTGAAACCCTTGCATAAGCTTGCCATGGAAAGGAGTAAGAAGGATTGGATGAAGACAGTAGGAAAGCAGAGAGACGGAAGGGACAAGCATCTTCATACGCTTATCTGAAGCTCTCACCAATGATATACATAAGTATCTCTATCTTTATCTTTATGTTTTATTCATATATCATCTATACCCATTTGAGTCTGCCTGACTAATATTTACAAGGTGACCATAGCTTGCTTCATACCAACAATCTCTGTGGGATCGACCCTTACTCGCGTAAGGTTTATTACTTGGACGACCCAGTGCACTTGCTGGTTAGTTGTGCGAAGTTGTAGTGATCACGATTTCGCGCACCAAGTTTTTGGCGCCGTTGCCAGGGATTGTTTGAGTTTGGACAACTGACGGTTCATCTTGTTGCTTAGATTAGGTATTTTTTTTCAGAGTTCTTAAGAATGAGTTCTAGAGTTTCATGATGAGCTGTTGAAGTCTGGCTGGCTGTGAAGCCATGTCTAATCTTATTGGACTGAGGTTTCAACTGATCATCACAAGAGCTTGTTGATTCCTATCAATCTTGCTATTGGAGCAATGATCTGCTAAGGCTTGGCTGGCCATTGGCCATGTCTAGTGTTTTGGACCGAAGCTTTCTTTGGAAGCTTGGCTGGCTGTGAAGCCATGTCTAATTCCTGGACCGGAGTCTTAGACTAGCATTGCAATGATTCCTGGAATTCAAATTGAGAATTCTGAAACCTTTATTTTCTATTTTCATATAATTTTCGAAAAAGCACAAAAAAATTTCAAAATCATAAAAACCAAAAATATTTTATGTTTTTTGTTTGAGTCTAGTGTCTAATTTTAAGTTTGGTGTCTTGCATGCATTGTTTATTTGATCTTGGTTCTATTTTCAAGTCAATAGTACAAGGAACTGAAGATTCAGAACATGCAGCAGAGGAATTACACAGAAAAAGCTGGGCGTTCAAAACGCCCAGTGAAGAAGGACAGACTGGCGTTTAAACGCCAGCCAGGGTGCCTGGTTGGGCGTTTAACGCCCAAAAAGGTAGTGCATTGGGCGTTAAACGCCAGAATGTGCACCATTCTGGGCGTTTAACGCCAGGATGGCACAAGGGGGAGGATTTTGTTTTCAAAATTAATTTTTTTTCAAGTTTTCAAAGTTTTTCAAAATCAAATCATATCTTTTCAATCAAATGTTTTCAAAATCAATTTCTTTCCTTTTTCAAAGATACTTGCTATCAATTAATGATTTGATTCAACATTTCAAGTATGTTGCCTTTTCTGTTGAGAAAGGTTTAATGTCTGAATCATATCTTTTCTTGTTAGCCAAGTCATTAATTCTTAAAATCAAATCTTTTTTTTTTAAAAAAAATTGTTTTCAATCATATCTTTTTAAAACCATAACTTCTTAATCAAATCTTTTTAATCACATCTTTTTCAAAATAGTTTTCAAATCATATCTTTTTGATTTCTAATTTCAAAATCTTTTTCAAAAATTACTTGATTTCTTTCCCACTCTTGATTTTCGAAAATTAATTAAAGTTTTTCAAAAATGTTTCCAAAATCTTTCACTTAATTTTCAAAAATTTCTTCCCCTCTTCTCACATCCTTCTATTTATGGAGTACCACTCCTCCTCAATGCACAATTCGAACTCTATCTCACTAAGTTCGAATTCTCTACTTCTTCCTTCTATTTTTCTTTTCCTCTGACACCTCAAGGAATCTCTATACTGTGACATAGAGGGTTCCATATTTTCTTGTTCTCTTCTCTTTCATATGAGCAGGAACAAAGACAAAGGCATTCTTGTTGAAGCTGACCCTGAACCTGAAAGGACCTTGAAGCGAAAGATAAGAGAAGCTAAGGCACAATTCTCTGTAGAGGACCTAACCGAATTCTTCAAAGAAGAAGAACACATGGCAGCCGAAAACAACAACAATGCAAGGAAGGTGCTGGGTGACTTTACTGCACCTACTCCCGACTTCTATGGGAGAAACATCTCTATCCCTGCCATTGGAGCAAACAACTTTGAGCTTAAGCCTCAATTAGTTTCTCTAATACAACAGAATTGCAAGTTCCATGGACTTCCATTGGAAGATCCTCATCAGTTCTTAGCTGAATTCTCGCAAATCTGTGACACTGTCAAGACTAATGGGGTTGACCCTGAGGTCTACAGACTTATGCTATTCCCTTTTGCTGTAAGAGACAGAGCTAGGACATGGTTGGACTCCCAACCTAAAGAAAGCCTGGACTCATGGGAAAAGCTAGTCAATGCCTTCTTGGCAAAGTTCTTTCCACCTCAAAAATTGAGTAAGCTTAGAGTGGAAGTCCAAACCTTCAGACAGAAGGAAGGAGAATCCCTCTATGAAGCTTGGGAAAGATACAAACAATTGATCAGAAAATGTCCATCTGACATGCTTTCTGAATGGAGCATCATAGGTATTTTCTATGATGGTCTCTCTGAACTATTCAAGATGTCTTTGGATAGCTCTGCTGGAGGATCTCTTCATCTGAAGAAGACGCCTACAGAAGCTCAAGAGCTAATTGAAATGGTTGCAAATAACCAATTCATGTACACTTCTGAAAGGAATCCTGTGAACAATGGGACAAGTCAGAAGAAAGGAGTTCTTGAGATTGATACTCTGAATGCCATTCTGGCTCAGAACAAGATATTGACTCAACAAGTCAATTTGATTTCTCAAAGTCTGTCTGGAATACAAAATGCACCAAGCAGTACTAAGGATGCTTCATCTGAAGAAGAAGCTTATGATCCTGAGAACCCTTTAATGGAAGAGGTGAATTACCTGGGAGAACCCTATGGAAACACCTATAATTCCTCATGGAGAAATCACCCAAATTTCTCATGGAAGGATCAACAGAGACCTCAACAAGGTTTCAACAATAATAATGGTGGAAGAAACAGGTTTAGCAATGACAAGCCTTTTCCATCATCTTCTCAGCAACAGACAGAGAATTCTAAGCAGAACCCCTCTGACTTAGCAACCATGGTCTCTGATCTAATCAAAACCACTCAAAGTTTCATGACTGAAACAAGGTCCTCCATTAGGAATTTGGAGGCACAAGTGGGTCAGCTGAGCAAGAAAGTTACTGAACTCCCTCCTAGTACTCTTCCAAGCAATACAGAAGAAAAATCCAAAAGGAGAGTGCAAGGCCATCAACATGGCCGAATTTGGAGAGGAAGGAGAAGCAGTGAACGCCACTGAGGAAGACCTCAATGGACGTCCACTGGCCTCCAATGAGTTCCCCAATGAGGAACCATGGGAATCTGAGGCTCAAAATGAGACCATAGAGATTCCATTGGACTTACTTCTGCCTTTCATGAGCTCTGATGAGTATTCCTCCTCTGAAGAGGATGAGTATGTCACTGAAGAGCAAGTTGCTAAATACCTTGGAGCAATCATGAAGCTAAATGACAAGTTATTTGGAAATGAGACTTGGGAGAACGAACCTCCTTTGCTCACCAAAGAACTGGGTGACTTGTCTAGGCAGAAATTACCTCAAAAGAGACAAGATCCTGGGAAGTTTTCAATACCTTGTACCATAGGCACCATAACCTTCAAGAAGGCTCTGTGTGACTTAGGGTCAAGTGTAAACCTCATGCCTCTCTCTGTAATGGAGAAGCTAGGGATCTTTGAGGTACAAGCTGCAAGAATCTCACTAGAGATGGCAGACAACTCAAGAAAACAAGCTTATGGACTTGTAGAGGATGTTCTGGTAAAAGTTGAAGACCATTACATCCCTACTGATTTCATAGTCCTAGAGACTGGAAAATGCATGGATGAATCTATCATCCTTGGCAGACCCTTCCTAGCCACAGCAAAGGCTGTGATTGATGTTGATGGAGGTGAACTGATCATTCAAGTGAATGAAGAATCCTTTGTGTTTAAGGCTCAAGGATACCCCTCTGTCACCATGGAGAGGAAGCATGAAGAGCTTCTCTCAAATCAGAGTCAAGCAGAGCCCCCACAGTCAAACTCTAAGTTTGGTGTTGGGAGGCCACAACCAAACTCTAAGTTTGGTGTTGAACCCCCACATTCAAACTCTAAGTTTGGTGTTGGGAGGTTCCAACATTGCTCTGAATATCTGTGAGGCTCCATGAGAGCCCTCTGTCAAGCTACTGACATTAAAGAAGCGCTTGTTGGGAGGCAACCCAATGTTATAGTTTATCTATTTTCTTTTGTTATTTTATGTTTTTTGTAGGTTGATGATCATAAGAAGTCACAAAATCAATTGAAAAAGCAAAAACAGAATGAAAAATAGGAAGAAAAACAGCACACCCTGGAGGAAGAACCTACTGGCGTCTAAACGCCAGTAAGGCTAGCAGGTGGGCGTTTAACGCCCAGTCTGGCACCATTCTAGGCGTTTAACGCCAGAAAGGGGCACCAGACTGGCGTTAAACGCCAGGAAAGGGCAAGAACCTGGCGTTAAACGCCAGAAATGGGCACCAGTCCGGCGTTTAACGCCAGAATTGGCTAAAAACGCAATTTTGCATGCCATTTGGTGCAGGGATGACTTTTCCTTGACACCTCAGGATCTGTGGACCCCACAGGATCCCCACCAACCCCACCACTCTCTCTCTTCTTCACCCATTCACCAATCACCTCAACACCTCTTCCCCAAAAACCCTTCACCTATCAAATCCCATCTTTCTCTTCACCACTCACATCCATCCTTCATAAAACCCCACCTACCTCACCCTTCAAATTCAAACCACTTTCCCTCCCAAACCCACCCATACATGACCGAACCATAAGCCCCTCCTCTCCTATATAAACCCTTCTTCACCCCTTCATTTTCACACAACCTAAACACCACTTCCCCCTCTTTGGCCGAACACAACGCCATCCCCTTCTTCCTCATTTCTTCTTCTTCTACTCTCTTCTTTCTTCTTTTGCTCGAGGACGAGCAAACCTTTTAAGTTTGGTGTGGTAAAAGCATTGCTTTTTGTTTTTCCATAACCATTATGGCATCCAAGGCTGGAGAAACCTCTAGAAAGAGGAAAGGGAAGGCAAAAGCTTCCACCTCCGAGTCATGGGAGATGGAGAGATTCATCTCAAGGGTGCATCAAGACCACTTCTATGAAGTTGTGGCCTTGAAGAAGGTGATCCCCGAGGTCCCTTTTTCACTCAAAAGAGTGAATATCCGGAGATCCGACATGAGATCCGAAGAAGAGGTTGGGAAGTTCTTACCAACCCATTCAACAAGTCGGAATCTTAATGGTTCAAGAGTTCTATGCCAATGCATGGATCACCAAGAACCATGATCAAAGTGTGAACCCGGATCCAAAGAATTGGCTTACTATGGTTCGGGGGAAATACTTAGATTTTAGTCCGGAAAATGTGAGGTTGGCATTCAACTTGCCCATGATGCAAGGAGATGAACATCCTTACACAAGAAGGGTCAACTTTGATCAAAGGTTGGACCAAGTCCTCACTGACATTTGTGAAGAGGGCGCCCAATGGAAGAGAGATTCAAGAGGGAAGCCGGTTCAATTGAGAAGGCATGACCTCAAGCCCGTGGCTAGAGGATGGTTGGAGTTTATCCAACGCTCAATCATTCCCACTAGCAACCGGTCCGAAGTTACTCTAGACCGGGCCATCATGATCCATAGCATCATGATTGGAGAAGAAGTGGAAGTTCATGAGGTTATAGCCCAAGAACTTTATAAGGTGGCGGACAAGTCCTCTACCTTGGCAAGGTTAGCCTTTCCTCATCTCATTTGTCACCTCTGTTATTCAGTTGGAGTTGACATAGAGGGAGACATCCCCATTGATGAGGACAAGCCCATCACTAAGAAAAGGATGGAGCAAACAAGAGACCCCTCTCATCATGAGATCCCTGAGATGCCTCAAGGGATGCACTTTCCTCCACAAGACTATTGGGAGCAAATTAACACCTCCCTAGGAGAGTTGAGTTCCAACATGGGACAACTAAGAGTGGAGCACCAAGAACACTCCATTCTCCTCCATAAAATTAGAGAAGATCAAAGAATCATGAGAGAGGAGCAACAAAGACAAGGAAGAGACATTGAGGAGCTCAAGCACTCCATAAGGCCTTCAAGAGGAAGGACAAGCCGCCATCACTAAGGTGGACCCGTTCTTTAATCTCCTTGTTCTTTATTTTCTTGTTTTTTCGAAAATTTATGCTTTATGTTTGTCCATGTTTGTGTCTTATGATCATTAGTGTCTTAGTGTCTATGCCTTAAAGTTATGAATGTCCTATGAATCCATCACCTTTCTTAAATAAACAATGTTCTTAATTGAAAAGGAGAAGAATTGCATGAATTTTGAATTTTATAACAGTTTAATTATTTTGATGTGGTGGCAACACTTTTGTTTTCTGAATGTATGCTTAAACAGTGCATATGTCTTTTAAATTTGTGGTTCATGAATGTTGGCTCTTGAAAGAATGATGAAAAAAGAGACATGTTACTGAGGATCTGAAAAATCATAAAAAAATGATTCTTGAAGCAAGAAAAAGCAGTGAATACAAAAAAAAAGAAGGAGAAAAACGAAAAAAAAAAAGAAAGAAAAAAGAAAGAAATAAAGTTGTGATCCAAGGCAAAAAGAGTGTGCTTAAGAACCCTGGACACCTCTAATTGGGGACTCTAGCAAAGCTGAGTCACAATCTGAAAAGGTTCACCCAATTATATGTCTGTGGCATGTATGTATCCGGTGGTAATACTGGAAGACAGAGTGCTTTGGGCCACAGCCAAGACTCATAAAGTAGTTGTGTTCAAGAATCATCATACTTAACTAGGAGAATCAATAACACTATCTGGATTCTGAGTTCCTAAAGAAGCCAATCATTCTAAATTTCAAAGGATAAAGTGAGATGCCAAAACTGTTCAGAGGCAAAAAGCTAAAAGCCCCGCTCATCTAATTAATACTGATCTTCATAGATGTTTTTGGAGTTCATTGCATATTCTCTTCTTTTTATCTTATTTGATTTTCAGTTGCTTGAGGACAAGCAACAATTTAAGTTTGGTGTTGTGATGAGCGGATAATTTGTACGCTTTTTGGCATTGTTTTTAGTATGTTTTTAGTATGATCTAGTTAGTTTTTAGTATATTTTTATTAGTTTTTAGTTAAAATTCACTTTTCTGGACTTTACTATGAGCTTGTGTGTTTTTCTGTGATTTCAGGTATTTTCTGGCTGAAATTGAGGGACCTGAGCAAAAATCTGATTCAGAGACTGAAAAGGACTGCAGATGCTGTTGGATTCTGACCTCCCTGCACTCAAAGTGGATTTTCTGGAGCTACAGAAGCCCTATTGGCGCGCTATCAACGGCGTTGGAAAGTAGACATCCTGGGCTTTCCAGCAATATATGATAGTCCATACTTTGCCCAAGATTTGATGGCCCAAACCGGCGTTCAAAGTCACCTTCAGAATTCCCAGCGTTAAACGCCGGAACTGGCACCAAAATGGGAGTTAAACGCCCAAACTGGCACAAAAGCTGGCGTTTAACTCCAAGAAGAGTCTCTACACGAAAAATGCTTCAATGCTCAGCCCAAGCACACACCAAGTGGGCCCGGAAGTGGATTTTATGTCATTTACTCATCTTTGTACACCTTAGGCTACTAGTTCTCTATATATAGGACCTTTTACTATTGTATTTTCATCTTCTGATCTTTGGAATCTTTTGATCTTTAGATCTTTTGATCACTTTGGGAGGCTGGCCTCACGGCCATGCCTAGACCTTGTTCTTATGTATTTTCAACGGTGGAGTTTCTACACACCATAGATTAAGGTGTGGAGCTCTGCTGTACCTCGAGTATTAATGCAATTACTATTGTTCTTCTATTCAATTCCGCTTGTTCTTATTCTAAGATATTCATTCGCACTCAAGAACTTGATGAATGTGATGATTATGTGACGCTCATCATCATTCTCACTTATGAACAAAGTGACTGACAACCACTTTTGTTCTACAAGCAAACGAGGCTCTAATGTTTATCTCTTGGATTCCTGATACACGATGCATGGTTGATCGCCTGACAACCGAGCGCTCGCCTGACAAACGAGCCAGCCATTCCGTGAGATCAGAGTCTTCGTGGTATAGGCAAGAACTGATGGCGGCATTCAAGAGAATTCGGAAGGTCTAACCTTGTCTGTGGTATTCTGAGTAGGATTCAATGATTGAATGATTGTGACGTGCTTCAAACTCCTGAGGGCGGGGCGTTAGTGACAGACGCAAAAGAATCACTGGATTCTATTCCGGCCTGATTGAGAACCGACAGATGGATAGCCGTGCCGTGACAGGGTGCGTTGAACATTTCCAATGAGAGGATGGGAGGTAGCCACTGACAACAGTGAAACCCTTGCATAAGCTTGCCATGGAAAGGAGTAAGAAGGATTGGATGAAGACAGTAGGAAAGCAGAGAGACGGAAGGGACAAGCATCTTCATACGCTTATCTGAAGCTCTCACCAATGATATACATAAGTATCTCTATCTTTATCTTTATGTTTTATTCATATATCATCTATACCCATTTGAGTCTGCCTGACTAAGATTTACAAGGTGACCATAGCTTGCTTCATACCAACAATCTCCGTGGGATCGACCCTTACTCGCGTAAGGTTTATTACTTGGACGACCCAGTGCACTTGCTGGTTAGTTGTGCGAAGTTGTAGTGATCACGATTTCGCGTACCAAGTTTTTGGCGCCGTTGCCGGGGATTGTTTGAGTTTGGACAACTGACGGTTCATCTTGTTGCTTAGATTAGGTATTTTTTTTCAGAGTTCTTAAGAGAGAGCGAAAGACAGAGAGCGAAGAGAGAAGAGAAAAGTTGCGAAGAGGTTACAAGGAAAATAAAAGGAGAGAAAATCGTTTCTGGGTTTTCAAAATCAAAAATAAAGAGCCAAGGGAAAACGGGGCAATTAATGCTAAAATTAATGAAGGCATTAAACCCTCGCACGTTCCCAAAAGCGCCGATATAAAAGCACGCGTTTTTAGAGAAAACATTCTACATTCAAAAGCAACTACCAAGGAATCGACAAAATGCTTGAGTTCAGCTTTGTCAAAAAAGGACCGAAGTCAAGAACTCGACCTCAAAAAAGACCGAGCTCAAGCAGGGGCACTGTTCATACCCTGGGTCGAGTTGTCCGACCCGGGATGTTCAAATAGCAAAGCGACCGACCTCTTTAGGTCAAGCAGACCAACTTCTTTACGAAGAAGTCGGCCAAAGCGACAGAAAAAGCCCAAAGAAGGGCCCAACTCAAGGGACACGACCCAAACCCTAAAGATAGCCCAAGCTTACAGAGAGAAGGGCGGTTCCCTTGAAGATAAGATGACCTCATAAGATAAAGATAAGATAAGATAACTAACTTATCTTATCCACAGAAGGCCACATCTCACCATTATAAATACTCTGGAGCACCCAGGTATAACTCATACTTTGATTCTACTCAATACCTGCTTAATACCCTTGCTAACTTAAGCATCGGAGTCCCTTGCAGGTACCCCCTACCCTCCGGAGATGAAGGATCAGCAGCTCTTTCAGTTCCACAAGTCGGACACACCATCTCCGGCCGCTATACACCTGCCGGACACGTCGGCTCCGACTAACACAGAAGATCTTGACCGAGATCGACCTACAGTTTCAGGTAACCCTCGGAACATTGGCGCCGTTGCCGGGGAACCTGGAAGTCATCCCAACACCATGGCAAACAACCATGACCACGACCACGACTCAGGTTTAGAAGACAGAACGCCACACAAGAACATGGATGATATACTTAAAGATACTCCGGAATCCAATGGAGACAAAAATTCATCAAATCCGGGGGTGATAGAAGCACTTCAAGATCGATTAAAGCAACTTGAGAAAGAAGCCCAACATTAACGCGAAAAAGAAGAGGATCTACATCGGGAGATAAGGCGGCGCCGAGAATTAGAAGATAAGCTTCTGAAATTCGAAGCTGGTCTTAAAACTAAAGCAACTCGATCCGCCCCAGAGGATAGCTCTCACAAAGATCAAGATCCATTCACCAGGGAAATCCATTAGTGGTGTTCTACTTCCTTCATACTCCTCTCATCACTTTTGGTGATCATCTTACATTCTTCCCACCTTACTTTCTTTGTTTCTCCACTTGGGTTCTTCTCCGTGTCACTAGGAAATCCATTAGTGGGTTTGGGAATTTGTTGAGATAGATACCCTACTTGGGACTCCAGTCTCTTGATGTTTTCTCCTTGGTTTTTTATATTGGCTCGCACTTCTTCCTCAAACACCTTGTTGTCTTGGACTTCTCTACATAAATCTTCAAGTAGAGTCTCAATTTTTAAAAGTCTATCATCCGTTAGTGATGGTGGATTGTGGTTAGGCGGGTGTTGATAAGATCTCTGTGAGGTATGTTGGTGAGTTGCATTGTTGTTGGAATTGAGGTTGTGGCGTCTCTGGTCTTGACCTTGGTCTTATTGATTTCCCCAACCAAAGCTGGGGTGATTTCTCCATCCAGAGTTGTAAGTTTTGGAGTATGGGTCATGGATTTGTCTAGGTGAGTTTCCAACATAGTTGGCTTGTTCCCAGTCACCTTCTTCTCCTATATTCACTCCTTCTTGAGCTGGTGATGAAGTGATGACTGCTGCAACTTGGTTTTCCTCCACCTTCTTGGTGAGATCTGCTAGCTGCTTGGTGATCATCTTATTTTAAGCTAGCAATGCATCCATGTGGTTCAGCTCCATTACTCCTCGAGTGTTACTTCTTTCAGAGGCATAGAAGTAGTCATTCTCAGCTACTATTTCAATGGCATTTATGGCTTCTTCAATGGTTTTCTTCTTGTTTAGAGAGCCCCCTGATGAATGATCTACAGCCTTCTTTGACTCATAGGAAAGATCTTCATAGAAAATATGAAGTTGAACCCATTCATTGAACATATCTGGTGGGCATCTTCTTGTTAAGTCCTTGAACCTCTCCCATGCCTCATAGAGAGTCTCACCATCTTGTTGCCTGAAAGTCTGCACCTCAGCTCTCAGCCTATTAATTCTTTGAGGAGGGTAGAATTTTGCCAAAAATTTGTTCAACACATCTTCCCAATTTGTCAAGCTCTCCTTTAGGAAGGATTCAAGCCACTTGGATGCCTTGTCCCTGAGTGAAAAAGGGAACAAAAGCAGCCTATAGACATCCGGGTGGACTCCATTAGACTTCACAGTGTCACAAATTCTCAGGAAGGTGGTTAGATGTTGATTGGGATCTTCTTGAGCACTTCCTCCAAAATGAGCAGTTGTTCTGAACAAGGGTGATGAGCTGGGATTTTAGTTCAAAGTTGTTGGCATGTATGGTGGGCTTCTGGATGCTACTTCCACAGTTTCCTAGATTTGGATTGATGTAGGAGCCTAGAACTCTCCTTTCTTGCCCAGCATGATTTGCAGGGCCTTCTCTAGCATGGTTGTGAGCTTCCCCTTCATGATTGTTTTCCAAGTTCTCTTCCATGTTGGTTTCAAAGTACTCTTCCTCTTCCTCAGCACCAATAACTTCTTTCCCTCTTGCTTCCCTCCTTAGTCTCCGGAGGGTCTTTTCAGGTTCTGAATCGAAGGAAGTTGAGGCTCCCCCTCTTCTCCCTGTCATACAACTAACAAAACACATAGCAAGAGATAAAATAAAGAGATTATTCTTGTTAGAGTGATTGTTAGTGTGAGTGATGCAAATTATCAAACAGTTAGTGGGTTAGTGAGCAGAATTATAGATAATAACAAAAAAAAAAGAAAAACAGAGAGGGTAAAGGGGATGAGAAAAAAGCTAAACAAAATGAAGATAAATGACTGAATAGAGTAAACAACAAAGGAAAAAAATTGCTCAATCTAGTGAGCTTCCAACTTAATCATTGTTGATACAAAATCAATCCCCGGCAACGGCGCCATAAACTTGATGCATGAAAACTTGTCTCTCAACAAATTTCCCTTCGGTAAGTATACCGAATTGTCGTCAAGTAAAAACTCACAATAGAGTGAGGTCGAATCCCACAGGGATTGATTGGTCAAGCAACTTTAGTTGGAAGAGTATGCTAGTTGAGCTAAAGAGAATGTAGTTGAGAGTTGCAGAAAATTAAATGGCAGGAAAGTAAATAGCAGAAAATAAAGTGCAGAATCTTAGATGGGGATTTGGGGAAATGAGCATGAAAATAAATGCAGAAAGTAAAGAGAATGGGTAAAATCAGAAATGGGGAATTCATTGGGCTCAGGAGATGTTGTATTCTCCGGATCAAATTCATTTTCATCTCTTCCTCAATTGAAGCGTCTATTGATCTCCTTGGCAATCTTAGGTGATTGGGTTCCAATTTCTTGGCAACCCAATCTCTCTAAGCTTGAACAATTGCCCAATTCCTTGATTTAATTGCTCATGGAAAGAGATGAAGTGTAGTCACTGATTATACCACATGTATTTCCAAATCAAAGTGTTGGGAGGATTACATGTCACTATATCTGCCCAGACCCCAATTTGGTCCAACATGAGAAAGTATTTCTAGCATGATCTCCTCATCCCTTTTCCAAGGCTCAGAGGAGATCCAATTATGGAGAGTTTCTTTTCCAAGACAACTAACCAATTGAATTAAGATCGAAAGCTTTCTAGTAAATCAAAAGAGAAGAAAGAAGAAGAGAAATGAAAACTATAATTGATCCATCAAATTACAACAGAGCTCCCTAACCCAATGAAAGGGGTTTAGTTGTTCATAGCTCCAGAAATGAAAAATGGCAGAAAAGAATACATGCTTAGCTAAAAGAGCAGAAAAGTAAATATACAGAGGGTAGTTCTCCAAAGTGCCAAGCTTCTCTATAGTTCAAAACTACTCCTATATATACTACTTCTCTTGATCTTCTAGTGAGTTCTTCAAGTCTTGGATGTGGGCCTTAGATCTTGAGTTGAAGCAGTTACAATCTTTAGTGGGCTCAGCTTGTAGAGAAGCATGAATTAGGCATAGGCGTTAGTGAAGTTAACGTTAAGTGACATTGTGGGTTCGAGAACGTTAGTGGCAATCACATTTTTCACTAACGTTCCAACCTCATATAGCCTACGTTAACTCCAACGTTAGTGGCACCAACGTGACCACTAACGTAGCCTTGTAAACCTTCGCAAGCGTTATTGGGACTCACCTTTCCCAATAACGTTGCCTTGTGCCCTTTGTCCCTACGTTAGAGTTCACGTTAGTGTAACTAACGTGGCTCTTAACGTGGTTATGCCTCACCTACGAGAGCGTTAGTGACACTTACCTTTGTCACCAACGCTCCAAGTGCCCCTACTCTCCACGTTAGAGCTCACGTTAACTAAGTTAACGTGGCCACTAACGTGGTAGTGAATGCCATCTCCAACGTTAGTGACAAAGGTGAGTGTCACTAACATTGGCTCATCAATCTTTGCTCCACGTTAACTTTCACGTTAGTGGTCTTAACGTGACCACTAACGTGGGCAATGCTAGTTTGATCCAACGTTAGTGACAAAGGTGAGTGTCACTAATGTTGGCATTGTTCCTCTCTTCCACGTTAGAGTTCACGTTAACTAAGTTAACGTGACTCTTAACGTGGCTTATTGCCAAATCTTGGAATGTTAGTGGTGTTCACGTTTACCACTAACGTTGGAGCTTTCTTTTGTCTCCATGTTAACTACCACGTTAACTAGGTTAACGTGGAAATTAACGTGGGCTTATGATGGCTTCGCAGGCGTTATTGGTTATCACTTTTCTCATTAACGTTGCAAGCTATTTACCATTCCACGTTAGTGGTCACATTAACTAGATTAACGTGAGTACTAACGTGGTTCTTCCTTGCTTCCTTTGTCCTGAAATCAAGCAAATAAAGTGCATCAAAGCTCTAGCCAAAGTCATGAGATTATGCATCATCAATTTATCATTCAATTCTAGCAAAAATCCTCATGAAATCATGTGAAATTCACAATAGTTGCTTGAATCAAGGTGTAAGTGTATTTTCATCCAAAACTTCACTAAGAAAATGCATGAAACTAACCTAAAACAGTAAAGAAAAGGTCAGTGAAACTGGCCTAGATGCCCTGGCATCAAGAGGTCTGGCCAGCCCTATAAAAGAGGATTACTATAACTTAGAAGAGCCCGACATGATGAAGTCGGACTCCCACAAAGAAATTATAAAAGTAATCTCTGATAGAGACCTGAACAAGGTCCAAGAAAGAGGATTACAAAAATAACTTAGAAGAGCCCGACATGATGAAGTTGGACTCCCACAAAGAAGTTATAAAAGTAATCCCTGAAAGAGACCTGAACAAGGTCCAAAAAAGAGGATTACAAAAATAACTTAGAAGAGCCTGACATGATGAAGTCGGACTCCCACAAACAAGTTATAAAAGTAATCCCTGAAAGAGACCTGAACAAGGTCCAAGAAAGAGGATTATAAAAATAACTTAAAAGGGCCTGACACGACGAAGTCGGACTCCCAGAAAAAAGTTATAAAAGTAATCCCTGAAAGAGACCTGAACAAGGTCCAAGAAAGAGGATTACAAAAATAACTTAGAAGAAACCGACATGATAAAGTCGGCCCAAAGCATAGAAGTTATGAAAGTAATCCCTGAAAGAGACTTGCACAAAAGTCCAAAAAAGAGGATTACAAAAATAACTTAGAAGAAACCAACAAGAAGAAGTCGGACCAACAAAAGCTACAGCTTGGACCAACAAGAAGAAGTCGGACCAACAAAAGCTAAAGAAGGATCGACAAGAGAAGTCGGACCAACGAAAAACGTGTGCTAAAACGGACATAACTCCGCCCAAAAAGCCACGGCTCCACGACAAGGCTATCAAAATTGTTCAGACAGACTAAAAAGTGTTCTACACTAAAAAGTCATCGGACAAGTTAGCCCCAAGGACCACCTCGACCAAGCAGAAAGGGGACAAAATTAGAAGTGATCAAAAGAGGTCGGACAACAAAGTACCGACACTCTACAAAGACTCACAAAAAGGGACAAAGACATCTCGCAAACGGCCATAGGAAGGCCAGAAATGCTTTGCTAAAAGGTACGAAGTCTTGAAAAAAGACACTACTTAAAAGGCAAAGGCACAAATCAAAACGGCGCTAAACAGTCATCCAAACAAACTGTAAAAAGGTTCCCCATCGGAACACTACCTAAAAAGTTGTTGAATTATGACTAAAAAGCCCGAACAGTGAAGACAAACAAGTCGGAAGAAGGCTGAAAAGTCCCATCAACAAAGTAAAAAGGGCAATACCAGACTCGCACAAGGAGAAACTACTCAAAGATCGATGAAAATCGGGATGCTTGAGCACGACTTCTGCAAAGAGATCGAAGCTCTGAAAGCACGATCTCGAGGAAAGTTCTGAACTCAAGCAGGGACAAAGTCGTACAGGTCAACGTCAGCTAAGAAGAGGTACAAGTACGATCTCAAAGAAAGAACAAGCCAAAAGGTTGGGAAACAACTTAAGGCTCAAATGTGCTTAGCTAAAAGGGATACAAACTCCACTCAAAGAAGGCACAATCTCAAACAGGGCTACGAACGTCATCCGAGACTAAAAAAGGTTCTATATAAAGAACACTAAAAAGTCATTGGACAAGTCACTAAAATCAAAGATATGAAGCCGCAAGGATAACTTCGCCAAAGCAGAGGGTTGTCAACACAAACTGAAAGCAAGGCGTGATCCAGAAGGCAAGGGTAGAAAACCCACACTACCACTCAAAAGAGGTTGGACTGTGAAGTACCAAACATCTGCAAAAATTGCAAAGCAATGAAGAAAAAAGCCAGACAGATGCTTGAGCACGACTTCTAAAGAGATCGAAGCTCCGAAAAGCACGATCTCACGGAAAGATCGAACTCAAACAGGGGCACTGTTCATTCCCTGGGTCAAGCTGTCTGACCCGGGATGTTTAGTGACAAGCCGACCGACCTCTTCAGGTCAGAATTTCTGACCTCTTCTCAAAAGAGCTCGGCCAATATCCGACTTCTTCACAAAGAGCTCGGACAAAATGCCACAGAGGCCCTAGTAGGCCCAAATGAAGGAACACACCACAATCTAAAGGCAGCTAAAAGCCCAGAAAAGATAAAGGCAGTTTCCCAGAAGATAAGATGACCTCACTCAAAGATAAGATAGAATAAGATAAGATAACTAACTTATCTTATCTAAAAAGGTCACTCCACACTATTATAAATACACTAGAGCACCCAGGTATAACTCATACTCTGATTCTAGTAAATACCTGTTTAATACCCTTACTAACTTAAGCATCAGAGTCCATTGCCGGTACCCCCACCCTCCGGTGATAAAGGATCAGCAGCATTGCAAGTCCAACAAGTCGGACACAACAGCTCTGGCCGCCACGCACAAGCTAGACCCGTCATGTCTGACCAATACAGAAGATCTCGTCTGAGATCGACTTACAGTTTTAGGTAACCCTCGGAATACTACTCGAGATTGGTTTTTAGTTTCACTGATAAATACAATCTCAGAAGAGTGGGATTGACACATTGACGAACAAAATTTTGCTAGTAAAGAATTTTACAAATAAGGTCTCGTTAAAAGTATAGCTTCTAAACCAGCAAAGAATCCTTTCGTACAAAAGTTTTGGTTATCACAAGTAACAAACCCCTAGTAAAATTGATAACCGAAGTATTTAAATCTCGGGTCGTCTCTCAAGAAATTGCAGGGAAGTGTTCTTATTATTGGTTATGAGTTGTGTAAATTGGGGTTTTGGATTGAGAAATAAGAGGAGAAAATTCTACAGAAAATAAATTAATAACAATAAAAAGCCTTGACTAGGAGAAGATTGACCTGAAGTTCTATCTTTGTTGGATTTTCCAAGATTAATTAGTAATGGGTTGTTGTTCTACTTAGTTATCATTTACTGAGTAAAAGAAAGTCAAGTAAGTTGGAAGCCAATTTCTATTCACAATTCCTAATCCAAGGGAGAAGATTAGCATTAGTAACTAGAGAGCTGGCCAACAACTTCCAATTACCAATTAACTCTTGAGTATTCCAACTCAAGGGTCTCAAATATTAATCAACTCCAAAGTCAAGTTAAAAGCCTACTCCACTGACATGGATGCCAATTCCGCATTCATGAAAAGGGAGTAGAAAGAAGAGATGATAATTGGAATAAAATTGGAAGCACTTAAATAAATAATAAAATTAAATTCATAAAAGCAATCCAATTGTAACTCTGAACAAGGATTAAGGATATGGAAGAATAAGTAACAAGTAAGGAAACAAACTAGAATGATGAAGTCTTCAATGGAAGTAGTGACTCTGTAAATATCCAATCCAAAAGTATAAAATTAGGAATCCTAAATCCTAGAGAGAAAAGAGAGCCTCTCTCTCTAAAAACTACATCTAAATTATGAAAAGTGAATAATGAGAAGTTTCCCCATGATTCCTCCACTCTGTAGCCTCTAATCTGTGTTTTCTGGGATTGAAACTGGGGCAGAAATAGCCCAGAAATCGCTGGATGCGAATTCCAACACGCTGATTTTCGTCAATGCGTGCGCGTGAAGCATGCGTGCGCATCGTCTACTGTACGGCCACTGTAGTAAATTATATATCATTTCGAAGCTCCGAACGTTATCTTTTCAACGCAACTGGAACCGCCTCATTTCGACCTCTGTAGCTCAAGTTATGACCATTTGAGTGAGAAGAGGTCAGGCTGGCAGCTTTAGCATTTCCTTCAATTTCTTGTATTCCTTCCACTTTTGCATGCTTTTTCTCTATCCTCTAAGCCATTCCTGTCCTATAAATCCTGGAAACACTTAACACACATATCATGGCATCAAATAGTAATAAGAGAGGATTAAAAATAGTGAATTAAAGGCCAAAGAAGCATGTTTTCAATCATAGCACAAAATCAGGAAGGAAAATGTAAAACATGTAATTTACATGAACAAGTATGAGAATAGTGGATAAAATCCACTCAATTAAGCACAAGATGTACCACGAAATAGTGGTGCATCACACATCCCTTTGATGTTGTAGTTTGTCAGAAGTCTCTCCAAATCCCAACAATTTTATGCTAATGTTTTCATGGTTCCAGGGGTGCCACTTGAAGGTTAACACCCTTCACCCTCTGATTCAAATGCCGATCCACTTCCATTTGAGCCTTTTTTGGGAATTCTCCTTCAACATCACCTTCCCCTTTCTCTTTTCACCAGAATAAATATTAGTAAAATTAACCTTCTGCCTGGTCAAGTTCTTTAGGTTTCTACCCTCTTTCGATACTTTCTTAGGCTCTTTAAGGTCTGTTCCACCTGGGTCTTATTGTTATTCGACGAAGGGGATATGGTGGTAGTTATGGTCTTTCCCACCTTATATGTGTTGTCTAAACTTGATTGATTGAGCATAAGCATTTCTGAATCTGATTTCTCCCTCTCCTTTTCTTTTTCCCCTTACATTCTTAACCATGAAAATTTCTCTACCAAATAGGACAGCATATATTTCTTTCGCCACTGAGAGCCCTCAGTTTGAATCTATTGTGTTGAGGTTTTATCATCATCCCCATCAAATAGAATTTGTAAAATCTGGTTAAACCGTAATTAATTAAATAATAAATTAAATACGAACAAATATGGTTAGAAAATCTAGCAATCAGAATTTGATAATTTAAATTTGATAATTTGAGGAAGTGATCGTTGAAGCGTAATTGGATTCAAATGATGAGTGAGTGCAGGTCGTCGTGTTTAAGAGATGAGTACTATGATATTTGGTCATGGTGACCTTGGATTTAGATTGAGATTTATAATGATTGGTTTTGAAAGACGAATTTGAGAACCATTAAATTGAAATGCTGATGTTGTACTGAGATTGGTTTGAGAGAACCCGTGACGGGTGGTAAACTCCAATTTTTAGGGGAGGTGCTGTAAAAATTTTCCCAAGAATTTGAAAGAGTGTTGGTTATAGTTTTGAAAATAATTTTTTATTTGAGTAACTTTAACAAAAGTGATGTGTTTTGAATGCTTTTATAGATTATTAAAGGAAATCAGATTCTTATGATTTTGTTAATTTGTCATTTCAAACTCATTTGAATTTTAAAAAATGAAGATGGTTTTGATTAATTAGTCAAATACTTCAAAACAGCAAGTTATATGGAAATTTGAGGGTTTGGGAATAAGAAAGTAAGTCTGGAGGTTATGCTTGGAGTTGAGTTGTGATTAGTGGTAATTAGCTTGACAGAGAGAGAGGATAGTGATGGAGTATGATTAAGGTATAGTGATGATTTTAGGTTAATTATAGTGATGTGGGATGATGACTATGATTAATAATGATGGTGATATTATTGATGACATGATTTGAGATTTAATAAGGTGTGAGTAGATGAGATGATGAAAGTAATGAACGAGGTTGTTGGTCGGTGTTGGACGAATGATCGAGACCCTCGGAGATAGAAGAATCAGAGCGTGGCAACGGAAGCGCGCAGAGTAAAAAGACCTTGGGACTACTCTGCGTTGGATATAAAGGTAGACTGCGCTCACGTACTCGTGGTGGCGAATGGAATTTTCGAGGGCGAAAATTTCTGTTAAGGGGGTAAAATATAAAACTCGGTCAAACTGTAATTAATTAAATAATAAATTAAATAAGAGCGAATATAGTTAGAAAATCTAGCAATCAGAATTTGATAATTTAAATATGATATTTGGACTCAGTGAATTTTTCTGAGTCGAAAAACATAGTTTTCTGCGTAAAAATGTGCACTGGAATTTTGACTGGCAGTACCGGCTGAGATCTGTCTGGTACTGCAGCTGAGAAAATTGATTATAAGTAAATAAGGCTAAGAAATTATGATTTATAATTAGGATAGGTAGAAATATTTAAAATGCGATTTAAAGCTCTAATTTTAAAGGTTTTGGCCCAAAATTGGGCCAATGGACAAAAATAAGTGAACCGGGCCCAAGACCCAACATATATAAACATTAGGTATGAGCATTTCAGCTCATTCACCCTAAAGGAAGAGGGTAGGGGCGCAGCTTTGGAGAAGAGAGAAGGGAGGAGAAAACCTAATCCTAGCTCCACCTTCAAATGTCCATAACTTTTGCTACGGAACTCCGATTGACGAGCCGTTTATGGTCACGCATTGCTCTTTTCATCCTCTACAATTCTATTTAAGTTTTGTGGTGAGTATTCCATTCATCTTTTCCTAGTTTTCAAAATTCCCCACTGTTACGCATTTTTGAGTAGTTAGTGTTAAAATCTTATGATTTTGGTTGTTTAGGGATACTCTAACATGGATTCTAATTGGGTTCTATCCCTATTTCATATGGGCTAAGGTGAGAAGTGCTCAAACCCTTGTGATTTATCATTTTCATGAACCCTAGGTTAATGTATATATGTGAAATTGGTTATGTTATTGTATTTGGTGATTTTGGTGCACAATTGAGAGGTTGATGTTGCTTGTGGAGCTTTGGTGAGGCTTGGAGCTAAGGATTGGTGGAGACTTCCAAGAAGAAGCTCAATTATTTTGGCGGTGTGTTGAGAATTTGATGAATTGGATAATGAGTATTGGTTTGTGGAGTATCCATTTAAATTGTGAATTTTGGCCGGAGGCCGTGAATTTTGGGCCGGAGGTCGGAAAGAGGTAAGGAAGGTTAGTTGATATGTGTATTGTGTGATGATATAAGAGATTGGATGGATTTTAGATATTGAATGTGTGAATAATTGGTTTGGTTATTGAATAATAAGGTCTAAGGAATTGAGGTGTGAAATTTGATAGTTTTGGGTGAAATTGAGTAGATGAGGTAGGTTTGGTTTGGTTGAGTATAATTATGTGAACGTGGTTGGGTTGTGGTTATTTGGATAAGTAGAAATGAATTTAGCTTGTGAACATTGGAAAAATTGATGATTTCTATTTTTGGGTAAAAACTTATTTTTGACCAACTTTGGCGATCCATAACTCGATCCACAGAGTTTATAATTCTTCAAAATTGGATTTTTATGAAATTTTATTCAACAATATTTCCAACAGTTCAGAAATGGTTGAAAAAGGAAATTTGTAGAGGAAGTTATGTGTGTTGGAAGTTTAGAGTTTGAAAATGTAATTCTGCAGCTTTTTAACATAGTAAAATTTTTGGCAGATTGTACTCCCACGCGTACGCGTGGCCGACGCACACGCGTCACTTTCAAATTTTCAGTCCCCCACACGTGTGCCTGGCCGACTCGTATGAGTCGATGTACTAATTCAACTGTCCAGCCAAAGTTTTCGAGAGTTGTGCGGGTATTGTGCTGCTTTTTTGTGAGGAGCACAAAACGCATCCACGCGTACACGTGGCTGACGCGCAAGTGTCACTTTACTTTTCTCCCATCCATGCGTGCGCATGGACGATGCGCACGCGTCACTATAACTTTCCTTCTTTCCACGCGTGCGCATGGGCGATGCGCACGCGTGACCCCGTTTTCACTCCAAAGCTGATTTTGAGTTTTCAAAGCCGAATTTCAGACTTCTAACTCTCCATTCTCACCCTTTATGTCCTAAATTGTTACAGTATGCATAATAATAAAAAGAAGGTAGGACATGTGGTAACTTGTAGATGAAGTAAAGTGAGAGTAATGATAAATTATGATTAATGATGACTATATGAGTTACTGAGGGTGATGATGGAAGTGTGGTGTATACCGTGAGCCAAAAGGTTGTATTTAATAATAATTATTGGCTAGTTATGGGTTATATTATGAGCCGGATGGCTATGATAAATATTAATTTTTGGCTGGAAAAGAAGGTATGGCTTTAAATGATTGTTTTATCTTGAGCTCTCTTTCTCGAAAGTGCGACCCCAGAAAGATGGAGGAATGTGAGGATCCCCTTCTTTGTTCCTCCTGGCATTGTAAAATTGTCCCCAACGAGATGGTGGGAGGTTAGGATCACCTCCTTGTTTCCTCCTGGGCATATGAAAACATACCTCCTGGGTAGATGCAACGGTTGTGGTTGCGCCCCACTTGCTCTAGGTTGGTTAGTGTAGAGGCTCCTCGGATAGATGCAAGGGTTGTGGTTTCGCCCCACTTGTTCTGGGATATGGTGAGATATACCTGCCTAGGTAGATGCAGTGGCATTGATCCACTTGCTCCGGGATGTGGTGAGACATACCTGCCTGGGTAGATGCAGTGGAGTGATTCCACTTGCTCCGGGTTTGGTTTTGAGACTCTTGGGGTAGATGCAGTGGTTGGCCCCCACTTGCTCCTAGTCGAGTATGATTTGAGATTGAAATTATCTGAGTTTCGGATTTCCTTGGGTAGATGCAGTAGGTCGGCTCCACTTACTCTAGGTTGAGATCCGAGATTCTGTTGACCCTATGTCATAAGTATGGCCGGACACTGTGAAAGTTCCAGATGAGCTCGCCCCCGTGGATAAACACCAATATGGGTGTTATGTGATTATGATTATGATTGTGAATAACTCGAGTTGGAGATGCACGACAGAGGGATAGTCCAATAGTTAGCTACCAGGACTTGTCAGGTTGGCTTTATAATCGACAGATGAGACTCATCAGCAATAGGGTAGGCATACATCATTTGCATATGTTTGATATGTTTGGGTTTGCCTATTTGTTTTGGATTGCTATATCATATACGCTATGTTACCTGACTATATGCTATATGTTCTACTTGTACCTTAATTATGTATTACTTGTCTGCATTGTTTGTGTTTGTACAACTGAGAGGTTCCTCATGCTGGTGTCAGTTGACGCTGAGGGCTGTTCTTGTTGAGATGAAATAATGATATGATTAATTTGAAATGATTATTATTGAATGAGATAAATTGAGTTCCATGGGTAGACGCAGTGAAGTGATTTCACTGCTCGAGGTTGATAATGAGATAATTTGAGCTCCTTGGGTGGATGCAGTGAAGTGATTTCACTTGCTCCAGATGAGAATATGAAGTATTGATATGATATTTCCGAGACAGGATAGTTGAGGATGGTTTTGTTTATAATTCTGATCCTGGATTGTTGGAGAGTTAGAAAGTCGGGAAGCATGAGAAATATGAATTTCATTTAGCATTTCCTTATGACAGTTGCCTATTCATAGATTAGCGAGAACCTAGGATGGATATTTGGTGAAAAGAAGTTTAGGATGCTTAGTGAGTTTTTCTTACAATGCATTGTATTTATTTGGCACTTTTATCGTACTGGGAACCCATGGGTCGGGGGTTCTCATACCGTATATATCTCTTGTTTTTTAGATATATGTCCAAGTGCTTAGAAGTGAGTTGTGGTTCATCTGAGAGATGACGAAGATCTTTATATTCTCTACTTTATATTTTACTTAGAATCTCTCCATCTTTATTTTGAAAAGCTTATATTATGTATTGAACTCTTTTGAACTTGCCTAAAGAGGCTTTCATGTTTTATTTGGGAAAGATTAGGAGGTACTGTTGTCAACTACTTTCATACTGTACCCTAGCCGGCCTAAACTTCGCAGGTCGCAACTAATGGCTATTTACTTATGTTATATATCTATATATCATCCTTCTCTTACTCTCCTTTATGATTTTATTTGTATATCATTTTTGACTTCACGCTTTATCTTTTAGTTGTCGATGCATGAGTGATACGTCTTTACAATTTTATTTTACTCTTTTTAGGCTTCTCGATTAATACTCCTTTCAATTTTATTTATAATTACGTATTAAAAATCCACCTTGAGAGTCGTACCACCTTATTATCATTGACTTATGACTCGCGCATAAGGAATTGAATATTAGGGTGTTACAGAATTCTCATCCCAACTTGATTAGCAATAACCCAATCACCAAATTTATATTCCTTTACTTTATCAAGTTTTGCTTCTGTCATCAAATCTCCACAGGTTGTCATATCATACCTAGGTGCTCATATCGTATCCCGACTTCAACTTCTTTTCTATTTGGCCCTACAACTCTAATGTTGTCTTTTACCCTCTTACTTTCATCAATATTAATTCTTGCTTTAACAAATCAGGTTTTTCTCACTCGCATCTGAAATAAATCGACGTCAAGCACTTTACTAATCTTACCTCCCAATTTATGTCCAACCTTTGGAGTTTTAAGGATTCTGGTAAACCCTAGTTGTAGGTGGCCTGCTTTGACCAATACTCCATTTTTTGCTCTGTCTATGAAGCATCTGAATTTCATGGAATGTAGATAGATCAAAAGAAGGAATGAAGGGATAAGAATTCGAATTAGAGTACCATTGGAAAAAGGGACACCTGTGGGAACATCTCTACTGACGAACCATTTCAATAGTAAAGGTGCTACTGTTCCACGGGACATGACCATAAAAGTAATGAAAAAGAAAAAGTTATGTAGTTGGACCATCTGCTCTATCCGTTCGAGTTATTTACCTTTATATACACTATTTTCTACATCGAAAGCGCACTAAGACTATTGAAAGGTTTGAAATATGAATTCTTAATCTGCTAGAAGCACGAATGCAAGCCATCCAACCAGGAACAAAGCAATCAATGGTTGACAAGATGAACGTAGAAGTTAGGAAGAAAGAGTTGCAAGCAGCTAATCAAACCAAAGGCAAAAAGAAAATACTAGAGAATGAAATGCCTAATCTTACCTCTTCAAATTCACTAATTTGCAAAAGCACGTTGGATTCACTTCTCAGATATGCACCAAAAGCCGGGATTGAAGAAAAGCAAGATCGGACTAATTACACTAAGCCATATTTATGGGTCAACGTATGTGAGGGATCAACGTTAATTGAATACATTGGTTTCTTTCTTGTAAGGAGGTAGGAAAGGATCCAGAGTTGCCAAAGGCCTTGAAAGCCAGGATGCTTGCTTTTGAAGTTGAAGTAAACATGGTCATGGGCCAATATCTCGGTGTTGTTGGAAATATGGATGAACACTTTACCCTAGTTGGTCGGCTTGACTAAACTTTCTTATACCCCTTAAGTAAGAGGAGGAATAGGAATAGACATTCTCTGAATAGTAATACGATAAGGCCAAAGATCTACCCAAAGTGGGAAATTAAAAATTTGATCCTTATAAGGGCTGCAATCTTCAGTCCACCTCTTGACATGGAGGACATAATTGTTGAACAACCATGGCGATCTAAGTTCAATCCTTATGACATCTAGCTCTTTAGAGAAAAGGAACTGGAATCTATTGCTACCCTTATCACTCACATGAAAAACTTCAAGTTTACTCTATATGGCCCGTAGAGCATTCTCCATAGTTCCTATAGAGAAAGGTTTGTTAGCGAAGAGTTTGCCAATGAGACCATTAGCACAAGCGTTAACTCTCCTTTGAGATATCCCCTTTCTCCAATAGCACCACCTCCTCCTTACTATTATTCTCATTACAGTCATTATGTTCTTCTATTTCAGCCATACTAGTGAGAATTCAAATACTGTAGACTCTCCCTAATACAAACGTGATTGAGCAGAGTCTCCATGTTGACTGTTAGCCTTTGACAGCTGAATATGGCTCAGTTTATAAATGAGAGTTTACATAAAATTGATTTTACAAATTTAATTTTGATGAAAAGTAAGTTTGGGTTGACGTGATTTATGTTTGGCAATATTTATATCAAAATGGATTATAGTAAAATAAATGTTGTTTAGATTATATTACTTAAAATTAATCTTAGATGAAAAATTACTAAAAGAGACATCAATTTAAATAATTTTTTATATTATCCTATCATTTTAATTTAGATATTTGAACAGATCTTACTAATTAATTTTATAGTAAAATTAATATTTACTTACTAAATTAAAGTAACATATAAAAGTTAGTTTATACTAAAAATAAAAAATATATGAGTAAACTAATAGTTTAATATGTTAATGTAAATAAATATTAAATTAAAAGATAAAACACTAATAAAATACATAAAAAATAATATCTTATACAAAATTAGTACATAACAATACTATTATTTCTACAGCATGTAATTAATAATTTGATCCTTAATCGAGTCTCGAATATGATCCATTTCTACAAAAGAGCTAATAGTTAAAGTTTATCAGAATTTTCACCAACATGACTATTATCTTCTACATCAAGAATATTTGCATGTGTCATATTAATTAAATTCAGTATCTGTTTCAAAATGTCTTCTAATAAAATTATGAATAGCTATTGTTAGACAACACTATGTGCACTTGAATTTCAATTTTGAACTTAGGCATGTGTCGCAAGATAGCAAATCTGTTTTTTAAGATTCCAAAAGTTCTTTCTATTATGCATCTTAAGTTTTAGTGATAATAATTAAACACTTCATTATCATTTATAAATCCAAAAAAATGGCTAATATCTGCAAGATGATAGCCCTCACTTTTATATGGACCAATATATCCTTTTGGTGTTGGATAACCGGTGTCTACCAAATAATATTTACATAATGAATAATAAAATTAGTTACATATCATATGATAGCTAAGTAAATATAGCTTATTTGTAAGAATATGATAAAAATTAATCTGGAGGAGGATACGAAAAATTTATGGTAAGAGTTGTAATAGCATTGTCAAATATACGAGCATCATGCACAGTGTCTTCCCATCCAGGTAAAGCAAAAATAAAACACATGTCCCAATCACATATAACTATTATATTTTGTGTTGGATATTCTTTTCTTTTTATAAATTTGAGTTGATCACTTGGGCTAATTACACATGGGATATGAGTACCATCAATTGTTCATATAGCATTTTTAAAAATATGGCTAATACAATTAGTCATTTTTATTTTGCTATGAACATTCTAAAACCTAGGATCCAATAGCTTAATATATTTTATAAACAATCTCAAGCAAGCAACCAATATCTCATGAAAATGTCTACTTACTGTCTCTTTAGAATATTGAAATCTTTCTTGTATCATCCTATTACCCAATCCAATGATCCATGACCAACCGTATTTAAGAACATTGCAACCATTTTCTGGACTCCCATCTGTCTTGTGTGTTTTAATCCATGTTCAACTAATTTAGCACAAAATTAAAAAAATATATGTTTTTTTATCTGAAATATTTCATAACAATGAATGCCATTGTCACATAGAATTTCATGTACCCATAAATAATCCGTTTGTTCACTATTCATGCATGGTTTTTTGCATAAATAATTGAGTGCATATTGACTAATCAATGCAATAACATTTTTAATCTCATGTGTATCTTCTTCTATAATGAAAAGTTATTTTGATTCTTCATTTTGTTCTTTTTCATAATCTTTAAATAAATACTCCATGTTCATTCCAAATTAATTAACAAAAATTTAGTCCTACATAGAGATATAAATAAATTCTTATGAACATAACAATACCAAGATAAGAAATAAATTGTATGTAATAGGAACAATAATTAAGTACCACAAGCAATATATTATAAAATAACACATAAGCAACACAAAAAAATTTCTATTGTCTTATCCTAGCATAACAAGAAATTCATGGTCCAATTAAAATAGAGTATAATAATAACTTAATTAATTTTGCATGAATGGTAGTAGATTATAAGTTGCATATTTGAGCCAATCTAACAATCCTTACACAATATCATTTTAAGGATACAAACATTTTTCTAGCAGGCTTAAATATCATTAGTTAACAACAATGACTATAAAAATTGAAATCACTAGTGATAGTTTCTATCTTCTGAATCTCAGCCATTACTTCCCTAATAGATGCACCAGGTCCTAAAAATGTAGACATAATAATTGAGCGTGATTCAGATGCAGAAACGATTTTACTTATTGCATCACTTTGAGACAGGGGCTTTAAAATTTTTCTTCTTTTTTGTTGTTTTACAAACAACACCTCTCTTTCTTTTTTCCGTACTCTTTTGATTATTATTTTCTTGAGAAGAACTAAGATTTATTTGTTGAAATTTAGTTCTTATACTAACATCTATACCTTCTTCACTATCTCCAGAACCTTCTTCTATATTAACATGATCTTCCTCAAAGTATGGTCGATATCCATAACCATATTCTTCTATGCCACTAGGTAAGACCCAGATGAGGGAGCTCAAGCAAATTTGTCATCGGCCATAACATCTTTGAATAATATAGTTAACTCATCTTTAAAAGAAAGTCCTTTATTTTTGAATTTTTCATATAAGAAATTTTTCTGTATGTGTACAACTAATCAACACAACCCTCATTACCAAAAATAAACTTAAAATTTTTTCTTTAATAATAAATTACTAGTACTAATTGTTTTCTTTTCCACCATTCATTTGGTGCATCAATAGTGTGTTTAGTATAATCTCATTCTAAATCTATTTTTTTTGCCAAAAAAAATTATACTATACTGACCATTCCTTATCCCACTTATTTTTTAATTGAGTCTTATCATATTATTTTTCAATTTTTTCATTAAATTGAGATAAAGCATCCTTTCAATCTTTCTTAGTAGGAGTGATTCTATTGCATTACTGTTTAGCAACTTATCCAATCATGCTTAGATAAGTTATATAGGGGTCTTCATGGCCCATGTTTTTACCTTTTGAGATTTATTGTTATTCATTATTCTATTAAAAAATATAAATTTTAGATATAGATATATATGGCCGTTCCATTGCATTGCTGTTTAGCGACTTGATCCAAGCATGCTTAGATAAATTGTTTAGTGATCTTCATGTCCCATGCTATTTTTATCTTTTGAAATTCTTTGTTACTCATTATTCTATTAAAAAAATATAAATTATATATATATATATATATATATATATATATATATATATATATGTTACATTTTTTAAAATTTTAAGTATTAACGTAAAAATATTAATTTAGTATTTTTTTACATCATACTCTTATTCTAGTATTTTCAAATTTTAATAATTTTAATCTTAATATTATTTTAGAATTCAATGTTTATGATTTTATTATTACCTATGATTAAATTTTTATTTAATCTGTCTTTATTAATAGGATCATAATATATATTATAAAAAAATACAATAACACGTAGTATATGAGAATTGCAGTTATAAATTTTATATAGTCGAATAAAAAATAAAAAATTTTAACCAAAATAAAAATAAAGTATAGTAAGGAATAGAAAAAGAGAACTGTAAACAAAAAACTAATAAAAATTTTATAAAAGCAACAATATATATCATATGAATAAAAGAAATACAATAAAAGGTAAAAAAATTCATATGAACTATATAAAATAAGAAAAATAAAATAAATTTTATATAAAATATAATGCAGAAAAGGAGAGAAAAAAATAGAATTCATATAAACAAGAAATAATAAGAATACCATAAAAAATTAATAATATATCTAAGAAATCAGAACACTAAAAAAATAATATAAAAAGGTTAATGATAAAAAAGAGCAAAAAATTAAAATAAAAAAAGCCAAATAAAAATAAAAAAAAAAAAGACTTCCTAAAAAATAGACATAAAGAATAGTATACTAAATGAAAAAAAAAAGTTCATATGAACTAAGAAACAATAAGAACACCAAAAAACAATAATATACATGAAAAATCATAATATTAAAAAAATAATATAAAAAATATATATCATATAAATAAAATAAATACAATAAAAATAAAAAATAAAAACATGAATGAAAGTACTACAAATTTTATAATGTCAAACAAAAAGAAAATGTTCTTTAATATTTTTAGTACTATTTAATTTATTATTATTTTGAACTATAAATTTTTATTATTTATGATTTTATTGTTACTTATGATTAATTTTTTATTTATTTTATCCTTTTGATAGGATCATAATTCATATTATACAAAATTTTGATAATAAACATAATATATAAGAATTATAATTACAAATTTTACAGAGCCAAATAAAAAATAAAAAAATATTCATACAAAATGAAGATAAAATACAACAAAGAACAGAAAAAAATTCATACAAATAAGAAACAATAAAAATTCTATAAAACTAACAACATACATCATATGAAAAAAATAATAAAAGATAAATAAAATTCATATGAATAAAATCAAATAACAAAAAAACTTAAAAGATAAAAAAATTTATATGAATAAAAAATAATAAAAATATCATAAAATTAATAAAATACCTGAGAAATTAGAGTACTGAAAAAAATAAAAAAAATCAATAATATTTGTCATATGAATAAAAAAATATAATAAAAATAAGTAAAAAATTATATAAACAAAGCCAAATAAAAATAAAAAAAATTCATAAAAAATATATATATAAAAAATAGTATAATAAATGATAAAAAAACTCATATAAACTAAGAGTGATAAAAACTCTAAAAATATAACATGCATGAAAAATCAGAACACTAAAAAATAATATAAAAAATATTTATCATATAAATAAAAAAATATAATATAAAATATAAAAATTAAAATATGAAAGAGAGTATTAAAATAAAAAAAATAAAATATTTACTTTGGTAATGATTGAAACAAATCTTTAAGTTCTTGATGAAAATGACTAAAAAAATTGGTGTAAAGGTAGATTGTTAATAGGATTGGTAGGAAAGAAATAAATTTCTTACCTAATTTCTTAGTAGTAACAAAGTCACTGCCAACATGAACGCAGAAGCTACAACTTTTAGGGCAAAGGATTAGATGGTCTCAGAATATTTGGACCATTAAATGGTCCTGTAACAAAACATGTTATTTTAGTTTTTTAATAACCGCTAAATAGTCATTTTCTAATTTTAATTATAAATTAACCCCATATATGTTATTTAATTATAAAAACTATTTTTTATTTTATAAATTATTATTTTATCATGCATCTATTATGTTTATTAACAATCAAAAACAAAAACAATAACGAATTAGATCTTCTATTGATCGTAATAACTTTTTGGCAATTCCAATCGATTAAAAGTTTATCTTTGATCCGTTACATTCGTCGAGGGCTGTAAAATCGTATTTCTTAAAAAATCAATCGATTGGATTAACAAAACAATCGATTAAATTTCAGGTTTCCCATAACTCAATCGATTGGACTTCAGGTTATCACAAAACAATCGATTAAAAATTGCAAGGCAGTATGGTTTTCGCAAAATTCAATCAATTGGTCATATTACCCAATCGATTAAACGATGACTAAAATGTCGGTTTTTTATAATTCAATCGATTGTTTATATTACCCAATCAATTGAAGGTTTCAAAGCAACTTGAGGTCTCACAATTCAATCAATTGGTTGTGTTACCCAATCAATTGAAGTCTTCAAAGCAATATGGATTTGCCTAATTCAATTGATTAGTTGTGTTACCCAATCGATTGAATTATACACTACGCTGTTCTCAATTTTCTTATCTTTTATATAAATTATTATCTTATTATTTATCTATCGTATCTTTAAAATTTTATCTTCAATTTTTAAGTTTTTATTTTGATTTATATCCTCTAATCTTATCTTTTCTTTAATATTAAGATTATAAATTGGTGAATAATCTATCACCAATTATTGAATCCCACCATTGGAATCGTGTATCAATCTCTTTGATTATAAAAATTTTTATTGTTTTTCTTTCAGATCTCCATCTATTTAATATCCAATTTTTCTTCATTTTTTATCTGACTATTTAATATCCAATATTTGTTCATCATTAATTGATAATCACAGTTGCAACAATCAGCAAAGGCCCAATCCATTTTTTCATTGTAGTGTTCAGAAACTAATCCACTATTTTGATTACAAAATCGAGGTCAGTGAATAGAATTTCTAATTTTGTAATTCTTCGTTTTGATACTTTATTCATGAAATTGATTGTGTAATGAAAAAATATTTTTTTATCTTTTAATAATTCACAGACATTGAGAAATACTAAAAAGTAAATAAATTTTATTATTTTTTATTATTAATTAGCTAGCAATCAGGGACGGACCTATAGGAGGCCAGTAGTGGCCTCGACCCCTCAAAATTTTAAGAAACTATACTTATATATAAGATATGTATTTAAAAAATAAAAAAAATATTATGTAATTTAATAGTTTTATATGTATTATTTTTCACTATGTAATGAATTTATGTCTTAATTGTTTAATTCACTAATATTTTTTACTTAACTAATTTAATATCATACCCTCAAGTCTTTGTACCTTTCAAATTAGTTTTTATAAAATAATCTCTATATTTATTTTCAAAAAAATCTTTTATTTTTTTATATTAATATATTTAACATTCATATTATTATATTAATAATAACTTACGTAGTTATATTTTGGTAATCACATTATGTACTTTGGATATTATTTTCTTGTAAAAAATACTAATTTTTCTTCTAAATTTACGTTGTTAAAAGAAAAATTTTATAAAGATATCTTATATCTTATATTCTATAAGGGTACTGTGTCTTTCAAATAATTAATAATTTATAATTTATTTTCAAATTTTTTAAAATTTTTGAAATAATTAATTTTAATTAATAAGATATGTGATCATTTTTAACTAAACACGCTATAAATTATTGGTATTTTATAATTTTATAATGTACTATAGAATAAAAAAATTATTTAAAATTTGGCTCCTCCATATTAAAATTTCTGGAACCGTCCTTGCTAGCAATATTAGAAGCTATTTATTTTTTGTAATGTTATAAGATGGAGTGTACTGAAATTTTTTTTATTGGACATTTTTAAGATGTTAGATATATTTACGAACACTGACATGGATGAGCAATACCAGGAGGACGATGACATTAACCAACAAGAAGAGCTAGTTTGTGACCAAGGTATGATGGATGAACAGAATGAATTCAAACAAGATATCAGAGATGAATTTACTGAGGGAGCGTATTTTTCTAAATCTGATCAGTCAGAAGATACTCTTGAAGCTGCTTATGCGGTTGACTCCGTGCAAGACATTACAACTTTGAATTTCAATAAAAATTGTGCAGAGGAAATTGGTAAATGTCACTTTTCTACTTTGCAGCTTGCATTTGATTTTTATCTGAAGTACTCAAAGTCGAAGGGCTTTAGTGCAAGGAAGAGTAAGACTTTCAAGAATAGTATTGACGAGATTTACAAATAAAAGTTTGTATGTCATAGAAAAGGATTCAAGGAGGAGAAATATTACACGATGAAAAAAAGGAAGAAGGAGCCTAGATTGGAAACAAGAACTAGGTGTGAAGCTCGAATGGATGTTAAATTTGTACCAGAAACTGGAAGGTGGCATATCTTTTATTTCTCTGATGAACACAACAATGATCTATTGGATACATAATTCAGTGCTATGTCGCTTGCCCACAGAAAAATTTCAAAGGCAGATATTATGCAAATGATGAACACGCTAAAGTATGGGATTAGCACTTCACAGATATTTGGTCTTCTAGCTAGTCAAGCAAGCGGGTATGAATTTGTTGGCTATGGTCCTAGAGATATGTACAATGAGATTGCTCGGCAAAGGCATCAAATTCCTGGTGATGCAGCACGAGTGTTGAAGAAGTTGGAAGATATGCGGTTGAAGGATCCACAATTATATTTCAAGGCATGTCATGATTCAAGAGGTTTGTTACATAACTTGTTCTGGTCTGATGGAATTAGCCAACTAGACTACCAACTTGTCCGGGATGTTATTGCTTTTGATGCTACGTACAAGAAGAACAAGTATAGTTATCCATTAGTCATATTCAGCCGGGTTAACCACCACAACCAAATAATTGTTTTTGCTGCTGCGTTAATTATGGACGAAACTACTGATACATATATTTGACTCCTGCGTCAGCTCATGTTTGCAATGAAGGGTAAGACCCCGACCTCAATAATAAGTGATGGGGCCATGGCGATTAGGAATGCAGTAAGAGATGTATTTCCCAAAGTCAGACATAGATTATGCGCTTGGCACCTTATTCGAAATACAACTAGCAATGTTAGAAATCCATCGTTTACATCTAAATTCAGAAAAATCATGTTGGGAGACTATAAGATTCCCGTGTTTAAGCATAAGTGGGTCCAGCTTATTGAAGAATTTGGCCTTGAGGATAAGCCGTGGGTGAACATGTAAAAAGAGAAGCATATTTGGGCTACTACATATATAAGAGGAAAATTTTTTGCTGGCTTTAGAACTACCTCAAGATGTGAAGGTTTACACTCAGTTGTGGCAAGGTATGTGGGGTTGCGGTGTGATTTGACAAGTTTTGTAGAGCATTTTCAAAGGTGTGTTGCACACTTGTGCTTTAAAAAATTTAATGCTGATTTGGGGTGCCTGTCATGCAGACTTGTAGAGCTGCTAGAGAGATTTGCTGTTGAGTTATACACTCATGAGATATTTCTATTGTTTCGGCCATTTCTCATTAGAGCTGGATCAATGCGGGTGCTAAACATAGAGAATAACGATGATTGCATAAAGTACATTGTGTGTAAGTATGGGAGGCCCGATTTTATGTGGACCGTTGAATTTCGTCAAGAAGAAATGATCTTCACGTGTACCTATTTAAGAATTGAGTCATTTGGAATTCCTTGCAAATATATTGTGAAAATTCTGGTTGACAGAGACATTTGTGAGATTCCCCGGTCATTGGTATTGGATAGATGGACAAAAAAGGTGAAATCAACACTCAATGATGCAAGTGGATTCACTAGGGATGCTGTTGTTATTATTCGTCAAAGTGCCTTGATAGAATTTTCTAAACAATTGGTTGTTGTTGCTGCTAAAGTCCCAGAGAGATATGAAGAGACACTTGACATAATTATGAGATTGTACTCATCTTACAAGGCTACATACGAAGGCACTAATCAACCTCAGTCAGGTGTAGCTAAAAGTAGCAATCCGTATGTGCATCAAACCAATATAGGCTCAGGACAACCATCTAAGAAGAAGCGGCAACGTTGTAGTGTTTGTCAAATTGAAGGACATAAGAAGGCAACATGTCCGTGGCAAAAGGACATTGACAACAACGTTATAGAATATGAAGCTAATGGTCCGGATGATGGCGACATGTATACCGAACCAACGGCTGATTTAGATAGTGATAATTAGCAACCTCCATAAACTTAATATTTTTGCGTAGAGAATCACTTTCATATTTGTATCTGTATTTTTTTATACTATATAATGAAATTTTATATATTCTTCCAATATTCGTGCTTATATTTTTTAGATGAAATAATTGTCAAATAAATATCGTTTAGCAAAAAATCGATAAAAAAACCGGTCAAATTGGCATTTAACTGGTAAACTGGTAGAACCGGACGGTTTTTTAGTGGGTTTCTGGTTTCAACTGCCCCACCAACGGCGTCGTTTAATGGGCTGGAAAAAAAACCTAGATCTAATACCCTAACGGCCTAATGCAACCCCAACCCCATTCCCACCATCTCCTCTCTGAAACTGAAAATGGAAATTGAAAGAACAAAGTGAAGAACACTAGCCCCTAGCTCCTAGCTCCTAGCTCCTAGCTACCAGCTCCCAGCCCCCAGCCTCACAGCCTCTCTCATTTTCATCGCCACGCTTCTCTGCTGGGTATAGGCGTGCGTGTGGAAGCACCATCGCGTGTGGAATCTTTGTCGTCGTCTCTTCTGTTTGAGAACTCTCTCTTTGTGTTCACGTGTGGAGGCTCTGTTGCCGTTGCGTTAAAGCTCTGTTGCCATCGCGTGAAAGCTTTGTTCGAGCTCTCCCTCTCTCTGTCTTTGCCGTTGTATGTCTCTCGCTGCCAGTAAGTAAATGTTGTTACTTGGAATTATTGTTATGTATACCGTATTTCTCTCTTGGGTTGGGTTGGAACAAGGATTGATTTTTATGATACTAATATTGAATATTGAATATTGAATATTGTTTTGATTTATCGCATTTGGGGGTGGATATCATTTGAATCGGGATGCAAATTTTGATAACCACACTAGATATAACTTTCCTTAGAGATGCTGATACGGTTACTGGTTTGCTTGAATGTGATGGAAGTACGGATATAAAGATGATTTTGAATAGAGTTAAGACAGATATAATTAAGGGTGAGGACATGATGTCTGTTCTTGATGTACAAGTTCTTTGGCAATGTGGCTAAGGCTTATTTTTTGATGGTGCCATCACATGATATAGAATTGGATCATCATGCTGCACAGAGAGCCCTTGATTTCATAGTTGGATTGTGTAAATTCTTAATGAGGAAAAAAAGACTCATTAGTGGATTTTACTACATGATCTTGCCATTGAGAAATTCTTATATGCTTCTTGCTCTAATCTGTTGGTTAAAAGTTCGATGAAATTCATGGTTAAAAAAAAAATATATGTAATATAAAATTAGGTGATGAAGAAAATGAAGACTAACATGACATATAGTTAGTGAATTAGAATAAAAGCAAGAACACAAGAATTTTTGTCATTTGAATTCACTGTAAATTATATGCTGCTGTAGCTTATTTGTCATATGAATTCACTTTCACATGAGAGCTGATTCAAATAATGAAATTTCAGGTTTATGAAGCCAATAACAAAAGGACACTACCCAAGTTCCATGCAGCTTCTGGTGGGAAATAGGTTGCCAAAGTTCTCTTCATATCAATCAGGGATTTTAAGAGGGTATTTTGATTTTATTGGATTAAACTACTACACCTCCTCCTATTATGCTGCTGATGCACCAGAACTAAGTAAAGTCAAGCCTATCTATCTTACAGATTCTCTAGTTACTCTTACAAGTAAGAACATGTTTGTGTACTAATGGGATAGAGTTTAATACATAATGAAGAATTATCATATCTTAGGTTAATGATAATACCCAAGAATGATACTATTGTTCTCTCCAGCACATATATTAATTCTAAAGAACTTGTATTTGTCACTAGGACAAGCCTCAGCCACATTGCCAAAGAAGTTGTATCGTAAACGTAGCAGCTAGTTATATAATTTTATTGTTTTTTGGTACTCAATGACGTTGTGACATTGAACTTTTGAAGTTACCACATAAGTGCAAAAGGAAGCTCCACAAATATAAACAAATCTAAAATACGCCTTACAAAATATGAACAAGAGGATTTAAGAAAAAAAAATCTTTATGACTTGAAAGATCATTTATCATACTTCACCAAATTAGAGTAATTTACTTCCTACTAATGAATTAAGTATGTCCATTTTAGAACCACGTTAATATAGGAAGAATTGTTTAAAATTTGTAACATATATATTGCATATGTCTTAGCAATATATGAACAGATTATTAATTTTCTTTGGTATATATTGTAGAGTCCTTTTTTTTTTAGTCAAGATTCAATAGAGGTCAAATCTTGAACATATGAAAATAACAAAATAGAATACAAACAAATAAAAAAATAGAAAATTTTTTAAATAAATTAATTATATAAAATAAAATATAATTCACAAGACATAATAGTTGTATGGCATTGTTGCTGAAATAATAAATGAAAATGACATTACTTCATCATAAAAATATGAGTTTTTTAAACTAAAATATCTATATAGTGCATAGAAATAGAGAAAAATTGTAAAAGCCACAAAGCAATAAATATCTATTTAAGAAGTCATAGAAAAATAACTAAAGAAGTATATCCACCAAACATAACAAATAAATACTCAATAACCAAAGTATTATAATTTATCTAGATTACTACTAGTACCTTTACATCTCATGGTTTGTGTGCATATTCCAAAACTCATTGGCCGACGCTTTAATTTGTGACTTTTTCTGGTTGATCCGACTCCTGAGTAAATGCACAGCGGTTATCATGCGAAGATCGTGATCTTCAAGCTGCAATTTATTTATTATAAATTAGTACAAAAAAATAGGGATTAAATATTAGAGAGTTGTTTTATAAATGTCCACCTTATTGTTACCATTTGGTTTAAACTCAAAAGTCATATCCATCCACTTAATTATCCAAGTTGCAGAGTTTCAGCTTGAACTACATTGAGGTATATCTTCTGGCCTTTTAATTTTGTAGTAATGAAGTTGTTTATTATACTCTTGAATGATATCATCCTTGTAAAAGTTCGACATGATAACTTGTTTTAGTACATTTACCTGATTTCAATTAACTAGTTAAATAATAAAAACAAAATATCAGCAAATAAGCTTATAAAAAAAATTTCTTGGCCTTACTAGTGTCTTGATAACATGTGCACGATAGTGAATTCTCTCATCATTAAAATGAGTGTCCAAGTGATAGATTGTGCGATCGCCAACCGAGATTACCATTAGATACCAGTGGTCACCCTCTTGAATAGGAACATATATCTAGACCACCAGAAAATTTGCCCGTGAGTTATGTATGTTGATAAGGAAAAACTATATTCAACAAAGAATATCCAAAAAAAATTTCTTACAAATTTTAAATCAGCAGTAGGTTGCATAAATTTATAAATATAGTGTTCCATCTTCTACATTAAATTTATCTTGTTGAAGACATCCACCTAATTCATTAATGCATTCATATAACTGTTAGTACATGATAAAGTATGGTTCTATATCAGCATTACATTTATAACTTATAATCATTAAAATTATCTTGTTAGAGGTTATATAACATTACCACAAATCTTAATGAAAGTTGTCATGTTGTCTTAAAACTTACATCAGATTGTTCATCAGTGCATCTCAATGCCGCTAATTCAAGAATATGAACCATAATCCAAATATATTACTAGATTGTACAGAGAATCAAATGTAAATTAATTAATAGATGATTTGTGTACCTTATCAGTAATGGGTCTGTCAGGTATGAAATTATCAAAGTCTGATCTAGTTGCTCTGATTGTATCTGTTACCACAAGTTCTTCACTGTATCAATTAAAAATCAAAACACATTAGATGTGTCCTCATTGATCGACAACACAGATAATATCAAATTAACTTACGATGGATCTAGCAAAGCTGAAAATGCATATGCACAGGCCTTTATCTGATCTTCCAAAAGATGCATAGTTGGAGTTGACATAAATTTACACTTCATTGACTACAAAGTTTAACACAAAAGTATTAGCAATGAACATTGTAGACTAGATGGTTAATTAGCACTACTCATAACAAACTAGATAATTAAAGATTGGTGCCTAAGAGGTAATTACGTTGGTAATGAAAAAGAAATAAACAGGTCTTCTATAGTCTTTTGTGGGTTGGCACAGTGCATAAGACACCTTGGATTTATTAAATGATTTGGGCTCAATCTTTGGCTTTCTAACTCCGCCTGGGGGAGTGAATGGTAATTTTTTCTGCGTCCTCATAATAGTCTTACCCTAAGAAAAAAAGTAGGTCAGTAAACACTTATTATCATTTGAGGAATATACTAGTAAAAAATATGATGCATGAATTTTACTACACATGCATATACCTTTGATATATTTTTCTTTTTCAGTGTGGCTCTTATAGTTGGGGATACTGGTTTGTCCATATTGATTTTGACGTTGAACGCATCATCGTGAGTGAAAGACCTCTTGTCCAGTTCAATAAGATTATCCTCATTGTTTGATATAGTAGTATGAATATCAATATCCGAACTCTTAACCTTCAATCTATTTGAGAATGGACGTGTCTTTTGTGAAGAAAGTTTGGTCAGAGTCTCGAAATCATTGTATAGACTCAGTTGTGATATCATTGTCTCAATGCGGCTTACAGATTCAAGGATTTTATCAATTTTTTCGTTTCGGGCCATGTTTACAACTCTCATTGACAGCAAACATTTTAGGTAAAATAATTTCATATAAATGTAAAAATACAAAAAGAGTGATGGTTGTTCTGATAAGATTGTCAATGGAATAAGACAAAGATTTCTCTATTCACAACTAATGGCGAAAAAATGTTTATAATATATAAAATGTATTACATAATATAAATTGTATTACTATTTGCCAAATTAAATTACTTGCATGTTAAGGAGGACCTCTTCCACTTTACTAGACAATTCTTCACTTTTATTTAGATCCTTGTTTTGAATAACATCGTCATTGATAACTAGGTTATCCTGTAGAAAGAAAACATAAAAGATTGAATTACTCATAATATATTCTACTAAAAATTAAAAACCCATTACGTCTTACCATAGCACTAGGAATTGTAGTTCCAATTTGATTACTGAAATCAAGCGTGATAAGATCACAGTCTGTAGCCAGTGACATATTCTGTGTATTACATGCATCATTGAGACTAAATCTTCGTTAGGAGGAATATCCATGATTATTATCAATTGAAGAATATTGTATGAGTAAATTTGGTTGAAAGGCAAATACTTAAAATAATTTGTCAAAGTATAAAAAATTAGTCGGAGTGAGCACATATATATAAACTCAATAAAGATAATCAAATTTGAATTCTATCTTTTTTTAAATTTTTAAACTAAGTGAACAATTCTAAAAATTTTTATGTTATCTTATCTTTTGGTCAAAATCAAATACAAATTGAATTTTATCTTGATTTTTATTTTACAATTTAACAAAGTAAATTTTATTAATTCATATGATTATATCTTATCTATAATTATTTTTAAGTAGATATATACTCAAATAATAATAATAATAATAATAATAATAATAACAAGATTAGACGGATCACTAATAATCAAATAAAAACAGGAACAAACTAGTTGAATAGTACTATACGTGTTCAAGCACTTACCAATCGATTGAAATAATAATTGAGTATACTTCAATTGATTTCATTAACAAAACAATCGATTGAATCAGTAATTGAGGATAATTCAATCGATTGCACTAACAAAACAATCGATTGAATCAGTAATTAAGGATACTTTAATCGATTTCACTAATAAAACAATCGAATGAATGCATACAAACTCCTTATTGCAAGCATTCTTCAATCGATTGGTTTCCTAATTCAATCGATTGAATGCATATCAATTGATTTCAAGAACAACTGAAACAATTTAAGACCCTGAAACAAATTTTCTTCATTCTTCGACACATTTTCTTCATGATCCAGGCCTTGGGATGATGTCCCTTGGGTTTGTAATGCCTAGATTAGTGTATAGAAGATCAATTGCTTCTCCTTGATGATTGATAGCTTCATTTTTCCTGTGTTGACGCTGCCTCATATCAGCAAATTGCCCCTCCATATATAATCTTATGCTTCGCAATTCATGCATCAAATCTCGCATTATTGGCGAAGGAGGCGGTGGTGGTGGGGTTTCCTAGGATTGTACTTGCACTTCAGGGTCTTGTGGTTGTCCTTGGATCTGAGGTTCTTGGGCATTCAGATCTCTTCCCATCTGTCTTAAAATGTTGTCATCAATCTTGGCTACATTACTCATGACGATACTTTTCTCTTCACTCAAGTCAATTCCAAGTCAGGTGAAAATCTTGGTCCATTGGCAAGCATATCATAAACCAATATTTGATTTTTCTTTCTTCATTTCAAGCATATGATGAACCATAAAATAAGGCCAGTTTATCTCCTTTCCAGTCACCATAGCCCAAAACACTAGAATATATTCATTAAACAAGATTCCATGATTATGTTTTCCTGGAATCAACATGTATGAAAATAAATACATCAATATACGCTGCTCATTATCCAAACCACTGCAACTTATATTACCTCTAGCATCCATATGTGGATTCTCATACTGTAGACTCTGCAAACCAATCCAATCTATTATATTCACTCCAATCCTCATCTGCCGCAATACCTCCAGTAAATTTTGCCCCATGATAAACTAAATTCTATTGTTCAGCTAATTTTTCCAAAGTAACTCTATAATTTCGTGACCCTAAATCAAACTCAATCAGCGACATTACTTCCTCACCCTCTTCATCAGTTTCAGGAACAACATAATATAAATACTATAAACAGCCCTAACCAAGTGTGGATAATAATCATCTTTAGTTTGTACAAAATTAGTCAAGTGTTGTGTTTACAAAGCATTCCAGACCAAATTATAATGTCTATCATGAATGAACTCAGCTGTTATGTACCTAGGAGGAACAATCGCCCTTGACTCGAACTTCTCCACATAGTTGTTCAATGTCCTCGGAGACAGCAGCCACCTTGCCATGTAATGGGATGAAGCAACTAGTCTGGCAAATGCAGAACTTTCACCCTCAACCTTAGCTCTTTTGGCGTTCTTAGTTCTAGTCATTTTCGGGATATTGGTTCGGTGGGTTTTGTAAGAATTTGGATGAGGATTAATAATATGTATGCAGTTTGGAGTGGATGTTGGTGAGATTGGAGAAGAAGAAGAGATAAGCTTTCTGGATTTAGAGAGAGAAGAAAGGTGCAGAAATGGTGTTGTTATGTTTTAAAACGGGGAGAGTCTGAATATGCATGGTTACCAGGTTTAATATATAGCGCATTTCAAAATTCAATCGATCGGATTACATTACCAATTGATTGAATTCAGAAAAAAAAAAACTTATTTTCATCACATCCCAATCGATTGAATTCTCATACCAACCGATTAAATTGGAATATACCATTAGTCACGTACAAACTTCAATCGATTGGGTAACACAACCAATCAATTGAATTGTGAGACCTCAAGTTGATTTGAAGCTTTCAATCGATTGGGTAATATAAACAATCAATTGAATTATAAAAAACCCACATTCTAGTCATCGTTCAATCGATTGGGTAATATGACCAATCGATTGATTTTTGCAAAAACCATCCTGCCTTGCAACTTTCAATCAATTATTTTGTGATAACCTGAAGTCCAATCCAATCGATTGAGTTATGGGAAACCTGAAATTCCATCGATTGTTTTGTTAATTCAATCGATTGATTCTCTATGAGACACGATTTCACAACGCTCGAGGGATGTAACAGATCAAAGATAAACTTTTAATCGATCAGGATTGCTAAAAAGTTATTACGAGCGATCGAAGATCTAATTCGTTATTGTTTTTGTTTTTTATTGTTAATAAACATAATAGATAAATGATAAAATAATAATTTATAAAATAAAAATAGTTTTTATAATTAAATAAAATATATGGGGTTAATTTGTAATTAAAATTAAAAAAAGATTATTTAGCAGTTATTAAAAAACTTAAAAAACATGTTTTGTTATGGGACCATCAAATCCGGTGCCAATTTTTAGCTTACTGCTTTCAGAGGTGAAATCACTTTTACTTTCAAAGGATAAAAAAAGGTTGTCAAACATAAAAATAAAATGTTCAAAATATATTTTGACTCAATTGTGCTTCTCTTTTTCCCAACACAAAACCAAACAAACCCTAAAACTTTAGTTTTGACCTACAGCACTTAAATATTTAAATAAAAATACTTTATTAAATATTAAATTGTAAAAAACAAATTAAGTACATATTTATTATTGTATTCTTATTAAATTAAAAAAAAATTAAGTATTGTAGATTGTCGAAAAACATGTTTAATATTTAAAAGTACCTGATTTTAAAAAAATATTTTTTCAAAAAAGAAATTGATCTAAAGTTCTAAACAAACATTGAGTATCTCAAAAAGCTTTGCAACTTTTGGAAAACCAGAACAATATGCAAGTCTTTCTGTTTTGCTTTGTTGCAATTCCTCCTCGTCTGCACATTAGCACGAATTTTCAATACAAATCAAATAATGCATTCAGTACACTCAATTTTCTAGATGAGAGTGGTAATGGTGGTAACATTATCTGCCCCTCGTATGATTCTTATGAATTCTCTACTTACTCAAAGCTTCCACAAAACAAGCTCACGACTTGCTTGCCAATTCACCACTTCGCTCGGTTTCATTGAAAGCCCATTTGTTCGTTATGTTAAACACGAAGACAATTATAATTTTTCAAGTCCTTTTGAGTCCCTACCTGCTTACAAGATTTCAGGTCAGCACACTGCTTGGAACTCAAAATTCATGCATGCCCATTTGATTAAAACTTGTGATTTGCAGTCTGATATCTTCGCTGTGAATTCTTTGCTTGATTTTCACTGCAAATCTGCTGACATGGTTGTTGCCCGCAAGCTGTTTGATTCAATTCCTATTCCAAATGATGTTTCGTGGAACATCATGATATCTGGTTATAGGCATAATTCAATGTTTGAGAATTCGTGGGAGATGTTTAGTAGGATGCATTCGGTTGGTGCCGATCCTAATGAGTTTAGCTATTGCAGTGTTCTTTCGGCTTGTGTTGCTCTGCAAGGTCCTTTATTTGGTGAGCAAGTTTTTTCACTTGTTTTGAAAAATGGGTTCCTTTCCAGTGGTTTTGTTCAGACTCAAATGTTACAAACGTTTTCCAAATTCCATGGCTTTAAGGAGGCTCTTAGGTTTTTTAATTATCTTTCATGCACTAATGTGGCATGTTGGAATACTATTATTGCTGGGGCAGTTAAAACTGGAGAAAGCTGCGTTGCTTTGAATTTGTTTTGCCAAATGTTGCGAGCATATCTAATGCCAAATAGTTATACATTTCCAAGCGTCTTAACGGCATGTTGTATCCTTAAAGATATGCAGATGGGTAAAGTTGTTCATGGTTGTGTTGTCAAATGTTGTGCAACTGATATCTTTGTCAAGACTGCTATTGTTGATTTTTATGCCAAATTTGGGTGTATGGATGAAGCTTTTAGAGAATTCTCACATATGTCAGTCCATAATGTGGTTTCTTGGACGGCAATAATTTCTGGGTTTGTGCAAGATAATGATATTTTTTCTGCATTAAAGCTTTTCAAAGATATGAGGCAAATAGGGCAGGAGATAAATAGCTATACCCTTACGAGTGTGCTTTCTGCGTGTGCAAAACCTGGAATGATTGATCTGGCAGTCCAAATTCATTCCCTGATATTAAAATTAGGGTTCTATTTGTATCTTAATGTTGGGGCTGCTTTGATCAACATGTATGCAAAAATGGGAGAAGTTGAACTATCAGAATTAGCCTTCAATGAGATGGAAAATAAGAAGGATCAGGGCACATGGGCAGCCATCCTGTCGTCTTTTGCGCAGAACCAAAAGTCTAGGAGGGTGGTTGAGTTATTCCGGGTAATGTTAAGAGAAGGAGTGAAACCTAATGAGTATTGTATTAGTAGTGTGTTAAGTATTATTAGCTGCTTGACTTTAGTGACACAGATGCATAGTTACACTTTAAGGTCTGGGTTCGAGACTGAAGCTTCGGTCGGCTGTTCCCTTTTCACAATATACTCAAAGTGTGGCAATTTGGAGGAGTCTTATAAAGTTTTTCTGCAAGTTCCAATTAAAGACAATGTCTCGTGGACCTCCATGATTGCTGGTTTGGCAGAGCATGGATATGCAGAGCAAGCTCTTCAGCTGTTTAGAGATATGATATATCAAAAAATTCTCCCCGATCATATGGTCTTAATACCAACTCTATCTGCTTGTTCCATTCTTCAGTCCTTGCAGATGGGTAAAGAAATTCATGGTTATGCTTTTCGTTTAGGAATAGGAAAAAACTTAGCCTTTTGTGGAGCATTGGTAAATATGTATTCGAAGTGTGGAAGCTTGAATTTGGCAAGGACACTGTTTGATATGCTACCCGAAAAGGATGCATTTGCATGCTCTTCGATGGTCGCAGGATATGCCCAAAGGGGCCTAATTGAAAAGGCATTTTTATTATTCCGTGAGATGCTCTTCGCTGATGTATCAGTGGACTCTGCTGTAATTTCATCCATTCTCGGAGCTGCTGCAATTTCGTATCAATCAGAAATCGGAACTCAATTGCATGCCTACATCCGAAAGTTAGGCTTACAAGCAGATGTTTATATTGGAAGTTCGCTAATGACAATGTATTCAAAATGTGGAAGTATTTTAGATTGCCGAAAAGCGTTTGATGATGCTGAGAAGCCAGATGTAATAGGTTGGACATCCATGATTGTGAGCTATGCTTATCATGGTAAAGGCGTAGAGGCCTTAGAAGCTTATGAACTAATGAGAAAAGATGGAGTAAAACCTGATGCAGTAACATTTGTTGGGATTTTATCAGCTTGTAGCCATAGTGGGCTCGTTGAGGAAGCCTTCTTCTATCTTAATTCAATGCTCAAAGACTACGGCATTACACCTGGTCATCGACATTACGCTTGTATTGTCGATGTGCTAGGCCGATCCGGCAGAGTCCGAGAAGCTGAAAGTTTCATAAATGAGATGCCTATTGAGGCTGATGCTTTAATATGGGAAACTCTGCTTGCTGCTTGCAAAGTCCATGGTGATTTCAAACTTGGAAAGGTAGCAGCCAAAAAGGTTATGGAGTTCATATCAAGTGATGCTGGAGCTTATGTTTCTCTCTCTAATATTTGCGCAGATGTAGGACAGTGGGAAGAAGTGGCCAAGATTAGGAGTTCGTTGAATTGGACTGGGATGAAGAAAGAGCCTGGTTGGAGCCTCATGTGAAGTGTAATAGTGACATAATTTTGTTCTAATATCTTTAGAAAAGGATAAAGAGGTCCTTGACTTTTTGTTCTGTAAATATTTTCGTCCTGACGATTTAAAAATACTTTTAAATTTCTGATCTCTTTAGAAGTTGGACATATGAATCCCTCTGTTCATATGAATCCGTCAGACCCAACAAAAAAATTTGATGTGGCTCCTGTTATGCTGACCTGACCGTTAAGGATGCACACGTGGAGAGAACCTTTTCAAAACGGGACAAATAAGTCCACCTTGGTAGTTTTGCGACTCACTTCAAACTTCTTATGGTTGTTGTCACCTATCAACAATGCACACCACTTGGAAAAAGGTGATAGAGGCCAATCGCAATATTTTCTTTACTGGAAGAACTAAAATAGCAAATGAGAAAGAAAAAAAAGATGAGCAAATTGATACAAAATTATGAATGAGCTTTTTAACTTAGACAAAACCAACAGAACTCAATTTTTTGATATCATTTGATTTAGATTCAAAAATAGTTTTCTTTTTTTTATATATCAAACCATCTGTGCACAAAATAAATATATACCGTGTTTTTCAAGTATCTCTCAGAGTTTGATTCTTACGAATCAAGTGTTGTTCATATCATACTGATCTTAAAAAATGTTTTATTTTTTCTTTTATCACTTTTGTAGCTTGCATTATTTGTGTGTCATGTTCTTGTTGCTTATATCGTGAAGATCTATGTAATATTTTGTTATTAATGTTATTTTATCTTTGCAAGGAAGATTCTGGATTCATTCCTCTATTAGTGTATGGGTTATTTGGTTCTTCTCGACAGCTTGCGATTGGTCTAGTCGCATTGGTTTCTCTCTTATGCTCCAATGTGCAAAGTAGCATAGCTGATCCATCCAGTAAATTATACACAGCTGGCTTCTTACGAATCAAGTATTGTTCATATCATACTGATCTTAAAAAATACTTTATTTTTTCTTTCATCACTTTTGTAGCTTGTATTATTTGTGTGTCATGTTCTTGTTGCTTATATCGTGAAGATCTATGTAATATTTTGTTATTAATGTTATTTTATCTTTGCAAGGAAGACTCTGGATTCGTTCCCCTATTAGTGTATGGGTTATTTGGTTCTTCTCGACAGCTTGCGATTGGTCTAGTCGCATTGGTTTATACACAGCTGGCTTCTTACGAATCAAGTGTTGTTCATACCATACTGATCTTAAAAAATGCTTTATTTTTTCTTTCATCACTTTTGTAGCTTGCATTATTTGTGTGTCATGTTCTTGTTGCTTATATCGTGAAGATCTATGTAATATTTTATTATTAATGTTATTTTATCTTTGCAAGGAAGATTCTGAATTCGTTCCTCTATTAGTGTATGGATTATTTGGTTCTTCTCGACAGCTTGCGATTGGTCTAGTCGCATTGGTTTCTCTCTTATGCTCCAATGTGCAAAGTAGCATAGCTGATCCATCCAGTAAATTTTACACAGCTGGCAATACTATTGGCTCTTATGGTTAGGATAATGGAGTGCATAATGAGAATCTTGAGGTATTTTTTTTATTCTCATTTTGTGAATATAGATTTAGTATTTTACCAATGCTATGAATGCATCCATAGGCATTCCCTCCACGTATGCATCAGTAACAACTAAGTCAGCACAACGAGAGCCATATCAGATGTTTTGTGTTAGATCTGACGGATTCATATGTTATATGAATAGAGCCACTCATATGTCCAACTTTAAAGAAGTTAAGAATTTAAAAATATTTTTAAATTGTAATGACAAAAATATCCGTAAAACAAAAAATCAGAAATTTATTTATTTATTTATTATTAGATTCCTTGCACAAAGGTATTCACGATTCATTGTATAGAACCAACATCTAATCAATAATTTAATATTTATTTTAAAGTTTTTTAAATTATAAAAATTATCTAATAAAAAACTTTTTTTAGTAAATGAAATATGAGGCATTTTTCAGCCACATACCTAAAAGGTACTCACACCAGTACTAGTATGATTGTAATTCTCAAAAAAATTATTTTCAATAATCATTTCTGCAATCCTAAACAATAAGAGTAAACTATCATTTATAAATCTATCTAAAAAAATAAAAGAATTTGTACCTATAAAAAATATGCTTCAATCAATAAAATTACTCAAGTCTAGAATTATCTAAATTTATTAAATTAATACTCCTGACCAAAATTCTGAAAATCAAGCTAATAAAATTAGAGATTCATGATTTAATCAAGATTTAACTAGAATTGATTCGAATATAATAAAATAATATATTTATGTATAAATAATTTAAAATTTAAAAATATTTTTTGTGATTTATTATTTAAATCGTTTAACTACTAAAAAGTAGCAGAAGTTGGATTGGTTAACGAATTTGACAATTTTTTTCGTTTTTTGACCAGCTCTTTCTTTCCCAAGCGAGTTTTATCTTGAACCAGACCCGTTTGGTGACAATTCCTAATTAATTGGTTCGAATCAGTTGTTTCAATCTCATTCTCAGAACTAGGGGTGTCAATGGGGTGGGGGATGCCTCCTTGCTCCCCGTCCCCGCCCTCAAATTTTGTCCCTGTCCCCGTCCCATTCCCCGCCATGGGGAATAATTGCCCCCATCCCCATTCCCCACGTTTTCCGTGTTTCTCGCGGGTCCCCATTTCCCATCTGCTTATGTTGAACATTTATATGAAAATTATCATAAAAAATTTAAAAAAATATAAAAAAACCACAAAATGTCAAAATAACACACAAACATACATATCACAAACATACATATCTTATCCAAAATTACAACTTACAAAAAAAGAAATATAAAATCAAGTGATCATAGTTCATAAAACGAAATTTTAAAATACAACATCCATTCTTAAAAAAAGCCATAAAATAAAGTCTTTAGCTTCCAACAAACAACTCCATGTTCTCTGTTAAAATACAAGACAAACATGAATATGTTAACATACATCATAAACAAGAATACCATATAATTAATAAGAATTTGACATAATAAAAAAATAATTATCTAAACTCTTAAATCTCCATATCCATCATATAGTCCCAAAGAATTGAAATTTTCGACCTTGATTTACTTATATTATATCAACCAACAATTTTCATCATCTCATTTTGGCCAGCTAACCTTTTAACCATTTCCAACTTCAGCTAATCAATCCAAATGCCAAGATAGCTTAAAGATCTGTGCTCTAACTTGGATTAAAACATAATTTCAAATTACTAATTACATCACTCTCAAGGATTGAAACTTATGTATTACTTTCTTCCAACCACATGCAATCAATCACATTTTGCACTGCAAGGGGAATTTTCTCAAATCCGTATACATACATATTAAAGTCAGAAATTACAGCACAAAACAGGTGAAAACTTAAGTTTAGAACTAATACTATAGTGAAGAGAAAAGAAAGAAGACCAGCAACATGTGTAGAATAATAAATAACTTTCAAACCCTACAATGGAACTCATGCATGCAACTAAATAAAGCTTCAGGTTAGATTGTCAGATACCAAAAGCCTACAAAATTAAGCTAGTTTTCAATAGAAAATCCAAAACTGAAGTAGAACCATTCATCTTCTAAACCTGCAACAACCTCAAACTCCTTAAATCCTTCCAAACATTTGTAAAAGGCCCTAGATTCCATTTAGTGAATCCTAATTGCAATCAAAACTCATAACTAACACTTACTACAACAAACAGAGAACCTGAACTTGAGGCCTAAAACACATTTAATCCTTGTACTAAAGTAGCTCAACCAATAAATTAAGCACAATAAGAAGGTGAATCAGCTTTACATTTAGTCGATTCATGTATCACCGTTTTGGGTTATAATTCAATATATAAATAGTGCAGCAAATTAGAATTTTTCATTCTACAAAATATAAATTATTAATACAAAATAGCATAGCATAAATTCATCAACAGGCAACAACTAATAAAATCAGAATTCAGAATTAATGGAAAATAAAAAAAAATTAAAGTATGAAAAAAATGAAAAAGCAGCCACCAATTATCAGAAATTCATAGAACAAAACATCCATTAACAAAAACAACAGCCACCAACTTCAAAAAATCAAAATTACCATCAAATTCATGAAAAAAAAGCAAAAACCTAAACTAAAATCCCAAAATACAAGAAGAAAAGGAGAGAGTAGTGAATCTTACCAGGGATAAGAGAAATGGCTGAAGAGATCAGAAACGCCGGTGAAGAGAAGAGCGGCGAACAACGGGAAGAGAGCAAACGAAACAGGGCACACGGGGTGGTGCGGTGCGGTGATGATGCAGTGTGGGCCGGCTAAAACGGACAGTGACGAGGCCGTGACGATGGTGGTCGGAGGTTGCGGACGATGGAGAGAATGCAGAGGAAGGGTGCAGAGAGAGACGAAGGGTTTTGCGAGGAGAGGAGCACTGTTGAACAACAAATGCGGCGCTCTATGTTGGAAGTGGGAAGTGGGAACTGGGAAGAGGAGTTAGGGTTAACTTTTCTATATATATATATGCAAAGTGAAATTACTTAAAAACCAAAATAAAAATTAAATTCATAAGGATATTTAAGTAATTTAATATATTCGGGGATTGTGGGGAATACGGGGACGGGGACGGGGATCTCCGCTCGGGTCCCCGCATCTGCTTCGGAGAAATTTTGTCCCCCATCCCCGTCCCCGCAGGAAAAATTCTCCGCTATCGGGGCCCCATTCGGGGCGGTCCCCGCGGGGATCCCCGCTTCCTGGGGATTTTTGACACCCCTGCTCAGAACCATGTTAGTGACCTAACTTATGCTACCTTAATTCTCAATTCTTCACCACCATACCACCCCACCCCAACCACCATTCAAATCCTTTCTCATCCAAATCTCATCCCCAGCTATCGCTACTGTCATCGCCTCCTTTTCACCCTCCTTCAAATCACATATCCCACTCTTCTCCTCTGCTTCTACCAAATTTCAATTACGTTCCTTCATCTTCCTTTCATTCCATTTCCACACTCTAAATCTTTCAATTTCATTTTTTGATTTGCTTCGTCGCTTTGCATTCATATCAAGATGCGACAATTATTAGAGTTTTGGCTCTTAGGGTTGGCTTTGATAATATTGTACTTCATCTCGCGAGATCTTCTTGTCGACCATTTTTGTTTCTTACTCGTTTGATTTATTTGTCTTTGTGAAAATCATCATCGTTGTCGTTGTTTTGGTTGCTAGTGCTATTGCGGTTATCGTAAGGGTTTTGGTGTGGACACAGGTCTAGCAGATTACCATATGCTTCCAAGGACGAGATCTAGTGAAGGAGAGGTTGTGGAAGGGACTGAAAAAACTAATAGCAGCAGCAATAACAACAACGACAGTGGCGTATGTGGTGGTGTTGTTGCCACCTCTTTTCACAAGAGTTGAGTTGGTTGGGGGAGCTAACTGTCTGTTCGTTCTCTACTGCTGCCAAGGATTCGACGGTTAACGACACTAACCAGAGCAGAAACAACGACGACAGCAGTAACATAAATGTTGAAGTGGACCTTAACTAGTTTGGTGGTAAAGGAAAGGAGGCCGCGGTGGTGGTAGTGGTGGCAATGGTGGCGGTGGTGGTAGTCGCTAGAGATGAGAGTTGGATGAGGAAGATTTTGGATGATGGTGGCAAAGGATTCGGAATTAGAGTAGTGGTGATGGTGAAGAGTTAGAATTTGGCGGGGTAGGTTAGATTCAAAAAGTTAGTCTAAGAATTTTGAATAATTACAAGTTTAGGTAATTTTGTTAAGAGTAATGTTACCTATACAAGTCTTTTTGTTTATAAGTCTTATAAATTGGGCCAAGTCTAACAAAAATTAGATTTACCCACTCGAGCGTGATAACACATGCATTATTCAACCATTTCTAAAACGTGTTCTCACTCACCATTATAAAAAACCTTCTTCTTCTTCTTTACGTTCCTCCTTCTCCTTCTCTTCCTCCTCTTCCTTCTTTTTCTTCTTTTTTTTTGACATTTCTCCTCTTTTTTCTTCGTATGTTTTATCTTCATCGTTATTTTTTATTACTGTTGTTGTTGCTTTTTTTCCTCCTTCTTTTTCTATTGATTTTGCAATATTATGTATTTTTTTTCTTTGTTTGATTTTTTCTCCCAAGAAAAATAATAAGAAAATGAAATAAGAAAGACGAGGAAGAAAAAACAGTAGAAGATGAAGAGGAGGAAGAGAAAGAGTTTTGAGTTATACAAAATTTATCAAAATAAAAATACACCCAAAAATTTTTAAAATACACCAAAATATCTTCGTGTTATACCTAAATATCTTCGTGTTATACCCAAATTTGTTGCAAATATAGAAAAATATTTTCTCTAATACTGTGTTTTTTTTTCTTTATTTCTTTCTTTTTTTTAGTTAAATGAATGTAAGTTCATCCTCTTTACAGCATTATGTGTTCTTTTTTTTCTTTGTTTGATTTTTTTTATTTTTATTCGTGTTAAGAGAGTAAAACAAGAAGAAAGGAAAAGATGAATAAGAACAAAAGAAGATGGTGATGATGATTAAAAAAAAAAGAAACAGAAGAAGATGAAAAGGAGAAAATGAAAAAGTTTTGAATTATACAGAACTTATCAGAATAAAAATACACCAAAAAATTCTTAAAATACACCCAAATATCTTCATAATACACCCAAATTTGCTGCAGAAAAATATTTTCTCTAATACTATTTTTTTCTTCTAAATTGAGCCACACTTTAACCACTTGATTGGATTAAAAATAAGAATAAATTTTGTTCTGGTTCAATTGACAATCCGAAACTGAATTATTTATTATCTTCAACAATGAGATAATTGATGATAAAAGAGAAAGAAAAAAAGAAAAGAGGAGAACAAATTTCAATAAAAATGGAAAAAAAAAAAGGGGAAGAAGAGAAGGAAAAGGAGGTAATATTGATGACGATGATAATGAAAAAAAATTACGAAAAAAAAAAGAAAAAGAGACACGGAGGAAGAAGAGACAGCACGGAAAAAGAAGAGAAAGCACAGAAAAAAACATAAAAGTGCGTGAATATAAATGACTTGATAAAAAAATACTTGTACGTAGAGAATAACTCTTTTGTTAATTAAAGGCTATCTTTCATAAATACAAAATTAATTTCATTTTTAAAATTAATTTCATTTTTTAAGATATATTTATCAACATTCTCTAAATATTTATAAATAGAAATGATAGTTTACATATCATGTGATAAAACTAGGGACCTTGGTCCCGAGGAAAAAGGAATTTAGAATTCATATGATTTAACAAATCTGAACATTTCTAAGCCAAACACATGCATATTAACAACCAAATTAAATTACAAAAAATGCGACCGAGTTAGCAAAGGAAACTTTTAGTCAATGGAATCAGCAATCTCACCTAACTTGTATAAAGGACGACCCAAAATATATTCATTACGTGACTTTGGCACAAGATTTACAATAGATAGGACCACCACCAAGCAACTGGTTCTTCGATCTTACCAACTTTTAAACTCTCAAGCTGTGTTTCTCTTCTGTTACCGACCTACAGTGAGTAAAATGGTTCTAGAGTCGGTCCATTCAAACACACTGATGCGATCGAAAAGTGCCATTTGAAAGTAATTTGACTATCGCTTTTTCAATTCGTTGAGAACCTGAGCCAGGTCTCAAAATATTAGCATCTCCCCATGTTAAGCATGTGCTGTTTCCAGACTCACCTAAGCACCATCCACCAGGAACAACTGATCCAGGACTCCGTCTCAGAAGTTTTTGGTCAATTAGATCAAGCACAGGATCATCTGGTTGAAATTTCCGAGCAAAGGCAGCTCCGCTGCGAATCATGTCATCAAAATCACTGGAATTAAGCGGTCGAGGATCACTTATGTGACGGTTGTCATACATAGCATATAATAAGTTCTGATTTATGACTGTCCTGTTGAACTGACGTGAATTACAAAGAACAGAGGGGAAATAGTTGGACAGCGACCAGGGTGTGTTTGCAAAATACATCAGCAGTAGCCGTGGGAGGTTGTCTGCTCCCAAGATGCAGAACTCCAGAAAACTGCGAGTCAGGATAGAAAAAGAGGAACCTACACAAAAAGGAGTTAATACAATTAACACAACTATCTCCGAAGAAAAAAGAATATTGCTAGATGAAATTATATATATGATAATAATTCTTTTTTTAAAAAATGGTACAAAAAATATCAAGTAATTTAAGCAATTAAGAGAAACCACGGAAGAGAAGGCAAAAACAAAGGATTTGGCTCCTCTAAAGTGAGAGATTAACCTTGAGGATACAGCCCAAAAATAGCCCATAAATTGATAAGGAATTGAACTAAAGTTTAGATAAGGACAAGAGCAACAAAAATGGATCAGTTAACATGTCAAGTATTTAAGTAGTAGCTAATTTATAGTTTAAAATCTATACTCTAATATAATTGGCCGAAGATAAAGTTTTTTTATTGAAACAGAGTTTCAACCCGCAATGTTGTATGGATCAGAATTCTAGGCAGTGAACTGCAATCACAGCCAAAAAGAAGAATATCACAGATGAGGATGCTGCAGTAGATAAGATTACTCATATAAATAAGTTAAGAGAAGTAACTTATGATGGTTGGGGCAAGGAAGACGACCTAAACATGCCAGGATTATGTAAGATAAAACAGATAATCACCCTTCAAAGATAGTACATCAAAACTGAAAAAGACATAAACAGACACTAGTTAATAGTAGGGTACAAAGGGCACCAAGATAACTTCAGTATGTGACTTGCTTATGGTTTTCATTTCCAATTTTCATCTCTAACCAGATTCTACTGCTCATCTTGCTAAGCTCACATTCTCCGTACACTATTTCAGTTCATAAATGGAAACCATGTGATTCCAAAGCTTCCTTCAGAACTTTAATTTATCCTTTATTCCACCTCTACTGTATCTGAAAGCAAAATTCCATAATTTCATTGCACCAGATACACCTTATTGGAAATGAAATCACTATTTTAGCATAAGCTTTAGCTTTAGGTGCATTCAGAAAAACTGTGATGCTGCAGTTTGTGAAGATAGCAGCATCAACCACGATCTAAGTGAAAATTATGTCAGTTGTTTAACAACAATCACAATCATATCTTTTTCTATTGATGTTGAAGTTTATAGCCTCTATTACCAATAACATGAAAAGCTAAAAGTACATGCAGACTCAGAGCAAAGGCATTCAACAAAATCATACCTGTAAAAACGCGGAAAGCACTAGGGAGATCTCTCTTCTGAGTGGCATAAAACATTTCGGTCCCTTCAGCAAGATACAGGCCTGGATCAACAATAATGGGTCTCAACCTCCTCGACCTACATCATTAAAAGCTATGAAAAATAAGTATCACGACTATAGTTCATTCAGCATCAAACACTTGAGAATTGAAATTCCTTCTCCAAAACACTACAAACAATAAAAAAGACTCAATTTCCACACACTAGCAAACATAAAATAACTTCATAATGTAAGCTAGTTTTGGGATCATGGCGAGAAACTATTCACCATGATAATTACCTACCTTCTAAATTTCAATTAACAGAAGGAGAACTTTGAAACAACAATTGAGTTGTCTTTATATAATCTCGAAGACATGGATTGAAGCCAATTAGCCAAGTTAGATGGCCTGCATTATAACCCATTTGGCTATGGTCCTTTTCCGGACTCGCCATAATCCAGGATGCTTCGTACCAGGCTTCCCTTATACTTCTATTGAGTATCTATATCTATACTATATAATATGAGGATTTTGAACGTGTTGATGTGTAACTTTTTTTCCTAAAATACCTTCCATTATATATAATTTCCAAGATTTGAATTCCAGTCCTTTGAGTTAAATTATAAACTCAACTAATCCAACATTTATTATTTGTATACATATTTAATATTTGAAAGAGTGAATCGATAGGCACTACACTAGTGAGTATAATGCAATTTTAAAACAATAAACGCATTAAACTGAACATTAGCTTACTCTTTCCAGCCAATATAGCTTGAATGATTCACAAAGTTCATATCTTTAGGCAGGAATGACATGATGTGAAGAAGATCTGACAATACACAAAAAATAAAAAAAAAAATAAAAATCAATGCACCAATTCATATAACCGAACCCAAAAAAAGAGCCACAAATGCAGCAAAAAAAAAAAAATACACCATACCATACCATCTTGGGTAACAAGCGGATAAGCATCAGCACTAAGGCTAACAAACCAATCCCACTTCAAGTTCAACCGAATCAGTATCGACGCTGCGTGAAGCGCAAGCGAAACGGGCGAGGATCCTTTCTGGTACGCGAAATCGGGTTTCCCCACAACATGAACATTCTGTGCGGCTTTGAAAATAGGGTTCGACTGGACAGTGAGAGCCACGCGCTCGCGGTCCGCGTGGGAAGCGGAAGGGTCGAGATGGAGGAGGTACTGGTTGAGGGGATGGTAGGTGGCGTGGAGGAGTCGGATGATCCGACCCGAATCGGAGCGTGACCCGGAAATGAGGTAAGCGATGGAGGGAGGGGGAGGGTTGGCCTTGGTAGAGTCGTAGATGATGCGGTGGTTGTGGGCCTGGTGGGCCGGGAAGAGGAAAGGGTCAGGCCCGGAATGTGGGCCCGTGGAGGATGAGGAAGTGCAGAGGGAGAAGATGAAGGTGATGGAGAGGAGTGAGATGGCTAGGAAAGTGTAGAGGAGGAGGGTGGGCTTGTTGGTGGGTTTAGGGTCTCTGAGTGAGAAGAGGGTGGAGAAAATGGGTTTTGAGGTGAGGATTGAAGACCACTGATGTTGTTGTGATTGTGGTGGCGTTGGTGCTGCTGCTGCTGCTGCTCCTGCTGTTGAACCCGACTTTTGCATTTCTTTGTGTCTCTTCTTTTTTTTCTTTCTTTGTGAAGTTTGAGGGGAAGCTGGAGACTGAGATCTCGATGTGTATGTGTCCGCTGCAGACTGTTTTCTCCGGTTGTCATACATATATATATATATATATATATATATATATATCTATAACAATATATAAAGCCAATACAGAGAGTTGACCATGACTTTGGTGTCCAATTTTTTTGGACTATATTAACCCTACAATAAACTATTTAATAAAGCAAATTATAAGGACAAAATAGACATAAAATTTGTTTTAAAAAATCTAATAACTTCCCACTAAAATAAAAACAGTTTTGTTACTTCTATTAACTTCCCACTAAAATGAAAACAGTTTTGTTACTTCTATAAATATAACAACGCATCTTCCATTGCCTCCATCCACTGCAGTTTGGATTTTACTTTTCTATATTTTTCTTGCTGTTCTGTTCTTCTCCTTTCTTCAACACTCTCGCCTCCATCCTCTTCCATTGCATTCATCCATTTGCAGTTGCAAATTTCATTGAGTTACTACTTTTACGCATAACATTCACTTATATCTCTTCTCTTTAGTTTACTTATCTAATTTATATTTTCAGTCATTTCTATGCTTTTTTAATTTATTCCCAACTTTTGACGTATGAAAATAGTACTGTATCTCCTTTTATTTTTATCAATTTAATGTAAAAAAATAATTTTTTTGTCTTACCAATTTGATGCAGAAAGAAAACAGTTTCTTTTTATTTGATATCTGTTTTTATTTTTTTATATGTCTTTGACTATTAATGATTGAATGAAAAGTTTCATAAATATTTTTTTAATTATTTTTAAATGCTTTGTAATAATTTTTTTTAATTTTCTAAAATATTGATTATGTAGAGTATTATGTTCGAAATTTGAATACATAAATATTTACTTTAAAACTAAATTAAATTATTAATTTTGTCTACCACAATATTATTTTTTATTAATTATTAGTTTGACAAATAACACAATAAATGTAGCAATATAAAAATTTTGTTAATTGATTTTTCAAATAATTTGGCGACCTAAAATAAGAATTTTGTTAATTGATTTTATTAATTTCTTTTTTATTTTTAATCTATTTTACATTAGATAATATTATTTTTTATTAATTATTAGATTGACATATAACATTTAAATGTGGCAAGATAAGAACTATGGTATACATTTTTTATTGTTTCAACCTTTATGATTATTTTCTTCTCTTTATTTTTCTATTTCATGAGCCATGTAAGTTTTAATTTATTATTTTTTCTATATATATATATATATATATATATGTATATATATTATACGTCTAACAACAAAATATATAAAGCCAATACAGAGAGTTGACTATGATTTTGGTGTCCAATTTTTTTGACTATATTAATCCTACAATAAACTATTTTGGAAACTAAATTATAATAACAAAATAGACATAAAATTTATTTTGAAAAATCCAATAACTTCCCACTAAAATGACAGTTTTAAAAAATGTAAGACAGTCTGTAAATTGCTAATAAATAAAAAGAAAATGGACTGGTATGAATATCAATATCTTCACATTCTTCATCATCTTCATGCTTTGTTTAATTCTATGTTAGTTTTAGTTTATATCGTTTGTTCTATCAATATCTTCATGCTTTGTTAGTTTTAGTTTATATCGTTTGTTCTGTCATTGTCTTCATTCTTTATCATGTTCATATTTTGTTTAATCTTATATTAATTTTAATTTATATCCTTTTGTTTTGAGTACGTTATCCTTTCAGTAGTTTAGTTTTTACTTTTCTGTATTTTTCTTGCTATTCTATTATTCTCCTTTCTTCAACATTCTCGCCTTCGTCTTCTTTCATTGCCTTCGTCAACTGCAGTTGTTAATTTCATTTAGTCTTATAGCGGTTACTATTTTCACATATAACATCCACTTATATCTTTTCTTCTCTTTAGTTTACTTATCTAATCTATATTTTCAATCATTTATCTGCCTTTTTAATTTATTCTCAACTTTTGACATATGAAAATACTACTATGTCTTTTTTTTTTATAAATTTAATGTAGAAAGAAATATTTTTTTTGTCTTATCAATTTGATGCAGAAAGAAAACAGTTTCTTTTTATTTGATATGTGTTTTATGTTTTTTATATGTCCTTACCTATCAGTAATTGAATGAAAGAGTTCTATAAATATTTTGTTAACTTATTTTTTTTAAATTACATTGTGATAATATTTTTTTAATTTTTTAAATATTGATTATGTAGAGTATTATGTTCAAAATTTGAATACATAAATATTTATTTTGAAAATAAATTAAATTATTAATTTTGTCTACCACAATATTATTTATTTTACATATTGGCTAAGTTATTTGATTGGCATATATATAGGACGCAAGAAAATTCGCACCCATCAAAGATTCATTAAAAATATTAATATGTTAATTTCCTAAACTATCTAAGCTATTAATTATGTAGAGTACTGGATTTGATATTTAATTATATAGAGTACTATGGTTGACATTTATTAATTTCCTAAATTGTATTGCAAAAAAATTAGTTAATTTTATATTTTTTATTTATCACATAATTAACATATAAAAGATAAAAAAAAGCTTACACCTATCAGTAGAATGAAAATTTCTCACACATATTTTGTTAACTTCTTTTTTTTTTATTTGTATTCTATTTTACATTGGATAATATTATTTTTATTAATTATTAGTTCGACATATAACACAACAAATGTAGCAATATAAAAACTTTGTTAATTAATTTTTTAGAATTTTGTTAATTGATTTTGTTAATCTCTTTTTATTTTTAATCTATTTTATATTAGATAATATTATTTTTTATTAATTATTAGATTTACATATAATAACATTTAAATGTGACAAAATAAAAATTATGTTATACATTTTTTATTATTTCAACCTTTATAATTATTTTCTTCTCTTTATTTGTCTAACTCATGAGCCATGTAATGTAAGTTTTAATTTATTATTATTATATATATATATATATATATATATATATATTCTATTTTGTAAACCATTTTATTTTAATAGATTTTTTAATTAATTTATTTTATTGTAATTTTCTTTTACTTTAAAAACTTTAAGGGTCTAATGATCTTCCGTTTAAACGATTCTAATTATACGATCAAGAAGTAGTTTAAGAGAATAGGTTTGAATTTTGGTAATTTATTATGTCTAGCCTTTATACGAAAAGTTAAAAATATTCTGAAGTCTGAACTTAAAAAACTATTTAATAATAAAATTGAGTTTGTTCAAGATCGGAGAGAGAGAAAGAAAAAGTTAAAATTATTTAACTAATTACAAAAATTCACTACCATCAAAGCCATTAAATTTGAGTATATTAAGTGAGGATTAATAAGAAGCAAACCAGAACGATAAATCTAAAAGTTTTTTTATCTCTCTTTATATAGTGTTTCACTTTAAGTAACTATTTTAAATAGATAGTATTCAAATAACAAACAAAATAATAAAAAGATTCGCATTAGATTATGAAAGTTAATCTCATCCTTATAATACAATGGCATTATTTCAAAACATGTAAAATAAAATAATAAAGTACACTTAAATTAATGTGCACAATAAAATAAATGTAAAACTTAGATAATAGCAGTCAAATATGAATAGCAATGGTTGCCTTTTTGTCCCAATGTACTATATTAAATTGCGACTTAAATTTATAATTATTAGTTTAAAAACTTACAATTATGTATTTTTTTATTATTTTAGTTAAAAGTAATATATTTTGATATTGTTTTTTAGGATTATTGACATCAAATTTTGATAATTTGAAAAAAAAAATTAAATGCTTTATGTCTTACTTCTTTTAACAAAACTTCAACAACTCATAAAAGTTAACAGAATAGATAGTTATAAATCAAAGTGATAGACAAGATTGAAAGTTACGATAATAATACTTGGTGATAATTAATTACGGTCGGGTGAAGAGAAGGTGGAAGGAGAAGAAAAAAAAATGAAAAAGGAGAACAAGGTAATATAATAATGACGATGAGACCATGATAAGTATGTGTATAAAGAATAATAATAAGAAAAAAAAAGTGTTTGATATAGTAAAGGGATATAATAAAAATATAAAGTAATAATTTTGAAAAATAACAAAATTAAAGATAATTTAAAAAAATTAAATATAAAATTAAAAAGAAAATTAAAATATTTTTTATCAATTAGAAATATGCATGAAGATAAATAGTGTTTTAAATATAAATTTTTATCTTGACTTCAAATTAAATACTATTAAAAAATAAATAACTAAACTTAATACCGTTTATAAATAGTTAATTTGTAAATAATGCTTTTAAATTTTTATTTTGATTTTGTTACCTATAATAACAACATACTAAATTTGTTTAATATCTTATTTAATTTAAATTTATAAATTTTTCTAATAGTTAATTTGATAATTTGGATAAAAATTTTAAATGCTTTATTTCTTACTTCTTTTAGCGAAATTTCAACAACTCATAAAAGTTAATATAATAGATGGTTATAAATCGAAGTGATAGACAAGATTAAAAGTTGCGATAATAATACTTGGTAATAATTAATTACGGTCGGGTGAAGAGAAGGTGGAAGGAGAAGGAAAAAATGAGAAAGGAAAACAAGGAAATATAATAATGGTAATGAGACAATGACAAGTATGTGTTTAGAGAGAGATAGTAAGAGAAAGAATAGTGTTTAATATAGTAAGGGATATAATAAAAATATAAATTAAAAATTTTAAAAAAATAATGAGATTAAAAAAATCTAAAAATTAAATATAAAATTTAAAAAAATAAAATATTTTTTAACAATTGGAATTATGCACGAAGATAAAGAGTCTTTTGAATATAAATTTTTATCTCGGTCTCAAATTAAATACTATTAAAAATAAATAATTAAACTTAATAACGTTTATAAATATTAAATTTGTAAATAATATTTTTAAATTTATATTTTGATTTTGTTACACATAATTTTTAATTGAATAATATTGAAGCGGTTATATAATTATTTTTATGGTCAATAAATCTGACAGTTTTTCAAAACTCAAAAAGTTATTGATAAGAAGATGTATAATGAATTATGAATGATTTTTTCTAAATATACAATTTTTATACTCTCCTATTTTTTTTATTAATTATTCGTACAGTTTGATATTTAAAACGAAAAAAATAAGCATTCATATTTCTTCTATCTTTCACTATTTATAAAAAAATGAAGGCCTTTTCATATTTAGATTCATATTTTGACCTATCACTTAAAAGTTAAAATATATGAAGACAAATATGAATATTCATGACATTTAAGTAAAAATTATTTTTTGAAAATAACTAACATATATTTTGGTTTATGTATACTCTTTTTAAATTAGGATAATGTTATTATTATTTTTTAAATTATATTTTTTCTGATAATATATATACCTCTCTATTGCGAGCTTTTATAATTTAATATTTAAAGATTTTTTATAGAAATTTTAATTTTAATAAAATATGATATAAATAAGATCACATCAATATTAAAATAAAAAAATACTTATCTAATAAATTTAAAGAGAAAATAATATATTAACAAAAAAATAAAATTAATTTCTTAAAAATAATAGAAAAGCGGCTGAACAGGCACGATAGTGCCTGTTGAGCCGCTAGTATATATTATTCTCCTCGTACAAATCATTTTATTTTATATAAGTCTATATAAATCATTTATATTCATAGACGCACATTTTTTATGCGTCATTGCTACACGTTTTTCTTCTTCTTGCTACATGTTCTTCTTTTTCTTCTTTTTTGGTTATCATCGTCACCAACACTACTACCTCCTCCTCTTCTTCCTCCTTTCTTATTGGCATTTCTTTTCCTCTTTTTTTTTCTTTCTCCTCCATCATTAGTTATCTCGTTGTTAAAAATAATGAATAATTTAAATTCATATTGTCAATTGAATCAGAATGAAATTGATTATTGTTTTAAATTCAAGCAAATGGCTGAGGTGTGATTCAATTCTAGTTAATGTTTTCGTTAGTAGTTTATGATTATGTAGATGAATAATATTTTTGTTTGTGAACATTATTGTTCATCGTTAGTGGTTTGAATTGAATATAATGTAAAAGTTCTGCATTCAAGAAAATATTTTTCTGTATTTCAACAAATTTGGGTCTAACACAAAGATATTTGAGTGTACTGTTTAAAAATTTTCGGTGTATGTGTACTGATAAGTTCTGCATAATTCAAAACTCTTTTTCTCCCTCTCCTCATCTTCTCCTGCTTCTTCTTCTTCATTTTCATTATCATCATCATCATCATCATCATCATCATCATCTTTTTTTTATTCATCTTTTTTTTCTTATTTTATCTTCTCTAATTTCTTCTTGTTTTACTCTTTTAACAAGAATAAAAATAAAACAATCAAACAAAGAAGAAAAAAAATAAATAATGGTACAAAATTACTTGAAAGAGGATGAAATTACATTCATTCAACTAAAATAAAGAAAGAAATAAGAAAAAAAAAAGAACAAAATGTAGCATTAGAGGAAATATTTTTTTGTATTTGCAGTAAATTTGGGTGAAACACGAAGATATTTGGGTGTAACGCGAAGATATTTGGGTGTATTGTTTAAGAATTTTCGGTGTATGTGTACAAACAAGTTCTGCATAATTCAAAACTCTTCATCTTCCTCCTCCTCATCTTCTACTACTTCTTCTTCTTCTTTTCATCATCATCACCATCTTCTTCATCTTTTTTTCTTTTTCATCTTTTTTTTTGTTTTACCTTCTCAAGTTTCTTCTTTTTTACTCTCTTAACAAGAATAAAAATAAAAAAATCAAACAAAGAAGAAGAAGAAACACATAATACTGCAAAATTACTTCAAAGATGATGAACTTATATTCATTCAACTAAAAGAAAGAAAGAAATAAGGAAAAAAAGAAGAAGAAAAAAATGCAGCATTAGAGAAAATATTTTTCTGTATTTGCAGCAAATTTAGGTGTAACACGAAGATATTTGAGTGTATTGTTTAAGAATTTTCGGTGTATATGTGCTGATAAGTTCTGCATAATTCAAAACTCTTCATCTTCCTCCTCCTCATCTTCTTCCACTTTTTCTTCTTCTTCATCTTCTTATTTTATTTTCTCATAATTTTCTTTGAAGAAAAAAATCAAACAAAGAAGAAAAAAATACATAAGATTGCAAAATTGATAGAAAGAGGAGGAGAGAAAAAAATGCAGCAACAACAACAATAATAAAAAAACGATAATGAAGATGAAACACGTGAAGAAAAAAGAAAGAGAAACGCAAAGAAGAAGGAGAAGAAGAAGGAAGAGGAGGAGTAGGAGGATTTTTTTCGTTTATAAAATAAAAAAATTATTTATTTTCTCTAAAACGATTTTTCAACTTTATTTTCGTAAATACGATTTTTTTTTAATTAACAGCAAGTTCGCCGCCCCCTTAGAGTTCACCACACTATATAAACGCCGTGGGACCATTGGTTTGTCACTTTCTTCTTCCATTCTATCCTCCAAAATTTCTCTGTTACTTTTTTCTTTTCTACCTTTTTGAGTTCTGTGAAGTTTGTTGTGGATGACAATCTTAGTTCCAGGTTAGTAAATAACAGTCTATGTTCTTATGTTAAGTTGGTTTAATGTTTATATGTTAAATAAAATTGTTAGGTATAGATCATTTGTTAGTTAGAATAATAGATTTATTGTTTACATGTTACTTAGGTAGATGTACTTTTTAGTGTTGTTATGTTAGGTATATTATTTTATGTTACCGTTTTTAAATATAGTGGCTATGGATCATGATGTAAAAGAATATAGGAAAGTAATATTATTAGATAATTTAGTTATTGGTATAGCATTGTGTTGTGAGTTAGAAGGTAATTAGGTGATCACTAAAATTTAAGGTTGAGTTACCTATAAATTAATATGACGACGTCAGTTAAGTAGGTTAAGCTTAAAATTAGTAGGTTTATAAGTCATTTCTCATTTAGTTAACTTTTTAATAATACAGTATGTATTTTATTTTAGTAGATTGTCTTTCGATGGAGCAGCAGTTATTGGATTATGAGCATGAGATGTATAGACTGGATCAGGCTGAGTACATCGCTGGGAGGCTTGATCGTGTAGTATGATTTGTTAACCCCTTTTTTTATTTTATTATAGTGAAGAAAAAGTGAACTTGTTATTATATGTATTGAAGGTACCGTTGTTTGTTAAAATTTTTTGTTTTTTCCGTTTGGTAGGCACCTCGGATCTTGTGCACCAAACGGGACTTGATGACACGGCCGTCGGAGCAAATTAGGCCATATCTGAGACGAGCCAGTTTTGAGTACGTCGCATACATGGTGGAGTTTGAGCATTGGTCGCTCGCCTCGGCATTGATAGAGAGGTGGAGGTTTGAGTCCCACACATTTCATCTACCGTGCGGGGAAATGATCATCATCGTGCAGAACATGGCATATCAGTTGGGACTCCGGATTGATGGTGATCCTGTCAGTGGATGCATCGGTAGGTGGGAGCAGCACCACCAGGGACGGACCATTGAGGAATTGTGTAAGCAGATATTGGGTGTTGTTCCTGGCCCAAAGGACAGACAGTCACGGACTAAGTGGACTGTCAAGCTTACTTGGTTCCACAATACAGTTTGTGAAGAGCTAGAGCAGGATGCCACAGAGGAGCGGATGATGAGGTATACGAGAGGATATATCATGCAGTTGATCGGAGGTATCCTCTTCCCTGATGCATCTAACTCGGGTGCATATCAGGTGGCTTCCCCTACTGAAGAACCTTGATGCATGTGGCCGGTTGTCGTGGGGCTTTGCTGTGCTGGCATGGTGATAAACCACTATTTTATGGTTTATCTTGTGCTCAATTGAGTTGTTTTTATCAAGCCTTTACCCACTTATTCATATGATTTGCATGGTTTTACATTCTCCTTCCTGATTTTGTGCTATGATTGAAAACATGCTTCTTTGCCTTTTATTTTCTTTTATTTAAATCCTCTCTTGTTATCATTCGATGTCTTGATATGTGTGTTAAGTGATTTTAGGGATTACAGGGCATGAATGGCTCAGAGGATGGAAAAGAAGCATGCAAAAGTGGAAGGAATACAAGAAGTTGAAGAAACTGCTAAGCTGTCCAGCATAACCTCTTCGCACTCAAACGGTCATAAGTTGAGCTACAGAGGTCCAAATGATGCGGTTCCAGTTGCGTTGGAAAGATAACATCCGGGGCTTCGCAACGATATATAATTTGTCATAGCTGCCCTGAAGTTAAGTGACACGAACGCATAGATGACGCGTCCACGTCACATCTGCGAACTTCAATCCACGCAAACGCGTGGACGACGCCTCCGCGTCACTTTGCCGCGATCTATACGAATCAGAAAGCGCTGGGAGTGACTTATGGGCTGTTTTTGACCCAGTTCTCGGTCCAGAAAACACAGATTAGAGGCTGGAAGTGGAGCAGAATCAGATCATTCAATCATTACTCACAATTTTAGGTTTTAGATGTAGTTTTTAGAGAGAGAGGTTCTCTCCTCTCTCTTAGGATTTAGGATTAGGATTTTTAGAAATTAGGAATATTTTTTCTTCATCTCAGGTTCAATGTTCTTATTTATTTATTTTCTCTTTTATTTGTTTAATGACCATTCATGTTATGATTTTCTTTGATTAATATAATTTGAGGTATTTTCAGATCTATGATTTGTTTCTTTTATTTATGATATAAATAATTTAGATTTTTCTACCTTTTGACTCTGGTTGATTAATTGGTGACTCTTGAGTTATCAAACTCATTGTTGACCGAAAATTGGAATTCTTTAAGAATTAATTCGAGTTCCACTAACTCTAGCCTTTCCCAAGGAAAGACTAGGACTTGAGGAATTAAAATTAATTCATCCACTTAACTTACCTTCATAGTTAGAGGTTGACTTAGTGGGAGAAAAATCCAATTCTCATCACAATTGATAAGGATAACTGGGATAGGACTTCCAGTTTTCATACCTTGCCAAGAGTTTTATTAGTTATTAATTTATTAATTCTTGCAATCTATTTCTCTTGCTTAAAACCTTTTTCAAACCCAAATACTGTTTTTCCATAACCAATAATAAATCATACTTCCCTGCAATTCCTTGAGAAGACGACCCGAGGTTTGAATACTTCGGTTTATAAATTTATTAGGTTTTGTTACTTGTGATATCCAAAACGTTTGTACGAAGGGATTTTCTGTTGGTTTAGAATCTATACTCACAACGCGACTATATTTTTACAAAATTCTTTACTAGCAAAAATTCCAACGTCAAAATGGCGCCGTTGCCGGGGAATTGCAAACGTGTGCCTTATTATTGGTTATTGTAAATATTTTTTAAAAAAAATTTCAGATTTTTATTTTTAAATTTTTATCTTATCTTATCTTATTTTTCAAAATTCAAATCTTTTTCAAAAAAAAAAAAATCATCATATCTTTTTCAAAATCTTATCTTATCTTTTTTTTCCAAAAATCATATCTTTTTTTTTTTCAAAATCTTATCTTATCTTTTTTTTTCAAAAATCATATCTTTTTCAAAATTTTATTCTATCTTTTTCAAAAAAAAATATCTTTTTCAAAATATTTTTTTGTTAGTTTTTATTTTTATTTTCTCTCACTACTATGAACTCTCACCCCTTTGGCTATGAGTCTGGTTACAATTATGTTGCAGGAAGAGGAGATTACAATGAGAACAGGCATCAAGGTTAGAACAATCAAAGATGGGAGGAGCTACAAGGATTTGATCAACCCTCATGGTAACAACCACCTCTAATGGACTATCAACAACCATTCTGTGATGCATATCAAGGCAATGGCTATGGTGAGCACTCTTTTGATTATCAATAGCCACCACCATATGCCTATGAACTCCCTCCTCAACATGACTTTAGACCACCATACTTACAAGCCCCTTTCCGCTATTCACCTCCATATGACCCTAACACATATCCACCATACCAACCACCCTATGAACCATATGAACCATATATAGAACAACCTCAATTCCACCCCAATTACTCCCAAGAACCACCACCTCAATATACACCATCTCCATATCCATCAATCCAAGAGCACTATAATCCTACTTATGATAGCCGAGCACAACAAGAATCAACGAATCGTCTCAAGGAAGTGGATCAATTTCACGCAACCCTTCATCAATTGAATCAAGTGATAAATCAATTAGCTTTTCGACGTTCGTATACTCAAGGAACCCCTATGGCTTCATGTGGACAATCTAATGAAGAACGTAGCATGAAGGAGACATTAGAAACTCTGGTGGACAGTAAGGAGCATGAATTTGTACTGGAACAAGTGGAGGAAGCCGGAATTATTGAAGAAGAATAAGTGATTGAAGACTTAGGAGATGCTGAACCTCCATTGGAAAGTCCATTCATAAAGCCCCCTTCCAAGATGCTTGAAATTAATGTTGAGGAGGGTGTACAACCTCCAAGGCATGTCATGGTTGAAGACTTGGAAGAGGTTGATCAAGAGATGGAGACTAAGGAAGAAGAAGCACAATCTCCCATGCCGTTGGTGCGCAATGAAGAAGAGATTGAATTGGAAGAAAGCTACCAAGAGAAAGAGGTTGATATTGAAGAAGCTTGCAAAGAGGTGGTAGTTGTCAAAGAAGAACACAAAGGAGTGGATCTTGCCAGTTCATTAGAAACCCCTTTCCCTAAGTTGCCATCATCCCTCACAACATTCAAGTGGGTAAAATTCATATCCCTTAGCTTTCTAATTCCACTTGAATATGGGCTACTGGAGACGGATGGTCAACATAGAGCTCTTTGTGGCATTAAGAGTAAGAGAAAGATGGTCAGTGGTAAGAATTATCCTGCAAGGTTCATTATGGTTGGAAACTTTGAGTTTAAACACAAAGGTTGGTGTAGAGCTCAACTAGATGGGTCTAGGAAGTTGTTTGGCCACTTTAGTGAGAATTCAGATTGCCTGCTGGTGGATGAAATTGTGATCAATGTATTCTTTGAGTAGTACTTATATAGAAATTGAAATTGGCACGAGTGAAATCACAACTCCGTTCAACTAACCAGCAAGTGTACTGGGTCGTCCAAGTAATACCTTACGTGAGTAAGGGTCGAATCCACAGAGATTGCTGGTATGAAGCAAGCTATGGTCACCTTGCAAATCTCAGTTAGGGAGATTAAAGAGTAATTGTGATTATCATTAAATAGAAAGGAATAATAAAAGGGATAGAAGTACTTATGTAGATTCATTGGTAGGAATTTCAGATAAGCGGAATGGAGGTGCTGTAGAGCTCTAGGACGCCTGCTCTCCTATTCCTTCTACCCAATCCTTCTTACTCCTCTCCATGGCAAGCTTTGTATAGGGGTTCACTATCAGCTGTGGCTACTTTCATTCCTCTCGGGGAAATAACCTATACGGCTGTCACTCGCACAGCTAACCAGTCTGGAGGCATCACCCATGGTTGATAGCTACATCCCATCCTCGCAGTGAAAGCTAATGCACGCACTCTGTCACAGTACGGCCAATCACCGGTTGGTTCCCGCTCCTACTGGAATAGAATCCCTCTTTTGCGTTTGTCACTAACGCCCAGCAGGTTAAAGTTTGAAGCACGTCACAGTCATTCATGAACGGAATCCTACTCGGAATACCACAGACAAGGTGAGACTTTCCGGATTCCCAGGATCCTACTCGGAACACCACAGACAAGGTTGGACTTTCCGGATCCAGATAAATGCCGCCATCCATCTAACTTATACCACGAAGATTCTGTTGGAGAATCTAAGAGATATACATTCAAGCCTTGTTACACGCAGAACGGAAGTGGTTGTCAATCACGCGCGTTCATAAGTGAGAATGATGATGAGAGTTATTAGCTCATCACATTTATCCTGTTCTTGAGTACGAATGAATATCTTGGAATAAGAATAAGATAGAGAATTGAATAAAAGAAAATAGAACTTCATTAATCTTTGAGGTACAGCAGAGCTCCACACCCTTAATCTATGGTGTGCAGAAACTCCACCGTTGAAAATACATAAGTAAAAGAAGGTTCAGGCATGGCCGAATGGCCAGCCCCCTAAACGTGATCAATGATCTCCTAAGATGAAGAATAAAACAAAACTGAGATCAAAAGATGATTGATACATTAGTAAATCATCCTATTTATAATAAATTAGCTCCTAGGGTTTACATGAGTAAGTAATTGATGCATAAATCCACTTCCGGGGCCCACTTGGTGTGTGCTTGGGCTGAGCTTGATTTATCCACGAGCAGAGGCTCCTCTTGGAGTTGAATTTCGAGTTATGATGTGCTTTGGGCGTTCAACTCCGGATTATGACGTTTTTCTGGCGTTTAACTCCAGAAAGGAGCGTGTACTTGGCGTTCAACGCCAGTTTGCGTCGTCATTCTTCGAATAAAGTATGGACTATTATATATTGCTGGAAAGCCCTGGATGTCTACTTTCCAACGCCGTTGAGAGCGTGCCAATTGGAGGTCTGTAGCTCCAGAAAATCCATTTCGAGTGCAGGGAGGTCAGATTCCAACAGCATCAGCAGTCCTTTTGTCAGCCTTTTTCAGAGTTTTGCTCAAATCCCTCAATTTCAGTCAGAATTTACCTGAAATCACAGAAAAACACACAAACTCATAGTAAAGTCCAGAAATGTGAATTTAACATAAAAACTAAGGAAAACATCCCTAAAAGTAGCTCAAACTTACTAAAAACTATATAAAAACAATGCCAAAAAGCGTATAAATTATCCGCTCATCACAACACCAAACTTAAATTGTTGCTTGTCCCCAAGCAACTGAAAATCAAATAGGATAAAAAGAAGAGAATATACTATAAGGTCCAAAATATCACTGAATAATAATTTAATTACATGAGCGGGACTTGTAGCTTTTTGTTTCTGAACAGTTTTGGCATCTCACTTTTTCTTTTGAAATTCAGAGTGATTGGCATCTCTAGGAACTTAGAATTTTGGATAGTGTTATTGACTTTCCTAGTTAAGCATGTTGATTCTTGAACACAGCTACTTATGAGTCTTGGCTGTGGCCCTAAGCACTTTGTCTTCCAGTATTACCACCGGATACACAAATGCCACAGACACACAACTGGGTGAACCTTTTCAGATTGTGACTTAGCTTTGCTAAAGTCCCCAGTTAGTGGTGTCCAGAGCTCTTAAGCACACTCTTTTGCCTTGGATCACGACTTTAACCACTCAGTCTCAAGCTTTTCACTTGGACCTTCATGACACAAGCACATGGTTAGGGACAGCTTGGTTTAGCCGCTTAGGCCTGGATTTAATTTCCTTGGGCCCTCCTATCCATTGATGCTCAAAGCCTTGGATCCTTTTTACCCTTGCCTTTTGGTTTTAAGGGTTATTGGCTTTTTCTACTGCTTCTTCTTTTTCTATATACTCTTTTTAGATCCCCCTTTTTTTTTTCTGCTTTTTCTTGCTTCAAGAATCAATTTCATGATGTTTTTCAGATCATCAATAACATTTCTCTTTGTTCATCATTCTTTCAAGAGCCAACAATTTTAACACTCATAAACAACAATATCCAAAGACATATGCACTGTTCATTCATTCATTCAGAAAATAAAAGCATTGTCACCACATCAATATAATTAAACTAAATTCAATAATAATTTCGAAAATTATGTACTTCTTGTTCTTTTGAGTTAAAACATTTTTCTTTTAAGAGAGGTGAAGGACTAATGGATTTTATTCATAGTTTTAAGGCATGGTTACATACTAATGATCATGAAGACACAAAACATAGATAAACACCATAATTAAAAACCGAAAACAGAAAGAAATAAAGAACAAGGAATGAATCCACCTCTAGTGGCGTCTTCTTCTTGAAGGACCAATGATGTTCTTCAACTCTTCTATGTCCCTTCCTTGCCTTTGTTGCTCCTCCCTCATTGCTCTTTGATCTTCTCTTATTTCTTGGAGAGTGAGGGCGTGTTCATGGTGTTCCACCCTTAGTTGTTCCACATTATGGCTCAAATCTTCCAAGGAGGTATTAAGTTGCTCCCAGTAGTTGTTGGGAGGAAAGTGCATTTGAGGCATTTGTTGATGATGCACTTCCTCATGTTCTTCTTGAGGGCCGTGAGGAACTTCCCTTGTTTGCTCCATCCTTTTCTTGGTGATGGGCTTGTCTTCTTCTATGGAGGCATCTCCATCTATGATAACTTCGGCTGAATAACATAGATGGCATATGAGGTGAGGGAATGCTAGCCGTGCCATGTATGAAGGCTTGTCAGCTATTTTGTAGAGTTCATTGGCTATGACTTCATGAACCTCTACTTCTTCACCAATCATGATGCTATGAACCATGATGGCCCGATCCACAGTAACTTCAGATCGGTTGCTTGTGGGGATGATGGATCTTTGAATGAACTCCAACCATCCTCTAGCTACAGGCTTGAGGTCCAGTCTTCTTAGTTGGACTGGCTTGCCTTTGGAGTCAACTCTCCATTGGGCGCCTTCCACACAAATGTCCCTAAGGACTTGGTCCAACCTTTGATCAAAGTTGACCCTTCTAGTGTAGGGGTGTTCATCACCTTGCATCATAGGCAAATGAAATGCCAACCTCACATTCTCCGGACTAAAATCCAAGTATTTCCCCCTAACCATGGTGATATAGTTTTTCGGACTTGGGTTCATACCTTGGTTATGGTTTCTAGTGATCCATGCATTGGCATAGAACTCTTGAACCATTAAAATTCCAACTTGTTGTATGGGGTTGGCTATGACTTCCCAACCTCTTCTTTGAATTTCAAGTCGGATTTCCGGATACTCATTCTTCTTGAGTTTGAAAGGGACCTCATGGATCACTTTCTTCTTTGCCACAACATCATAGAAGTGGTCTTGGTGGCTCTTGGAGATGAATCTCTCCTTCTCCCATGACTCGGAAGTGGAAGCTTTTGCCTTCCCTTTTCCTTTTCTTGAGGAAACTCCGGCCTTGGGTGCCATTGATGGTGAATGAAAAATAAAAAGCTTAGGCTTTTTACCACACCAAACTTAAAATTTGCTTCTCCCCAAGCAAAAAGAAAAGAAGAGGAGAAGAAGAAGGAGAAAATATGGTAGAGAGGGAGAAGAGTGGGTTCGGCTATGTGGGAGAATGTGGGTTTGAGTTGTGTGGAAATGTAAAAGAAAAGAAGGGTATTTATAGGGAGAGGGGAGGGTATAGGTTCGGCCATGTTGGGTGGGAAAGGGTGGGAAATTGAATTTGAAAGTAGTGGGGGTAGGTGGGGTGTATGGGTTAGAGGGGTTGATGTGAATGGTGAATGGGGTAATTGGGAAGAGGAATTGAGGTGATAGGTGAAGGTTTTTGGGAAGTGTGACATTGAGAATGAGATTTGGATTAGAAGAGTGTGATTAGGATTAAAAGGAATGTGGTAGGTGGGGATCCTGTGGGGTCCACAGATCCTGAGGTGAGGATCCTGTGGGGTCCACAGATCCTGAGGTGAAAACAAATACCATTCTTTCACCATATAGGCATGTAACATGCCTTGATGCATCATTCTGGCGTTCAAACGCCCATTGATGCTAGTTCTGGGCGTTAAACGCCCATGTTATGCACGTTTCTGGCGTTGAACGCCAGTTTCATGCTTGTTTCTGGCGTTCAGCGCCAGATTGTCCTCTGTGTGCGCATCCTGGCGTTAAACGCCAGGTTGTTGCTTGTTTTGGGCGTTCAACGCCAGAAAGATGCTCTGTTCTGGCGTTGAACGCCAGAAAGATGCTCCTTCTGGGCGTTGAACGCCAGCCCGTGCGCCTCCAGGGTGAAAAATTTTTTTCTTCTGTTTTTGACTCTGTTTTTAATTTTTTTGATTTTTTCGTGACTCCTCATGATCATGTACCTAATAAAACACAAAAATAACAAAGAAACAAAATAAAATAGAATTAGATAAATAAAATTGGGTTGCCTCCCAACAAGCGCTTCTTTAATGTCAATAGCTTGACAGTGGCTCTCATGGAGCCACATGGTGATCAGGTCAATTTAGTTGTAGTGTTCCCAACACCAAACTTAGAGTTTGGATATGGGGTTTGAACACCAAACTTAGAGTTTGGTTGTGGCCTCACAACACCAAACTTAGAGTTTGACTGTGTGGGCTCTTCTTGACTCTGAACTGAGAGAAGCTCTTCATGCTTACTCTCTTTTGTCATAGAGAGATGGCCATGTGCTTGAAACACAAGGTAGTCCCCATTCAATTGAAGGACTAACTCACCTCTGTTGACATCTATCACAGCTCCTGCTGTGGCTAGGAAAGGTCTTCCTAGGATGATGCATTCATCATCTTCCTTCCTAGTATCTAGGATTATGAAATCAGTAGGGATGTAAAGGCCTTCAACCTTTACTAGCACGTCCTCTACTAATCCATAAGCTTGTCTTATGGACTTATCTGCCAATTGTAATGAGAACAAGGCAGGCTGTACCTCAATGATTCCCAGCTTCTCCATCACAGAGAGTGGCATAAGATTTATTCCTGACCCCAGATCACATAGAGCCTTTTCAAAGCTCATGGTGCCAATGGTACAAGGTATTAAGAACTTGCCAGGATCTTGTTTCTTTTGAGGTAGAGTTTGCTGAATCCAAGTGTCTAGTTCACTAATGAGTAAGGGAGGTTTACTTTCCCAAGTCTCATTACCAAATAGTTTGGCATTCAGCTTCATGATAGCTCCTAAATATAGAGCAGCTTGCTCTCCAATCACATCTTCATCCTCTTCAGAGGATGAATATTCTTCAGAGCTCATGAATGGCAGAAGGAGATTTAATGGGATCTCTATGGTCTCTAGATGAGCCTCAGATTCCTCTGGATCCTTAATAGGAAACTCCTTCATGCTTGAAGGACGTCCCAGGAGGTCTTTCTCCTTAGGATTTTCGTCCTCCTCCTCCCTAGTGCATTCGGTCACTTTGATTAAATCAATGGCCTTGCACTCTCCTTTTGGATTCTCTTCTGTATTGCTTGGGAGAATACTGGGAGGAGTTTCAATAACTTTCTTACTCAGCTGGCCCACTTGTGCTTCCAGATTTCTAATGGAAGATCTGGTTTCATTCATGAAACTGAAAGTGGCCTTTGACAGATCAGAGACTATGTTGGCTAAATTAGAATTATTTTGTTCAGAGTTCTCTGTCTGTTGCTGAGAAGATGATGGATATGGCTTACTATTATTCAGCCTTGCACGTCCACCATTGTTAAAACCTTGTTGAGGTTTTTGTTGATCCTTCCATGAGAAATTTGGATGATTTCTCCATGTTGGGTTATAGGTGTTTCCATAAGGTTCACCTAAGTAATTAACCTCTGCCATGGCAGGGTTTTCAGGATCATAAGCTTCTTCAGAAGCTGCCTCTCTATTACTGTTGGATGCATGTTGCAATCCATTCAGATTCTGAGAGATCATGTTGACCTGTTGAGTCAACACTTTGTTCTGAGCCAATATGGCATTCAGAGCATCAATTTCAAGAACTCCTTTCTTCTGAGGTACCCCATTGTTCACGGAATTCCTCTCAGAAGTATACATGAACTGGTTGTTTGCAACCATGTCAATGAGTTCTTGAGCCTCTTCAGGCGTTTTCTTCAGGTGAATAGATCCACCTGCAGAGTGGTCCAATGACATTTTCGAAAATTCAGAGAGACCATAATAGAATATATCTAATATGGTCCATTCAGAAAACATGTCAGATGGACATCTCTTGGTCAGCTGCTTGTATCTTTCCCAAGCTTCATAGAGGGATTCACCATCTTTTTGTTTGAAGGTTTGAACATCCACTCTCAGCTTGCTCAGCTTTTGAGGAGGAAAGAACTTATCTAAGAATGCAGTGACAAGCTTATCCCATGAGTCCAGGCTATCCTTGGGTTGAAAATCCAACCATACTCTAGCTCTGTCTCTTACAGCAAAAGGGAAAAGCAAGAGTCTGTAGACTTCTGGATTAACTCCATTTGTCTTTACAGTGTCACAGATCTGCAAGAACTCAGTTAAAAACTGGTAAGGATCTTCAGATGGAAGTCCATAAAACTTGCAGTTTTGTTGCATTAAAGCAACTAGTTGAGGCTTAAGCTCAAAGTTATTGGCTCCAATGGCAGGAATGGAGATGCTTCTTCCATCAAATTTGGATGTTGGCTTTGTGAAGTCACCAAGCATTCTCCTTGCATTATTATCATTACTTTCGGCCATCTCTTCCTCTTGTTCGAAATTTTCTAAAAGGTTGCTTCTGGATTGTTGTAATTTAGCTTCTTTTAATTTTCTCTTCAGAGTCCTTTCAGGTTCTGGATCAACTTCAACAAGAGTGCCTTTATCCCTGTTCCTGCTCATATGAAGGAGAAGAAAACAAGAATAGAAAGAGGAATCTTCTATGTTACAGTATAGAGATTCCTTTATGTTAGTAGAAAAAGAAGGGGGGTAGAAGAATGAAGAATGGATTCGGATTTATGGATGAAGAGAGGTGAAGAGAAGTGTTAGTAATTAATTAATTAAATAGGATAAGAAAAGAGAAAAGAAAATTCGAAAATAATTTTTGAAAAGGGGTTAGTGATTTTCGAAAATTAGAGGTAAAATGTAATTAAAATTAAAACATGAAACAATTAATTAATTAGAAAGAATTTTTGAAAAAGGAGGGAGATATTTTCGAAAATAGAAGAGGAAAAAGTAGTTAGGTGGTTTTGAAAAAGATAAGAAACAAACAAAAAGTTAGTTAGTTGATTGAAAAAGATTTGAAATCAAAATTTAAAAAGATAAGAAGATAGTAAGTTAGATAAGATATTTTAAAATCAAATTTTGAAAAAGATAAATTTTTTTTTTTTTTGAAAAAGATAAGATAGAAAATAAAAAGATTTTTAAGAAAAAGATATTTTGAAAAAGATTTAATTTTTAAAATTACTTAGCTAACAAGAAACTACAAGATAAGGTTCTAGAACTTAAAGATTGAACCTTTCTTAACAAGAAAGTAACAAACTTCAAATTTTTGAACCAATCACATTAATTGTTAGCTAATTTTCGAAAATTACATATAAAGATAAGAAAAAGAATTTGAAAATATTTGAAAAATATTTTTGAAATTTTCGAAAATAAATAAAAATTTTGAAAAAGATATGATTTTGAAAAAGATTTTGAAAAGATAAGATTTTTTTAAAATTTGAAATTTTGACTTGACTTGTAAGAAACAACTAATTTTGAAAATTTTTGACCAAGTCAACCCAAAATTTCGAAAATTTGGAGGGAAATAAGGAAAAGATATTTTTTTGATTTTTGAATTTTTAATTATGAGAGAGAAAAACAACAAAAATGCTTTATGCATGAAATTTTTAGATCAAAACAATGAATGCATGCAAGAATGCTATGAATGTCAAGATGAACACCAAGAACACTTTGAAGATCATGATGAATCATCAAGAGCATAATTTTTGAAAAATTTTTGATGCAAAGAAAATATGCAAGACACCAAACTTAGAAATCTTTAATGCATGGAAAATATGAATGCAAAAATGCACATGAAAAACAAGAAAAGACACAAAACAAGAAATCATCAAGATCAAACAAGAAGACTTGTCAAGAACAACTTGAAGATCATGAAGAACACTATGAATGCATGGGATTTTCGAAAAATGCAAGAAAAATTTTTTAAAAGCATGCAATTGACACCAAACTTAAAATTTAACACAAGACTCAAACAAGAAACACAAAATATTTTTTTGATTTTTATGATTTTCTAATTTTTTTTGGATTTTTATTAATTATTTTCGAAAATAATGTTTAAAAACACGAAAAATTTAAAAGAAAAATTTTGAAAAAGATTTTTGAAAAGAAAATTACCTAATCTGAGCAACAAGATGAACCGTCAGTTGTCCATACTCGAACAATCCCCGGCAACGGCGCCAAAAACTTGGTGGACGAAATTGTGATCAATGTATTCTTTGAGTAGTACTTATATAGAAATTGAAATTGGCACGAGTGAAATCACAACTCCGTTCAACTAACCAGCAAGTGTACTGGGTCGTCCAAGTAATACCTTACGTGAGTAAGGGTCGAATCCACAGAGATTGCTGGTATGAAGCAAGCTATGGTCACCTTGCAAATCTCAGTTAGGGAGATTAAAGAGTAATTGTGATTATCATTAAATAGAAAGGAATAATAAAAGGGATAGAAGTACTTATGTAGATTCATTGGTAGGAATTTCAGATAAGCGGAATGGAGGTGCTGTAGAGCTCTAGGACGCCTGCTCTCCTATTCCTTCTACCCAATCCTTCTTACTCCTCTCCATGGCAAGCTTTGTATAGGGGTTCACTATCAGCTGTGGCTACTTTCATTCCTCTCGGGGAAATAACCTGTACGGCTGTCACTCGCACAGCTAACCAGTCTGGAGGCATCACCCATGGTTGATAGCTACATCCCATCCTCGCAGTGAAAGCTAATGCACGCACTCTGTCACAGTACGGCCAATCACCGGTTGGTTCCCGCTCCTACTGGAATAGAATCCCTCTTTTGCGTTTGTCACTAACGCCCAGCAGGTTAAAGTTTGAAGCACGTCACAGTCATTCATGAACGGAATCCTACTCGGAATACCACAGACAAGGTGAGACTTTCCGGATTCCCAGGATCCTACTCGGAACACCACAGACAAGGTTGGACTTTCCGGATCCAGATAAATGCCGCCATCCATCTAACTTATACCACGAAGATTCTGTTGGAGAATCTAAGAGATATACATTCAAGCCTTGTTACACGCAGAACGGAAGTGGTTGTCAATCACGCGCGTTCATAAGTGAGAATGATGATGAGAGTTATTAGCTCATCACATTTATCCTGTTCTTGAGTACGAATGAATATCTTGGAATAAGAATAAGATAGAGAATTGAATAAAAGAAAATAGAACTTCATTAATCTTTGAGGTACAGCAGAGCTCCACACCCTTAATCTATGGTGTGCAGAAACTCCACCGTTGAAAATACATAAGTAAAAGAAGGTTCAGGCATGGCCGAATGGCCAGCCCCCTAAACGTGATCAATGATCTCCTAAGATGAAGAATAAAACAAAACTGAGATCAAAAGATGATTGATACATTAGTAAATCATCCTATTTATAATAAATTAGCTCCTAGGGTTTACATGAGTAAGTAATTGATGCATAAATCCACTTCCGGGGCCCACTTGGTGTGTGCTTGGGCTGAGCTTGATTTATCCACGAGCAGAGGCTCCTCTTGGAGTTGAATTTCGAGTTATGATGTGCTTTGGGCGTTCAACTCCGGATTATGACGTTTTTCTGGCGTTTAACTCCAGAAAGGAGCGTGTACTTGGCGTTCAACGCCAGTTTGCGTCGTCATTCTTCGAATAAAGTATGGACTATTATATATTGCTGGAAAGCCCTGGATGTCTACTTTCCAACGCCGTTGAGAGCGTGCCAATTGGAGGTCTGTAGCTCCAGAAAATCCATTTCGAGTGCAGGGAGGTCAGATTCCAACAGCATCAGCAGTCCTTTTGTCAGCCTTTTTCAGAGTTTTGCTCAAATCCCTCAATTTCAGTCAGAATTTACCTGAAATCACAGAAAAACACACAAACTCATAGTAAAGTCCAGAAATGTGAATTTAACATAAAAACTAAGGAAAACATCCCTAAAAGTAGCTCAAACTTACTAAAAACTATATAAAAACAATGCCAAAAAGCGTATAAATTATCCGCTCATCACCTGCCACTCGGTTGGAACACTAATGATCAACAGGAAGACGGGTGCAAAAGCAAGGTTTGGGACCCCAGAATTCAATCTAGAAATCAATACTCTTGGGGCCTTGTCACTTGATTTAGCTTGCTTGAAGGCTTTCTGCGCCTAGTTTGGGATCCAGGAGGCTATTGGAAGTACAAACATTGGTGGGGATTCCTGAATCAGTACAAGCATAAGCCACCATAACAGGGAGCTCACCAAATGTCCAACTTAACGACTTTAACTAAAAGTGCTAGGTGGGAGACAACCCACCATGGTATGACCGTTACTTTTTCAGTTTAAATTTTAGTCTGTTTTTGAGTTTCGATTGAACCTGGAATTTTGCATAACATTCATTGCATTCTGCATACTGCATTAAAAAAAAAGAAATCGCACGTGACGCGCCAGCGTCGCCGACGCGTCCGCGTCATAGATGCGTTGAGAAGAAAACAAAATTGAACAGAGAGTCACGCGAGAGCGTCGCTGGAGGTGTGCCTTTGGCACAAATTGATCCACGCGACCGCGTCGCTGATGCGTCCGCGTCATGTCAAAAAATGCCTCCCACGCGTCCGCGTCATCCACGCGAACGCGTGCCCTAAAATCGACGTAAAAAGGGTGTATGGCCAAAAGTTGAGCTAGAATTGGGCTGGACTCGTGCTAGAAGTACAAGCCCTGCCACGCGTACGCGTGCCCTACGCGTCCGCGCCGTTTTCAAATTTAGGCCATCCACGCGATCGCGTCAACCACGTGACCGCATCACCCCTGATTTTTGGCAAAAATGCATTTAAACAGAGAGTTGTGCGTACACGCGGCTACTCTCGTGCCACTAGCACAAATCGAGTCACGCGTCCGCATGCCCCACGCGTCCACATGCCCCACGCGTCCGCGTCACTTGAATTTAACACACCCCACGCGATCGCGTGCACCACACGTTCGCGTCATATGCGATGCATAGCTTATCCAGACCAGCGCCAATTATCTTATCTTTTTTTTTCTAATCATAATTTCTTCTATCTTTTCTTCTTTCTTCCTCCTTTCTTACTTTCTTTTTCTTTTCCATTGGTGTTAAATTTTCTTATTCAACTGTTGTATTTTTTCTGGTATTATCTTGGTGCTTAGTGACTTGTTTTATTCTTGTTAGGTAATATTAATTAAATCAATACCTATCTTTTATACCTGTATTACTTTTGCATTGACATGAATTTATATTATCTCTCTTTACCCACTCTCTTCCCCATTGTTGCAATTTTTACACTCTTGATATGCCATTTGCTTCCACTATTTTCTCCCTTGCATGTTGTAACTACCATGTAATTGAGACCTTTATTATTTGGCATTAACACCCATATTTCATTTATGTTCTTATCTTTACTTCTGGGTTACTTTCCTTCTTTTCCTCTTCTTTTAGGATGGCCATCGAGGAAGGGAAAGGGAAAGCTTCTAAATGGGGAGACAAACAAGTCAATCTGCACAATCTATAGCGAAAGGCATCAGTTGGAACAGCCCGTCCACTTATACATCTTAGCATGCACCGAGAATGGTGCAATCTTTAAGTGTGGGGAGGTCGATACCGATCTCCATGGGTTAGTTATTTTCTGACTCAACACCAATGTTTAAACTTCTCTGTAGTTAGTTCTTGCATTTGCATGTTTGATTGCATTATAGTTAGATTTTGTGCATATTTTACCACCACTTGGTTGAAGTAATAAATTTCTTTTCAAGACTTTATTTTATAATATTTCACTAATTTAAATTAAAAATTAAAATTTTCTATGTGTTAACTTTGTTTGAAGTTGTATTTGGAACATGGTTTTTGAGCCAAAGAACACACAACCTGTGAGGTTTGAGCTTATTTACATGGTTACATTATTTAACCATAAATTTTTATTCTTGTGTGTTTTCTTCTCTATGATTGCAATCGTTGCTCTGTTCTATTCTATATGTCCATTATTTAGTGTATGTACATGCTTGCATATGATTGAGGCCATATTTGATTATTAACTCACTTATCCCAAATAAAGCCTACCCTTTTATGTCACCCTTGTTAGTCACCTTGAGCTTTTTACTCCCCTCTTATTTTATAACCACATTACTAGCCTTAAGCAGAAAAACAAAATAAAAATTCCCAAGTTGAATTCTTGGTTAGCTTAAGATAGATATTGTGTATAATTTAAGTGTGGAAAATTTTATGGGAACATGAGATGATAGAAAAAAGTAGAGAAATAAATTGAATAAGTTATTTGAAAATTTGGGAAGCATGCTCATGTGAAATCAAAATAATTAAATTACCATGTGCATTGACAAGAAAATAAAAAAAATAATAAAAATAAAAATAAAAAAAATTTATTAAGTAATTAAATAAGGAGATACAAAAAAAAAATATATTACCTCAAATGCAAAATAAAAAGAATCAATGCACATGGGACAAAATTCAAAAATAAGTTTGATACATGAGCATGTAATACAAAAGTAGAAAAAATTTGGGTAGCTAGGTAAAGCATTTTTAATTATATAAAGTATGTATATGTTAGGTGAGATCTTAGACTAATTAAGGATTCATTTTGTTAGCTCACTTAGCCTTATATATATATATATATATATATATATATATATATATATATATATATATATATATATATATATATATATATATATATATCCTTACCTTTACCTCAGCCCCATTACAACCCTAAAAAGACCTCATGATGTTTGCATTTGTACATTAAATATTTGTTGATTGGTTAGATGAAGAACAAAGTTTAGAAAGCATGACTAGAGAAGAGTAGAGTGATTAACCCTAAACACTTGAGAGATTAGAATGATATACACTACCAGTGAGGGTTCAATGCTTGATTCTATGTTCCCTGCTTTCATTAGCTATCTTCTTACAAGTTTACTTACTTTTTATTGTGTAATTTGAATTAGTGGAATTTGATTCATATTTGTCTTGAAAAACTTATTTACTTTTAACCAAGTAGGTAGAAACATTTTGCATGTACTTGTATTCATATAGATAGGTTGCATTTCATACATTCTATCATTCCTCTTCACTCTCTTATAGCTTCTCTTGAGCTTAGCATGAGGACATGCTAATGTTTAAGTGTGGGGAGGTTGATAAACCACTATTTTATGGTTTATCTTGTGCTCAATTGAGTGGTTTTTATCAAGCCTTTACCCACTTATTCATATGATTTGCGTGGTTTTACATTCTCCTTCCTGATTTTGTGCTATGATTGAAAACATGCTTCTTTGCTTTTTATTTTCTTTTATTTAAATCCTCTCTTGTTATCATTCGATGCCTTGATATGTGTGTTAAGTGATTTCAGGGATTACAGGGCATGAATGGCTCAGAGGATGGAAAAGAAGCATGCAAAAGTGGAAGGAATACAAGAAGTTGAAGAAACTGCTAAGCTGTCCAGCCTGACCTCTTTTCACTCAAACGGTCATAACTTGAGCTACAGAGATCCAAATGACGCGGTTTCAGTTGCGTTGGAAAGCTAACATCCGGGGCTTCGCAACGATATACAATTTCTCATAGCTGCCTCGAAGTTAAGCGATGCGAATGCGTGTATGACGCGTCCGCATCGCATCTGCGAACTTCAATCCACGCAAACACGTGGACGACGCCTCCGCGTCACTTTGCCGCGACTTGTACGGACCAGAAAGTGCTGGGAGTGACTTCTGGGCTATTTTTGACCCAGTTCTCGGTCCAAAAAACATAGATTAGAGGCTGGAAGTGGAGCAGAATCAAATCATTCAATCATTACTCACAATTTTAGGTTTTAGATGTAGTTTTTAGAGAGAGAGGTTCTCTCCTCTCTCTTAGGATTTAGGATTAGGATTTTTAGAAATTAGGAATATTTCTTCTTCATCTTAGATACAATATTCTTATTTATTTATTTTCTCTTTTATTTGTTTAATGACCATTCATGTTATGATTTTCTTTGATTAATATAATTTGAGGTATTTTCAGATCTATGATTTGTTTCTTTTATTTATGATATAAATAATTTAGATTTTTCTACCTTTTGGCTCTGGTTGATTAATTGGTGATTCTTGAGTTATCGAATTCATTGTTGACCGAAAATTGGAATTCTTTAAGAATTAATTCGAGTTTCACTAACTCTAGCATTTCCCAAGGAAAGACTAGGACTTGAGGAATTAAAATTAATTCATCCACTTAACTTACCTTCATAGTTAGAGGTTGACTTAGTGGGAGAAAAATCCAATTCTCATCAATTGGATAACTGGGGTAGGACTTCCTGTTTTCATACCTTGCCAAGAGTTTTATTAGTTATTAATTTATTAATTCTTGCAATCTATTTCTCTTGCTTAAAACCTTTTTCAAACCCAAACACTGTTTTTCCATAACCAATAATAAATCATACTTTCCTGCAATTCCTTGGGAAGACGACCCGAGGTTTGAATACTTCGGTTTATAAATTTATTAGGTTTTGTTACTTGTGACAACCAAAACGTTTGTACGAAGGGATTTTCTGTTGGTTTAGAATCTATACTCACAACGCGACTATATTTTTACAAAATTCTTTACTAGCAAAAATCCCAACGTCAAAATGAGCCAGTTCATTAGAAACCCCTTCCCCTAAGTTGCCATCATCCCTCACAACATTCAAGTGGGTAAAATTCATATCCCTTAGCTTTCTAATTCCACTTAAATATGGGCTACTGGAGATGGATGGTCAACTTAGAGCTCTTTGTGGCATTAAGAGTAAGAAGAAGATGGTCAGTGGTAAGAATTATCCTGCAAGGTTCATTATGGTTGGAAGCTTTGAGTTTAAACGCAAGAATTGATGTAGACCTCAACTGAATGGGTCTAGGAAGTTGTTTGGCCACTTTAGTGAGAATTCAGATTGCTGCCACCCGGTTGGAACACTAATGATCAACAGGAAGACGGGTGCAAAAGCAAGATTTGGGACCCCAAAATTCAATCTAGAAATCAATACTCTTGGGGCCTTGTCACTTGCTTTAGCTTGCTTGAAGGCTTTTTGCGCCTAGTTTGGGATCCCGGAGGCTATTGGAAGTACAAACATTGGTGGGGATTCCTGGATCAGTACAAGCATAAGCCACCATAACAGGGAGCTCACCAAATGTCCAACTTAACGACTTTAACTAAAAGTGCTAGGTGGGAGACAACCCACCATGGTATGACCGTTCCTTTTTCAGTTTAAATTTTAGTCTGTTTTTGAGTTTTGATTGAACCTGGAGTTTTGCATAACATTCATTGCATTCTGCATACTACATTTAAAAAAAGAAGAAATCGCACGCGACGCGTCCGCGTCATAGGTGCGTTGAGAAGAAAACAAAATTGAAGAGAGAGTCACGCGAGAGCGTGGCTAGAGGCGTGCCTTTGGCATAAATTGATCCACGCGACCGCGTCGCTGACGCGTCCGCGTCATTTGGGAAAAATGCCTCCCTCGCGTCCACGTCACCCACGCGAACGCGTGCCCTGAAATCGACGTAAAAAGGGTGTATGGCCGAAAGTTGAGCTAGAATTGGGCTGGACTCGTGCTAGAAGCACAAGCCCTGCCACGCGTATGCGTGCCATACGCGTCCGCGCCGTTTTCAAATTTAGGCCATCCACGCGATTACATCAACCACGAAATTGTGATCATCAATGGCGCCATCAACATGGTACGCTCAATTGCAATCCCAACTCTTTATCACAACTTCGCACAACTAACCAGCAAGTGCACTGGGTCGTCCAAGTAATAAACCTTACGCGAGTAAGGGTCGATCCCACGGAGATTGTTGGTATGAAACAAGCTATGGTCATCTTGTAAATCTCAGTCAGGCGGATTCAAATGATTATGGAGGATTGATAATTAAAAGATGAATAAAACATAAAATAAAGATAGAGATACTTATGTAATTCGCTGGTGAGAATTTCAGATAAGCGTATGGGGATGCTTTGTCCCTTCCGTCTCTCTGCTTTCCTACTGTCTTCATCCAATCTTTCTTACTCCTTTCCATGGCAAGCTGTATGTTGGGCATCACCGTTGTCAATGGCTACAGTCCCGTCCTCTCAGTGAAAATGTTCAACGCACTCTGTCACAGCACGGCTATTCATCTGTCGGTTCTCGATCATGTCGGAATAGAATCCAGTGATTCTTTTGCGTCTGTCACTAACACCCCACAATCGCGAGTTTGAAACTCGTCACAGTCATTCAATCCTTGAATCCTACTCGGAATACCACAGACAAGGTTTAGACTTTCCGGATTCTCAAGAATGCCGCCATCAATTCTAGTTTATACCACGAAGATTCTGATTAAGGAATCCAAGAGATACACATTCAAGCCTTGTTTGCATGTAGAACGAAAGTGGTTGTCAGGCACGTGTTCATAAGTGAGAATGATGATGAGCGTCACAAAATCATCACATTCATCATGTTCTTGGGTGCGAATGAATATCTTAGAACAAGAATAAGCTGGATTGAATGGAAGAACAATAGTAATTGCATTAATACTCGAGGTACAACAGAGCTCCACACCTTAATCTATGGTGTGTAGAAACTCCACCGTTGAAAATACATAAGAACAAGGTCTAAGCATGGCCGTGAGGCCAGCCCCATGATCTAAGATAGAATAAGACTACTCGAAGATAGCTACCAAGATGAAAATACAATAGTAAAAGGTCCTATTTATAGAGAACTAGTAGTCTAGGGTTTACAGAAATGAGTAAATGACGTAAAAATCCACTTCTGGGCCCACTTGGTGTGTGCTTGGGCTGAGCATTGAAGCTTTCATGTGTAGAGACTTTTCTTGGAGTTAAATGCTAGCTTTTGTGCCAGTTTGGGCGTTTAACTCCAGCTTTTGTGCCAGTTCCGGCGTTAAACGCCAGAATTCTTGAGCTGATTTGGAACGCCGGTTTGAGCCATCAAATCTCGGGCAAAGTATAGACTATTATATATTGCTGGAAAGCCCAGGATGTCTACTTTCCAACGCAATTGAGAGCGCCCAATTGGGCTTCTGTAGCTCCAGAAAATCCACTTCGAGTGTAGGGAGGTCAGAATCCAACAGCATCTGCAGTCCTTTTCAGCCTCTGAATCAGATTTTTGCTCAGGTCCCTCAATTTCAGCCAGAAATACCTGAAATCACAGAAAAACACACAAACTTGTAGTAAAGTCCAGAAAAGTGAATGTTAAATAAAAACTAATAAAAATATAATAAAAACTAACTAAAACATACTAAAAACAATGCCAAAAAGCGTATAAATTATCCGCTCATCACAACACCAAACTTAAATTGTTGCTTGTCCCCAAGCAAATGAAAATCAAAATAGGATAAAAAGAAGAGAATATACAATGAATTCCAAAAACATCTATGAAGATCAGTATTAATTAGATGAGCGGGGCTTTTAGCTTTTTGCCTCTGAACAGTTTTGGCATCTCACTTTATCCTTTGAAGTTTAGAATGATTGGCTTCTATAGGAACTCAGAATCCAGATAGTGTTATTGATTCTCCTAGTTAATTATGATGATTCTTGAACACAGCTACTTTATGAGTCTTGGCCGTGGCCCAAAGTACTCTGTTTTCCAGTATTACCATCGGATACATCCATGCCACAGACACATAACTGGGTGAACCTTTTCAGATTGTGACTCAGCTTTGCTAGAGTCCCCAATTAGAGGTGTCCAGGGTTCTTAAACGCACTCTTTTTGCTTTGGATCACGACTTTAACCGCTCAGTCTTAAGTTTTCACTTGACACCTTCACGCCACAAGCACATGGTTAGGGACAACTTGGTTTAGCCGCTTAGGCCAAGATGTTATTCCTGTAGGCCCTCCTATCCACTGATGCTCAAAGCCTTGGATCCTTTCTATTTTTTACCCTTGCCTTTTGGTTTAAAGGGCTATTGGCTTTTTCTGCTTGCTCTTTCTTTTTCTTTCTCTCTTTTTTTTTTTGAATTCACTGCTTTTTCTTGCTTCAAGAATCATTTTTATGATTTTTCAGATCCTCAGTAACATGTCTCCTTTTTCATCATTCTTTCAAGAGCCAACAATTTTAACATTCATGAACAACAAATTCAAAAGACATATGCACTGTTCAAGCATACATTCAGAAATCAAAAGTATTGCCACCACATCAAAATAATTAATCTGTTATAAAATTCGAAATTCATGCAATTCTTCTCTTTTTCAATTAAAAACATTTTTCATTTAAGAAAGGTGATGGATTCATAGGACATTCATAACTTTAAGGCATAGACACTTAGACACTAATGATCATAAGACACAAACATATATAAACATAAGCATAAAAATTTGAAAAAACAGAAAAATAAAGAACAAGGAGATTAAAGAACGGGTCCACCTTAGTGATGGCGGCTTGTTCCTCCTCTTGAAGATCTTATGGAGTGCTTGAGCTCCTCAATGTCTCTTCCTTGCCTTTGTTGCTCCTCTCTCATGGTTCTTTGGTCTTCTCTAATTTCATGGAGGAGGATGGAATGTTCTTGGTGCTCCACCCTTAGTTGTCCCCTGTTGGAACTCAATTCTCCTAGGGAGGTGTTGATTTGCTCCCAATAGTTTTGTGGAGGAAAGTGCATCCCTTGTGGCATCTCAGGGATTTCATGATGAGGAATTTCCTCATGTCCATGAGTGGGATCTCTTGTTTGCTCCATCCTCTTCTTAGTGATGGGCTTGTCCTCATCAATGAGGATGTCTCCCTCTATGTTAATTCCAACTGAATTACAGAGGTGACAAATGAGATGAGGGAAGGCTAACCTTGCCAAGGTAGAGGACTTGTCTGCCACCTTATAAAGTTCTTGGGATATAACCTCATGAACTTATACTTCCTCTCCAATCATGATGCTATGAATCATGATAGCCCGGTCTATAGTAGCTTCGGACCGGTTGCTAGTGGGAATGATTGAGCGTTGGGTAAACTCCAACCATCCCCTAGCCACAGGCTTGAGGTCATGCCTTCTCAGTTGAACCGGCTTCCCTCTTGAATCTCTCTTCCATTGAGCGCCCTCTTCCCAAATGTTTATGAGGACTTGGTCCAACCTTTGATCAAAGTTGACCCTTCTAGTGTAGGGGTGTTCATCTCCTTGCATCATGGGTAAGTTGAATGCCAACCTTACATTTTCCGGACTAAAATCTAAGCATTTCTCCCGAACTATTATAAGCCAATTCTTTGGGTCCGGGTTCACACTTTGATCATGGTTCTTGGTGATCCATGCATTGGCATAGAACTCTTGAACCATTAAGATTCCGACTTGTTGAATGGGGTTGGTAAGAACTTCCCAACCTCTTCTTCGGATCTCATGTTGGATCTCCGGATATTCACTCTTTTTGAGTTTGAAAAGGACCTCAGGGATCACCTTCTTCATGGCCACAACTTCATAGAAGTGGTCTTGATGCACCCTTGAGATGAATCTCTCCATCTCCCATGACTCAGAGGTGGAAGCTTTTGCCTTCCCTTTCCTCTTTCTAAAGGTTTCTCCAGCCTTAGGTGCCATAAATGGTTATAGAAAAACAAAAAGCAACACTTTTACCACACCAAACTTAGAAGGTTTGCTCGTCCTTGAGCAAAAGAGGAAAGAAAAGAGTAGAAGAATAAAAAAATGGAGGAGATGGAGGGGGCTTTGTGGTTCGGCCAAGGGAGAGAAGTAGTGTTTAGGTTGTGTGAAAATGAAAGAGTGAAGAAGGGTTTTTATAGGGGTGGAGAGGGGGGTATGGTGGTTTGAATTTGGATGGTGGGGTAGGTGGGGTTTTATGAAGGATGGATGTGAGTGGTGAAGAGAATGGTGGGATTTGATAGGTGAGGGGTTTTTTTGGGGAAGAGGTATTGAGGTGATTGGTGAATGGGTGAAGAAGAGAGAGAGTGGTGGGGTAGGTGGGGATCCTGTGGGGTCCACAGATCCTGAGGTGTCAAGGATAGCTCATCCCTGCACCAAGTGGCATGCAAAAATGCCCTTTCTGCCAATCCTGGCATTAAACACCGGGCTACTGCCCTTTTCTGGCGTTTAACGCCAGCTTCTTGCCCATTCCTGGTGTTAAACGCCAGTCTGGTGCCCCTTTCTGCGTTAAACGCCCAGAATGGTGCCAGACTGGGCGTTAAACGCCCATTTTGCTGTCTTCACTGGCGTTTAAACGCCAGCAAGTTTTTCTCCAGGGTGTGCTATTTTTCTTTCTGTTTTTCATTCTGTTTTTGCTTTTTCAATTGATTTTGTGACTTCACATGATCATCAACCTACAGAAAACATAAAATAATCAAGGAAAATAGATAAATATAACATTGGGTTGCCTCCCAACAAGCGCTTCTTTAATGTCAGTAGCTTGACAGTGGGCTCTCATGGAGCCTCACAGATGTTCAGAGCAATGTTGGAACCTCCCAACACCAAACTTAGAGTTTGAATGTGGGGGTTCAACACCAAACTTAGAATTTGGTTGTGGCCTCCCAACACCAAACTTAGAGTTTGACTGTGGGGGCTCTGTTTGACTCTGTTTTGAGAGAAGCTCTTCATGCTTCCTCTCCATGGTTACAGAGGGATATCTTTGAGCCTTAAACAAAAGGGATTCTTCATTCACTTTAATGATCAATTCTCCTCTGTCAACATCAATTACAGCCTTTGCTGTGGCTAGGAAGGGTATGCCAAGGATGATGGATTCATCCATACACTTCCTAGTCTCTAGGACTATGAAATCAGCAGGGATGTAATGGTCTTCAATCTTTACCAGAACATCCTCTACAAGTCCATAAGCTTATTTTCTTGAATTGTCTGCCATCTCTAGTGAGATTCTTGCAGCTTGTACCTCAAAGATCCCTAGCTTCTCCATTACAGAGAGAGGCATGAGGTTTATGCTTGACCCTAGGTCACACAGGGCCTTCTCAAAGGTCATGGTGCCTATGGTACAAGGTATTGAAAACTTCCCAAGCTCCTGTCTCTTTTGATGTAATCTCTGCCTAGTCAAGTCATCCAGTTCTTTGGTGAGCAAAGGAGGTTCATCCTCCCAAGTCTCATTCTAAATAACTTATCATTTAGCTTCATGATTGCTCCCAGGTACTTAGCAACTTGCTCTTTAGTAACATCTTCGTCCTCTTCAGAGGAAGAATATTCATCAAAGCTCATGAATGGCAGAAGTAAATCCAATGGAATCTCTATGGTCTCAGTGTGAGCCTCAGATTCCCATGGTTCCTCATTAGGAAACTCATTGGAGGCCAGTGGACGTCCATTGAGGTCTTCCTTAGTGGCGCTCACTGCCTCTTCCTCCTCTCCAAATTCGGCCATGTTGATGGCTTTACACTCTCCTTTTGGATTCTCTTCTGTATTGCTTGGAAGAGTACTAGGAGGGAGTTCAGTAATTTTCTTACTCAGTTGACCCACTTGTGCCTCCAAGTTTCTAATGGAGGATCTTGTTTCAGTCATGAAACTTTGAGTGGTTTTGATTAGATCAGAGACCATGGTTGCTAAGTCAGAGTGGCTCTGCTTAGAATTCTCTGCCTGTTGCTTAGAAGATGATGGCAAAGGCTTGCCATTTCTAAACCTGTTTCTTCCACCATTATTGTTGTTGAAACCTTGTTGAGGTCTCTGTTGATCCTTCCATGAGAGATTTGGATGATTTCTCCATGAAGGATTATAGGTGTTTCCATAGGGTTCTCCCATGTAATTCACCTCTTCCATTGATGGGTTCTCAGGATCATAAGCTTCTTCTTCAAATGAAGCGTCCTTAGTACTGCCTGACGCAGTTTGCATTCCAGATAGACTTTGAGAAATCATATTGACTTGTGGTGCGCGAAATTGTGAATAATACTTTTTCACAACTCTCATAATCCCCGGTAATGGCTCCAAAAAAACGTGGTAGCTCAATACCATGGCATTACACAACTTCGCACAACTAACCAGCAAGTGCACTGGGTCGTCCAAGTAATAAACCTTACGCGAGTAAGGGTCGATCCCACGGAGATTGTTAGTATTGAAGCAAGCTATGGTCATCTTGTAAATCTTAGTCAGGCAAACTCAAATGTATATGATGATGAACGAAAATAACATAAAAGATAAAGATAGTGATACTTATGTAATTCATTGGTAGGAACTTCAGATAAGCGCATGAAGATGCCTTCCCTTCCGTCTCTCTGCTTTCCTACTGCCTTCATCCAATCCTTCTTACTCCTTTCCATGGCAAGCTTAAGCAAGGGTTTCACCATTGTCAGTGGCTACCTCCCATCCTCTCAGTGAAAGCGATTGCATATGCTCTGTCACAGCATAGCGGAATTCATCTGTCGGTTCTCAATCAGCCGGAATAGAATCCAGTGATTCTTTTGCGTCTGTCACTAACGCCCCGCCCTCAGGAGTTTGAAGCACGTCACAGTCATTCAGTCATTGAATCCTACTCAGAATACCACAGACAAGGTTAGACCTTCCGGATTCTCTTGAATGCTGCCATCAGTTCTCGCCTATACCACGAAGACTCTGATCTCACGGAATGGCTGGCTCGTTGTCAGGCGAGCACTCGGTCAGGCGATCAACCATGCATCGTGTTATCAGGAATCCAAGAGATATTCACTAAGCTCAGATGCTTGTAGAACAAGAATGGTTGTCAGTCACCTTGTTCATGAGTGAGAATGGTGATGATTCGTGACAATCATCACCTTCATTAAGTTGAAGAACAAGTGATATCTTGGACAAAGAACAAGCGAAATTGAATGGGAAGAACATAGTAATTGCATTAATACTCGAGGTACAGCAGAGCTCCACACCTTAACTATGGTGTGTAGAAACTCCACCGTTGAAAATACATAAGCATAAGGTTTAGGCATGGCCGAATGGCCAGCTCCCAAAGTGATCAAAAGATCTAAAGAAAAAGGTTCCAAAGATCCGAAATTTCTACACACAATAGTAAAAGGTCCTACTTATAGAAAACTAGTAGCCTAAGGTGTACAGAAATGAGTAAATGACATAAAAATCCACTTCCGGGCCCCTTGGTGTGTGCTTGGGCTGAGCAATGAAGCATTTTCGTGCAGAGACTCTTCTTGGAGTTAAACGCCAGCTTTGGTGCCAGTTTGGGCGTTTAACTCCCATTTGGGTGCCAGTTCCAGCGTTAAACGCTGGGATTTCTTGAGGTGACTTTGACGCCGGTTTGGGCCATCAAATCTGGGCAAAGTATGAACTATATATTGCTGGAAAGCCCAGGATGTCTACTTTCCAACGCCGTGAGAGCGCGCCAATTGGGCTTCTGTAGCTCCAGAAAATCACTTCGAGTGCAGGGAGGTCAGAACCCACAGCATCTGCAGTCTTTTTGGTCTCTGAATCAGATTTTTGCTCAGGTCCCTCAATTTCAGCCAGAAAATACCTGAAATCACAGAAAAATACACAAACTCATAGTAAAGTCCAGAAAGGTGAATTTTAACTAAAAACTAATAAAAATATACTAAAAACTAACTAGATCATACCAAAAACATACTAAAAACAATGCCAAAAAAGTGTATAAATATCCCTCATCACAACACCAAACTTAAATTGTTGCTTGTCCCCAAGCAACTGAAGATCAAATAAGATAAAAAGAAGAGAATATGCAATGAACTCCAGAAACATCTATGAAGATCAGTATTAATTAGATGAGCAGGGCTTTTAACTTTTTGCCTCTGAATAGTTTTGGCATCTCACTCTATCCTTTGAAATTCAGAATGATTGGCTTCTTTAGGAACTTAGAATTCAGATAGTGTTAATGATTCTCCTAGTAAAGTATGATGATTCTTGAACATAGCTATTTATTGAGTCTTGGCTGTGGCCCAAAGCACTCTGTCTTCCAGTATTACCCCGGATACATACATGCCACAGACAAATTGGGTGAACCTTTTCAGATTGTGACTCAGCTTTGCTAAAGTCCCCAATTAGAGGTGTCCAGGGTTCTTAAGCACACTCTTATTTGCTTTGGATCACAACTCTTATTTCTCTCTTTTTCTTTCTTTTTTTTTTGATTTTTTTTTTCGAAATTTTTTTTTTCGATTCAAGAATCATTTTATTGATTTTTCGGATCCTCAGTAACATGTCTCCTTTTTCATCATTCTTTCAAGAGCCAACATTCATGAACCACAAATTCAGATACATATGCACTGTTTAAGCATACATTCAGAAAACAAAAATATTGCCACCACATCAAATAATTAACTTTATAAAATTCAAAATTCATGCAATTCTTTTCTTTTCAATTTAAGCCGTTTTTATTTAAGAGAGGATGGATTCATAGGACATTCATAACTTTAAGGCATAGACACTAAGACACTATGATCACAAGACACAACATGGATAACATAAGCATAAAATTCGAAAAAACAGAGGAATAAAGAACAAGGAAATCAAAGAACGGGTCCACCTTAGTGATGGCGGCTTTTTCTTCCTCTTGAAGATCCTATGGAGTGTTTGAGCTCCTCAATGTCTCTTCCTTGTCTTTGTTGCTCCTCCCTCATGATTCTTTGGTCTTCTCTAATTTCATGAAGGATGATGGAGTGTTCTTGATGCTCCACCCTTAGTTGTCCCATGTTGGAACTCAGTTCTCCTAGGGAGGTGTTCAGTTGCTCCCAATAGTTTTGTGGAGGAAAGTGCATCCCTTGAGGAATCTCAGGGATCTCATGATGAGAGGGGTCTCTTGTGTGCTCCATCCTTTTCTTGGTAATGGGCTTATCCTCATCAATGGTGATGTCTCCCTCTATGTCAACTCCAACTGAATAACAGAGGTGACAAATGAGGTGAGGAAAGGCTAACCTTGCTAAGGTAGAGGACTTATCCGCCACCTTGTAGAGTTCTTGGGCTATAACCTCATGAACCTCTATTTCTTCTCCAATCATGATGCTATGGATCATGATAGCCCGGTCTATGGTAACTTCGGACCGGTTGCTAGTGGGAATGATTGAGCGTTGTAGAACTCTAACCATCCTCTAGCCACGGGCTTGAGGTCATGCCTTCTCAATTGAACCGGCTTTCCTCTTGAATCTTGCTTCCATTGTGCGCCCCTTTCACATGATTGTGAGACTTGGTCCAACCTTTGATCAAAGTTGACCCTTCTTGTATAAGGATGCTCATCTCCTTGCATCATAGGCAAGTTGAACGCCACCCTCACACTCTCCGGACTAAAA